>NC_039282.1:10529279-10861879 GCF_003368295.1 Carassius auratus | reverse complement strand
AATAAAATTTTGTTTAGATATACCATTCCCCAAGCAAGTTATAGCCATTTATTACAATATTGTTATCTACGCTTTTAAGTGAAATGACCTTTTTAAAATTTTTGGCAAACCAGTGTTGCAATATTAGGCTGGCTGCTATATCTAATTGTTGTAGTTTCCTTGGATTTAACCACCAGTTCATTAAAGGCTAAAACTAAAGCAAAGTGATCAGGTGGATAATCTTCCCGAAAGAGTAACTGCTGTACATACTTAATTAAACACTGGAAATATTTTGAACACAATAATTAATCTCCTGTCCTGTTCTAAAATAAACTGGTGCCCTCCTTTAAGTGCAGGCCTAGTTCTTATGTATAAGTGGGATGTCCTCTACATTGAATCTGCTTGTACTGGAGGGAAGTTGATAAATGTCCCTCGAAAGAAAAAAAAAAAAGACTACATAAAGGACTAAATCAGGCCCCTTTGATTTGGACATTGTACTGTCTTAAAGTGTAATCCGTAATGGCAAGGCATCATCTACAATGAATTTGAGTTGAAATTATCATTAATTTGCACTTGCACACACATGTAATCTATGTAAATAAATCTCTGCATTCCCAATTGGTATAGACCTTAGTCAGGTTAGACATCATATTGAATATAACGTATGAAAATGAGTTTTATAGAGTTTTATTAATTCATAATAAAAAATGAAAAAATTCTGGATAGACATTTTGTCAGCTGAACATTCAGTACAATCCACTAAACGCAGCACTGTACTTCTATCCCTCACAGCCTCATTTTTTATTCATTTAAAAAAATTAATACGGTGCGACCCCGTCCATGGCTTTTCAAGAAAGCAGATTTTCATGAGTTGTTCAAATTTAACAAAGCTTTTGGATGCTAAATTTAAGTTACAGTTACAATTACAGTCTATTATGATGATGCCTGTATTCTGTATCTAGTCTCATCTTTCTCAGAGCTTCATCTTTTCATCAGGCAGCATACGACACATGAAAACTTCCAAAGATTTAGTTCATTCTTAGTCACAATATGCATAAATTAATTGATCACTGTATGTTCAACAATTCATCAGTGACCCTGAAAGATTCAAAGTAAGATATATTCAATCAAAGAATATTTTGTAATTTAGTAATACCTGCAACTGTCTGTTTTTAGCTGGCAGAAACTGTACTAAAGGTGGTTTTCCATAACCCAGGAGTAGTCCATGCAAAATGAAAATTCTATCATTCTTTCTTCTGTTGAATACAAAAGAAGAGATCTTGAAGAATGTTGGTAACCAGACAGTTTCATTTCCTATTGTTTTCCATTGTGTTTTTTATCCATATGGGGGACAATGGTTACCAACACTTTTTGAAATCACTTTTGTGCTCCACAGAATAAAGTAAGTCATTACAGGTTGGAAACAACATGACGGTGGGCAAATGTTGACATAATTGTCATTTTTGTTTGAACTATCCCTTTAACCACTAGATTGAATTATAGGGTTGAGAGCACTAAAGAAGATACAGAGCAAACCTGCTGATTATTACTGTATAGATGAAGATACAGCAGTTTCTTCGGCTGCATGTTGTTATACTAACATCATGTAAAATCAGTTACTGGGTACATTGATGAATGGGACATGTCCAGCCTTGCCTTATCAAGCTTTTACAGCAAAGACTATGGTCTTGGAGACCAAGACAAACACATGGAGGTGAATGCATCTCAGCCTGAAATAACTTTTAGGCTGGGAGGTTATTAATGAAGTAATGAAGGAGGGAGATAAGAAACATTTTGTCGCTGCAGCAGGAGTGTTATAACCCAGGGTCAATGAGTCAAGAATAGCTTAAATTCGAATATCACCAATCAATATCATCAATATGAATTCTGAGTCATTGCAATATGTGTGATTATTTATGGAGTGATTTCAAATATTACACTGTAATATGTGCTTTTATTGTATTGGACATTTGAGACCACAGATATATCTAAAAAATGATTTCTGCAGTATTTCTGTAGAACATTCCCAATCGGAAGGTGTAAGGACATTCAACTGATAGTTCACCCAAAAATAAATATTATGATCATTTATTCACCTCCATGTCATTCCAAATCTTTATGATTTTTTTCTCCTGTGGAACACAAAAGAAGATATTTTGAAGAATGTTGATGACTTAATAGTTCTTCCCAGTGACTTTAATTGTACGAACAAAAATGACTGACTGCCGACATTCTTCATACCATGCTTCTTTTGTGTTCTGCAGTAGAAAGAAATGCATACATAGAACCACACGAAGGTGAGAAAATAATGACAGAATTTTCCTTTTGGGTGGACATTTGTGACATATATGTGAATTTGCTTTTAAATGGTAAACCTTTTGTTTATTTTTTTACTGTGGTTTAAATAAACCTCATTATTTATGCACCATGTTTAAATGCATTAAACATGAAGTGGTATGCAAAACGCAAGGTTTTGTGTCCATGGGTTTTGATGAGAGATTGTCAGGCAACAACCCATTTTGGACATTCTGTATGCATAAGATATCTGTTTGATGTTTGTTCATGCCAAGAAAATATCTTCCTCAAGTACACTTGAGTGTGTCTTTGCAAGTACAATGCAGAAAACAGCATAATCCAGAAAGATAAAGCTATTTTTTAATTGTATTCTGATTAGATTGTGAATTCTGTACTAAAAATAATAATAATAAAAGTTTTGAAAGGTGCATGCACTCTGTATTTATGAACTATTAATAAAAGGATTGTAGAGATCGAAATTCAGCTAATGGTTTGCTGGCTAATACAAGGTCTGACACCTACGGGCATGGATGAAAAAATGTTCTAATACTTTGATAGGCATATTTTTGGCTGCACAACCCCTTTATTCTGCTTAATACATATTTTTAAACATATTTCTTAAAATCTTCTAATTAATTTTTTTAAGGTGTAAAACTTTTTGTTACTAAGTGCAGGGTTTGACATATTAACTAAAATATCACAAGAGCAAAAAGTTGCTGTCATCAATACAGGCCATCATTTTCCACACCACACATGATCAATAATTCAATAACATGCAATTTTCATTGTTTATTCAGTTTGACCAGCTACTCAGACACATAGAGAAATTCAGTTCACATCCTGTTGAAAGAATGAAGGATATAAAGGAAAAACATGATAGCACTCTTGACCATATCCCATAACGTCTAAGCTTTTATCCACATAAATCTAATAGTGGACAATGATATAGCGTTATTCTCTTGCTTCAAGAATTTACTGGATAGTTGAGGGTAACCTAGACGTGGGGATCTGCACAGAGATTCGCTGTCCTAATTAGGCCCTGGCATTGACAGTGAGTACTGCTTGGGGCACTGTGGAGGGGAAGCTGCAGGAATGCAGTGCTGAATAACTCCAGGCAGAACATAGTATGTAAGTGGAGCAGAAAACAGATGGTCCTGAGCATGCAAAAGAAAACACATCAAAACACAGAGCAATCCATTAATAATCCAAAACGGTGGAGCATCATGATAAGGAATGGAAATAGCAAAGATTACTAATCTGGATTCTAAACAGTTTCATTAATCAATATTTTACTACTTATATGGAATAAATATTTGGAAAAATAATTGAAGTTTCATAATTTCATTAATAAATGCATTTTTAATTTTAAAATTAAAGAATTTAATTCTGGCAATATGTTTTTACCCAGATGACTTTTCAGGCTCTATGGTGGTGGTCTGAAAATTTGTGCCACCTATTCATGATGTGCAGTTAAAACAGGTTATTTTAAATTACGACATTCGTAGAACATGTAAGGCATGGGAAAAGCTGAAGATGATGGATGCAATATCACAGTGTGGAATGTGTTAAAAATGGAGATAGAACATCTTGTCAGGAAATAATGTGCTATCAGCATAATGTTCATATGGTGTGATATGGCGTTAGGCTTTAATACATGCTCTAACCTAACCTTAAAACCATGCGGACAGTGTTGGAAGCACATACTGTTATGCAATGCACTAATTGGCATTGTACTATTCAACAATGCTGAACAAAGAAAAAATGTAGTAATATATTTTATAATACAGGCATCTCATAATGTCCATCTTTAACTGCATAGTATCTCATAACAGCCACTAATTTAAGTTAGTATATGAGCTACTTTACCATTTTGGGGACAAATGTGTACAAAGAAGTGAGCTAAATCTGATGAAACCTCCCAAAGGAGAAGGTTTTAGGTCATATAAATCTGTATAAAAATATGTTACCATACAAAACCTATATGGAATATGGAATGTCTACATTTAGAAAACTTGAAGTTAATATCTGATAACTGCTTACACTCTCATTGGAAGGATTTTCACTAGAAGTCAGAGCATGGCTGCAGGTGTTTGATCCCATCCCGCTGAGGTCAGGTTGGTTTTATGGCATGCACATATTCTTTTGGCCATCTGTTGTACATGTAAGTCATTCAAACATAACATGTTGTAAAGATTACAGAACGAAACATGAGAACATAATTCGTACATGCCTCGAAAACGAAGAAAAGACCACATGAGGAATGTCATGGAAGTATGTAATTGATTTTTTTAATTACATGCGTGTAAATTATTCATGATTGGATTTAATGAATCCTATACTCTAGCTACAAGTTTTAATTGCAAAATCAGGTTGTATAATGAAGAAATGTCGCCGTTCATGCAGCTACAGTCACAGAAGCCTTCAGGCCTTCTTTCAGAGCGAAACGTTGTGTGCTCGACACACATCACAGTGGTTCTGTGTACACAGTGACTAGGCTGCGACTGTCAATCTGGTGAGAGACTGAAGCATTGTTGATCAGCCTGTGGGAGAGAGAAAGGGAGCAGTATCTGCTTGGTTTTAGTCACAGAAGCATAGAATAGAGCCTACAAAGACATTCAGTGACACTGACCTCAACTCTGCGAGTCAGCTCTATTTAAAGCACGAGGATTCTTTCTGCTGTCTACTGTATTTCTACTCTCCTGTCTTGAGCATATTTCTGATGGGGGATGGGGGGAGGAGATTGAAAACACTGCCATTTGCGACAATTCAGTCACTTTGGAGGAAGCACGCTTTGCTTTTATTAGACTTGTCGATCACGGTTCAAACATGGAGCGCTGTTTTGATGCAAGAAGGCTTGTGTGATGTTTAATGGTATTATTAGAAACTAAGAAAGACCGAAGCATTATGTTCCCCTTTCATCATCAGCAGATCTTCACGGGAGATGCTGGGACGAGTCAGGACCCCTGGGGGCTTTATACATTCATCTTTAATGTATTTCATAGTGGATCTTCCCTATAGGCATGAGAATCAGGATCATTCTGGTCTTTTTTTTTTTTCTCCACAGGCATCTTTGTTCTGCATAATAAATGCCTGCATACGTATAGTTGGCAAAGATTCTATTTAAATCTAATGTACATTTTTATGCTGACACTTTCAATTTTAATGGATTGGAATGGCTGTATATACAGTACATATACAATAAAAAAATAAATAAAAAAAAACATATACTTTTTTCCTTAATGTTAATTCTACCACACAATTTTCAACCTGATTCTCGGATCCTTATATGTTATGAAACACAAACTCTTAAATTGACCTTCCAATGTGATTAAAAGCACCAAAATTCTTCTTTTTACACTGATGTTCTTATAAACAGTGTTGGGTATAGTTACTTTGGAAAGTAGTTAGTTAGGTTACAACGTTACCATCAATTAAAAGTAATCAGTTATGATACAGCGTTACCTATTCATAAAAGTAACGCGTTAGAGTACTCATGCGTTACCAAAAATTAAAAGCCGTTTGCAGAGGCTCACACATGACAGACACAGCCCCCGGCCCCTTTAAATGCACCTAGAAGTCGTGAATCCCGACAATGAATAACGTCAGTCATCCGACTAAATTAACACTGCAGGATAACAATAACAGGAAAGACAGTCAGCAATCGGCTATTCCACATGGCGTTTTATTTATTTATTATCACAGAATATATTATTAATCAAAATTCGCACCTAACGTTACCCAGCCCGGGTAGCCTAGGCTACTGTATATTATGAGCACCACAAGATAACTCCTGATTTTTCTTTAACTTTAAATAATGCAGTTATCAAAGTACAAGTATGCTTATGTAGCAGTTGTGTATTTAGGAAATTATTTTGTGATTCCACTTGCCATGACCATATTTGGGGTTTCCTGCCGCCATGCTGACTTGGGGGGTTGGCGCACTTTGCTGCTTACCAGTCTGCATGAGATGACACAGCGGTAGGTCACGCAGGTTTTTGCAGCGAGTCAATTAGGGCCATATTTCATGTAACAGATTAATTCAAATGATATATCTGTATGATTGTGATCTAAAGCCCCTCTGTAATGCGCAGCCACATGTTTTGTTGATAATTTTTATTTATTGAAGTTTATTTTTAATATCTGTCATTTTCCCTTTCTCAGCGTCGTGCATTGCTGCCGCACGCTGGCTTATGTGCTGCAGGAGTCCTAATATTTCCATTTGTGTTATACAGGTACATGTTCCATTGTTATGTTCGTAAAATGTGCTTAAGTGAATGTAAATTGCACCAGTCTGCATGAGATGACACAGCGCGTCGTGCATTGCTGCCGCACGCTGGCTTATGTGCTGCAGGAGTCCTAATATTTCCATTTGTGTTATACAGAATAAACGAGGATCTGCTGAATTTTCGTAGTCTGTCTTTCGTTTAAACACAACGCAGAAAACACCGCTACAACTGGTGCCGTGATCGTCGCTTCACTCTTCGTGGGATCGGACATTACACGCGAGTGGAGAAGCTGCTGGGGTGTTAGGCCAATGAGTGCACCGCTGCAATGTGACTGAGTGGATGAAAGGTTCGCCATTTGACAATATAAACTTTGAACTGGATACCTGATTCGTGAAATCTTCTTAAGTATTTAGTGGACTGAAATATATATTTTTTTGTATTGAATTCATTCTTTAAAGGACTTTAAATACTACCTTGGGTTAATTTAGAGTGTTGATCGCTGGAATTCTGAATTATATTGTTGATTTAAATTCTATAGATTATTTTTTTTATTTACTTATTTTTGTTATTGCAAAAGAAAAGAGAAAAAAAAAAGTCAGTTACAAGAAGCATTGTGATTTGAATAGTTGATTCAGATATGGATGGATTTAATAGTCAGAATGGTATGGGAAGGGGGCGAGGAGTACTGAGGTTTGTGCATGCACATCAGATTGGTGGGGCTGATAAAATAGGTCCACTTTTCTCAACCCCTATTCACACAAGAAGTGTTGATGTGCAGACACCTATTGTGTCACAGTCTTCTGCCATCTCGGATGATTCTGTGCAATTATCTGATTTGAATGCTGTGCCGCTGAATCTGATTAATGACATAGTGAAACAGATAGGCAGCAGCATTGGCCAGAATATTGTCACCTGTCTTGAATCTGGGGTTTTTGGCCAAAACAAACAAAGTGATTCAACTTTTAATATGAGTGAATTGTCAAAAGTTAGCTTGGTTGTTAAGCATGATGTTAATGAGCCTGTATGTTTCAGAGGTAATGGGGAGGAGAAAATTTCTGTTGATGAGTGGGTGGAAAGTGTAAAAGTGTACTTGAGGAAGCGTGAAGTGCCCTTAAAAGACCAAGCTGACGAAGTACTGACTAAGTTGCAGGGCAGAGCACGTGATGTGGTGAAGGTTGGACTGAGAAGTAACCCATTGATCGACCTCAGTAAGGGTCCAAAGCCAGTTTTTGACCTGCTCAAACAACATTGTGGTGAAACTGTGTGTTCGTGCATGCCGTTGGCAGATTTTTATGCCACATTGCCTTTGCAAAACGAGAAGCCATTCGACTATTGGATTCGGCTGCACAATGCTATTGACGTTGCCGTGGAAGGACTGAAGAGACAGGGGAAAACTCTAGATGACCCCTTTCGTGAAGTTACTGTAATGTTCATCAGGAACTGTCCGGATCCAGAGCTGTCTCTTATATTCAAATGTAAGCCACTGCACGAATGGGCTGCGGCTGATGTGCAGGTTAGACTGGATGAGTATCAAAGGGAGAATAAGCTTCAACAACGCAAGTCTAACACATGTGAGTGGCATTGCATGCCATGCTCAGTCAACTGACGTTTTGTGTGCCTACGGTCGTGGTTTGGAGACTGCTGCTGCTGTGGTTCCTCCATCCCAGGTGACTGAGCAGTCTAATCAAGATCAGTCATTGAGTCGAGTGATCAGTCTTTTGGAACGAGTTTTGGATCAGGGATCTTGTCAGCAGACAACAAGAGTGTTCAGACCTCAGTATAAAGGAAGGACTGCTGTACCCAGACAAAATGCAACATGCGAATTATGTGGTGATGCAAGTCATGATACTTTTTCGCACTGTCGTATAAACCGTCTTTGCTTTAACTGTCATGCCTCTGGCCACAGAGCATCAGCTTGCTCTGCAGGGACTGCCAACAAACCACAAGCTCAACAGAGTAGTCCGGACTCTGGCCAGCTGGGAAACTAGATGGCCCACATGAGGAGGGGACTAGTGGAGGGCCATGTGTAATGTCCCCTGACATTGAGGATATTGATTTAGAATCTGTTTATTCTGACTTTTGCAGTAATGTTGATGATAAGACAAAAGTGATTTTTCAAAATGTGCAGAGACTAAACACAAATGATGAATTGTTCTTTACTGATGTCTTAGTACAGGATGTCGTTTTGCTTCGAGGGATGCTTGATAGTGGGTCTATGGCCTGCACTATGAGTTCTCGTGCCCTTTCAAAACTCATGGAAGCAAATGTACTTTCCTCCGACGATGTGTTCCCAACAATGCTCACACTAATTGGCTGTGGTGGTCAAAGAACTAGCCCACAGGGAGTATGTGACATCCAAATGAAGGTATTCAACTGCTCCTTCTATGTTCCTGCCTTAATTGTTGATGGGCAAAACGCTGACCTAATTTTGGGAAGTAATGTTATAAAACATCTCATTCATGACATGAAAGTATCAAGTGATTTCTGGGGGAAAGTATCTGATTCACAAGGCAAAGATCCAGATACAGATGCTTTGATGCAACTCTTGTGTAATGTTGAGTCATGGAAAGGAATGGATCCCCCTACGAAAGTCGGAACTGTAAAACTGAAGCATGCTGTCACTTTAGAACCCATGAAAGAACATATAGTGTGGGGAAAGTTGTCCAGTGACAAAACCCTTTCTGCAGGCAGTACAGTCGTTGTGGAGCCTAGCACAGCTCGCACTGCACCAAGAAATGTGTTGGTGGGCAGGATAGTCGTGTCTTTATGGGGTGATGGCAGTACCCCAGTTAAAGTTATCAACCCATCAAACAAGCCTATCTGTCTAAGACGCAACTGCAAGCTGGCGGATGTTTACACCTGCATGGCGCTTGAAGACTTTGACATTGACTGTTTTGACATGTCATTTCAAAAGGGGAAAGATCTGCAGTGTAATGAAGTGGACACTGAAAGACTGGCAAATTGCAGTAGTAATTCATGTGAAATGGAGAGACAACACTACATGCTGCATGATCTTACTGGCTCATCACTGTCTAGCCTGGGGCTCCAGGATATCGACACTGACTCAAACTCTTTGACACCTTACTGGAGAGGGAAGTTGGTTGAGCTGTTGGTTAAGTATGAATCAATATTTTCTCGTCATGGTTTAGACTGTGGCAAGGCCAAAGGCTTTGTTCATAGAATCTGCCTAAGCGATACTAAACCCTTCCGACTTCCCTACAGAAGATTGTCACCATCACATTATGAGAAACTGCGTGAGGCCCTGGATGACATGGAGGAGCGCGACATAATCAGAAAGTCAGCAAGTGATTATGCGTCACCTCTGGTGTTAGTCTGGAAGAGGAATGGTGATCTGAGGCTGTGCACGGACTTCCGCTGGCTAAATGCGCGCACAGTTAAAGATGCACATCCTCTTCCACACCAAGCGGACGCACTTGCAGCTCTGGGTGGTAACGCATTCTTTTCTACAATGGACTTGACATCAGGTTATTATAATGTGGAGGTGCATGAGGATGACAAGAGATTCACAGCTTTTACTACGCCATTTGGTCTCTATGAGTATAACAGGCTTCCTCAGGGGCTATGTAATAGCCCTGCGACATTCATGAGGATGATGATGAGCATATTTGGTGACCAGAACTTTATGAGCATGCTGTGTTATCTCGATGACATCCTCGTTTTCGCCCCTGATGAACAGCTTGCTTTGGAACGACTAGACATGGTATTCCAAAGACTTCAGGCTCACAATCTAAAACTGTCCCAAAAGAAGTGTCACTTTATGAAATCGTCTGTTAAGTTCCTTGGTCACATTGTGAGTAGTGATGGCGTGGCCACAGATCCTGAAAAGGTCAGAGCTATTGTTGACATCACAGAACAGGATCTTATGGAAGATGGCACTAACATTCCATCACAGACGAAAATAAGGTCGTTTTTGGGGATGGTGGTTTTCTACCAGCAGTATATTGAAGGTTGTTCTCGCATTGGTAGGCCCCTGTTTGCTTTAACATCAGGCATGAGAAAACCAAGGCATAACAAGGGCCAGAAACGTGTAACAGCAGGCAGAAAACTTACCTCTACTGACTGGACTCAGGAATGTAGAGATGCTTTTGGTGCGCTGAAACAGGCTTTACTCGAAAGAGTTATTTTGGCCCATCCTGATTTTGATAAACCTTTCTTGCTGTCTGTTGATGCTTCCAGTAATGGGCTTGGGGCGGTGCTTTCTCAGGTAGGGGTGGGTGGAGAGGTCGCTCGCCCCATAGCCTTTGCTAGCAAGTCACTTAATTATGCCCAATCCAAATATCCAGCACACAGGCTAGAGTTTTTTGCTCTCAAATGGGCAGTTTGTGACAAATTTAGTCACTGGCTCAAGGGTCAGCAGTTCTCAGTGTGGACGGACAACAACCCACTGACCTACATTCTTACAAAACCAAAGTTGGATGCTTGCGAGCAAAGATGGGTTGCAAAGCTTGCTCCATATAATTTTGACATCAAATACATCCCTGGGCCTAAGAATGTAGTAGCAGATGCCCTTAGCCGTGAACCGTTTGTGCGACCCAGTGTGTTCCACCGACTTACCAGAGTGCCCTATGGAGCTTTATTGGAGGAGTCTCAAGTAGTGAACCCAGAGAATGTCCAGGATGTGTTCCGCTGGTCATGTTACCCTTTCGAGAAACAAGCACAAGAGGAGCCATGTTCAGATATTGAGGTGAATCATGTTGTTTCCTATGAGAAATCTTTTGTCTCTCGGGAGGACGTTTCTGCCATTTTGAACAGCAGTAGGCAACAGGAAAATCATGTTCAACAATATGCTTACCTGCTGCCACAGTTGATTGAGTCAATTATGCCATCTCAGCCATTGGATCATCCAGTATTGTCGAGGCAGGAGCTGACAGAATTACAACATGCTGATCTTGTTCTGAGCAGACTGTTTTATTTTGTGGAGCGCAAGCGTAGGCCATCTAGGAGGGAGCGGAGTAAGGAATCTCCTAGGGTACTTCGGTTTCTGAGACATTGGAACAAACTATCAGTCAGAATGGGTTTGTTGTATCGTGTGTCCAAGGATGTCGTCTCCAAAAATAAAACTTTTCAGTTTATTGTGCCTGCTGCCCTTCGAGATAAAGTGCTTAAGGGGGTACATGATGAAGCTGGACACCAGGGTCAACACAGGACACTCTACCTCACTAGACGTCGGTTTTACTGGCAAGGAATGGAAAAAGATGTGAGACAATATGTGCGATGCTGCAGAAGATGTGTAGTCAGTAAGTCACCAGAGCCTGAGGCAAGAGCTCCACTTGAGAGTATTAGGACATCAAGACCTCTTGAGCTTGTTTGTGTAGATTTTTGGTCTGCCGAAGACTCCTCTAATAAGTCTCTGGATGTCTTGGTCGTGACGGACCATTTTACCAAGCTGGCTCAGGCTTACCTCTGTCATAACCAATCGGCAAAGGCAGTAGCGAAACAGCTATGGGACAACTTTTTCTGCATCTACGGCTTCCCTGAGCGAGTAAATTCTGACCAGGGGGCCACTTTTGAAAGCAATCTGATTTCTGAAATGCTTCAAATTGCAGGTGTTCAAAAATCCCATACAACCCCTTACCACCCAATGGGTAATGGGGCGGTCGAGAGATTTAACCGCACATTAGGAAACATGATTCGTGCCTTGCCACCTAAAGCTAAGCACAGATGGCCTCAAATGTTGAAGTCGCTCACTTTTTGCTATAATGCAACGATTCATGAAACGACCAGTTATCCTCCATTCCAGTTGATGTTCGGTAGAACTCCAAGGTTGCCTGTTGACATGATGTTTGACTCTGCACTTTTTGATGAACAGGTGGTTGACTATGACCGATATGTGCAGTCTTTCAGAGATGATCTTGCACAGGCTATGAAACTGGCCCAATGCTCTGCTTCTAAACAACAACAGAGGCAAGCAAACCTCTACAATAAGAAGCTCAAAGGTGCTCCAGTGAATGTTGGCGACAGGGTACTCCTGGCCAATAAGGGAGAGCGTGGCAAGAGGAAGACTGCTGATAGATGGGAGAGTCACATCTACATAGTGACAGGAATGAACCATGAAGTCCATACATTTCGTATCCGAAATAGTGTGACTGGTACTGAAAAAGTTGTTCATAGAAATCTCATTATGCCAGTGAACTTCCTGCCTCTGCGAAAGGACATGTCTGATGATGATACTTGTAAGAATTTCGCCTCAAGCAGCTCAAGTCTGTCTATGAATGGAAATGTAGAGCTTGGTTTACCTGTTGATGAGCTGGACGAGAGAACTGTGTCATGGGTGTCTGAGCTCCCAGTTTCCCAAGACGCTGGCCCCTCTGAATCTGATTCTGTCCAGTTAAGTATAGCTGACCAGCCTACTTCCTTAACTGTTTCATGTGATGCAGCCGACAGTAGAAAGACAATTGAGACTGACTGCAGGTCTTTGACACATGAAACTGACGATGACAATAACATCGTTCAGGCTGATGAAGGTGTAAATACTGATACTTTAGCCGCTGACCATTTACAGCGATATTCCAGAGCACTTTCCGGTCAGGGTGGGTCACTGACAGTCAGAACCAGATGTGGGAGGGTGGTTAAACCAGTCATTAGACTGATTCAGAATATGCATCAGAAGGTTTTGTCTGGGTTGTAGTATTTTTTTGTTTGTTTTTTTTCCTCTGGTACGGTCGTTTCTGTATATAAAACTGATTAAATACGAGGGTAAAATTGTGATTGAATTGAGATGTATTAAATATTTGTGATTTATGGTACCTTGTGAGGAGGAAGAGTATTTAAAGAGTGAATCCGGAGATGGATAAGCTCTTATGAAATACTGTGCAAAAATGAACACTAAGAGTATGTAATGTGTGACAGGCATGTTATTCCTGTGAGTGTTTAGAGGCTTTGCAACCCTCTTGCATTTCTAATTCTGAAAAGAATAGTCTTAAGACTGGAGAATTAAGTGTTTCATGTGACATTCAGTATGATCATTTGGTACCATGGTACAAATTATTTTTCTCCCTTTTATTGTTATTATTTTTTTTATTTCCTTGTATTGTTCTCTCATATTTGGTATATGTACCTGTTTTTGTTCTTGGGTGACTGCAGCATTTTGTTTTTATGTTGTGCTCTTTTATTTTGTCATGTGCAAGTGGAAGTCAGCAGAGGGGAATGTAGCAGTTGTGTATTTAGGAAATTATTTTGTGATTCCACTTGCCATGACCATATTTGGGGTTTCCTGCCGCCATGCTGACTTGGGGGGTTGGCGCACTTTGCTGCTTACCAGTCTGCATGAGATGACACAGCGGTAGGTCACGCAGGTTTTTGCAGCGAGTCAATTAGGGCCATATTTCATGTAACAGATTAATTCAAATGATATATCTGTATGATTGTGATCTAAAGCCCCTCTGTAATGCGCAGCCACATGTTTTGTTGATAATTTTTATTTATTGAAGTTTATTTTTAATATCTGTCATTTTCCCTTTCTCAGCGTCGTGCATTGCTGCCGCACGCTGGCTTATGTGCTGCAGGAGTCCTAATATTTCCATTTGTGTTATACAGGTACATGTTCAATTGTTATGTTCGTAAAATGTGCTTAAGTGAATGTAAATTGCACCAGTCTGCATGAGATGACACAGCGCGTCGTGCATTGCTGCCGCACGCTGGCTTATGTGCTGCAGGAGTCCTAATATTTCCATTTGTGTTATACAGAATAAACGAGGATCTGCTGAATTTTCGTAGTCTGTCTTTCGTTTAAACACAACGCAGAAAACACCGCTACACTTACTTGTAAACACAACCTTAAACAGGCTTGCAGATTTAAATCCATTTAGAAATGATGAACAACCAGCCAGCCAACGATCTAACAGAAATTAACAGCTGCCTGTCAAACAAAAATGATAACAAACCGAATTAAATCCTTCACTGCCACACAGGCAAATGACAAATTGCTTAATAGCCGAACTAATTATTATTAAAGTGTCACTCACAGTCACAAGCCTAAATTCGCTTTAACACAGTCCTCTTACATTTACTCTTCAAAGTAGTGATTAAAACGTAGCGTTAAATTTGAGGTAGAATTTTTGGCGGTCGACAGAAGCTTTTCACCAAAGCAGATTGTGCATTTTACCGTTATGTTCTTTTCTTTTTCGCTGACAAATTGAAAATAATGTGCGTACTTCCATAAACCAAACGCGGTCCTCTCTGCTATCTTGCCGGGAGTTCAAAAAAAAAAAAAAAACCACACACACACAGGGTCAGGCGCAGGGCACAGACGCATCACAGCCATTGACTTTACGATCACAGAGCTTCGGCTCCGCTGATACATCCGCAGGTGGCACAGTAGACCTAGGACTACTGTCTGACAAAAAGCAGGCTGCAGTCGGGATTTTCCTTTCCTTAAAATAACGGATTACTTTTTTTAAAAAAATAACGAAGTTACTGATTACGTCCGCACGAAACTAACGCGTTAAGTTACAAATTTCAGGAAAAAAGTAATTAGAGTACTCTAACGCGTTACTTTGTAACGCGTTACCCACAACACTGCTTATAAATGACTAATTTCAACAATATTTAAGTCTGATAATTATTACAGTGGTGAAAATCTGAAAGAACAATGGATTTAATATAAAGTCATCATATTATGCATAGTGTTTTTGCATGCGCATGGGGGATTTGTGTACTTAAAGACCATTTGTGACCCTGGACCACAAAACCAAATTCAATGTAACTTTTTTTTTTTAAATTGAGATTTATACATCATCTAAAAGCTGAATAAATAAGCCTGTATGATATGACAATATTTGGCTGAGATACAACTATTTGAAAATCTGGAATCTGATGTTGCAAAAAAAATCTAAAAACTGAGAAAATCACCTTTAAATGAAGTTTTTAACAATGCATATTACTAATCAAATTTTTTTTTGATATATTTACCGTAGGAAACTTCCGAAAATATCTTCATGGAACATGATTTTTACCTAATATCCTTATGATTTTGTCATAAAAGAAAAATCGATCATTTTCACCCAGTGTTTTTTTTTTTTTTTGGCTATTGCTAAAAATATACCTCAGAGACTTAAGACTGATTTTATCGTCCAGGGTCACATTTGTCTTCCATTAACCATCTAGTAGTACACTTTTCACTCTCGATGGTGGTTTATGTAGGCCCCCTTAGGCTTACCCTGGACATTATGATGGGCAACAGCGACATCTAGTGTTACGATTCTAAATTATTACCGAGTTGGAGCAGAAACAATACACCAACAACATAATTAACTTGAAGCAGTAGTTAAAATTGTATGGTTTCTACATTTCGAGTGCCTCAAACAATAACTAAATGCGTAGACAAATAAAAATAGCCGATAATCAAATTAACCACCAATGTTTTAATTTAGTGTTATATTTTAGTTAGTTCAATGTTAAGCTACCACACACTTATCCCGATGTCCTTATTCTTCACCCTCCAGCATTCTCTTTACTTGACTCACCTTTATAACAGTGCCAGTTCTGAAACACCAGAGGGATGCTGGGACTTTCCCTGGGAAAACACAGTTTCCGTCTGTCCTGTTTAAATGCTGTAATAACCGTAAGTCAGGGTTATAAAGATGAAGACGGAAATACAAAGTGTTGCTGTATCAAAGGAGCAGGTATGCATCGCTCGAGAACTATTTAATTAAATTTTCCGAGTTTAATACTAATTGAGATAAATCAAATAGGATTTTTGGTATAATTACCACCTCAAAAATATTTTCTACTCTTTTCTAAAATTATAAAAAAATAAAATAAAAAAAATAAATAAGAAAGAAACAAAGGACACGGAGAGGCATTTAAAATGGAAGTAAATGGAACCAGTTTCTGTGCAGCTTACAATTTTACAAAAGCGTATAAAAACTAATTATTTGAGCTATTGTTTAAATCTTTAAGTTGTAAAACTGAAGAATAACAGGTATTTTATCACAATTAAACGTGTTTACATGCATATTGTTTACAATTTGTTGGTGTATTTTTGAAAAAGTGTTTTTTGTTTAAAGTATTGTTTCCCCTTACATTGTAAGTAACTCACTGTAATTTGTATTTTTGCGTTTCTTTAATAGGGTGTGAAATACATTTTTGGGGAAATCAACATTAGGCCACAGGCTGTCTTGTATTGAACCCAGTATATTCCTTTTTCAACAATAGTCATATTCAACAGAGAAATTGAAAAGACGACTAAGAGAACAAGATCTTTTTCAACAAGTTTATTAGCAGTGACAAAGATTCTTGAGACAAAATGTAACCCCCTCTTCATGTCCACTGTAGGAAATTTAGAGGGAGCAACATAAAATGAAATATTAATCCAAACTTTTAACATTCAAAACATGGCACAACTGAAGACTGTTGGGTGGAAATGGGGATGTAGGGACAGGGGAAAAGGAAAAGCAAGAGTTTTTCATGTTATGATGTGGTTCTGTTTAATATATCGCTTAAAACAGGCACCCTGAACTTGAAAAGTTCGCAATATTAACTTTGCATATAATTGAGCGTTTGAATGAAGACAAATACACATGCTTGCACACGAACAGACACACACATATCCATCCACACACACAAAAAGTTGAGTTGTCAGGACAATAATCATTCACACATCAAGAAAACACGTGAAATTTGAATATGCCGACAAATATGCATTTTCTTCGTACAGATTTCGCAAACACACCATCTAAGTATCACTGTAACTCTCTCCCATCCATGCGTGCTCTCATTGCTCTTAAACACTAAAGGGAGCGATTTAAGATTCATGGAAATAATTTATATTGCAATTATAATATAATTTGTGGGGTAGTAAGTGCTTATTTAAAATGAGGAAATTAAGCTAATGTGCAACCCCCCAAAATATAAAGTCTGTTTTGTTTGCATTCTGTGCATAGAACCTCTATATGTGCATTTGACCCCTGGAGTTGAGTTTTTTGAAACAAAGACCAGGTTCAATTCATTCTGCTGACAACATTTACAAAGACATATCTGAGTTAAGAGGACAGTTCACCCTAAAATCTGAATTCTGCTATTATTAACTCACCCTCATGTTATTCCAAGCCCATTTCAACTGTTTTCATCTATACAGTGATAGTCAGCGGGGTCTGAAAATTTTTTAGGTTTTGGAATGACATGATGTTGAGTAAATTATGACAGGATTTACATTTTTATGTGAACGATCCCTTTAAGCGGAAACAGGGATACCGGGACAATACGGTGTTCAAAAAGGTATTTCATAATTGACTTAATGTAAAAACAGATGGCTATAAATTATGCCTACATCATAACTCCTTAAACAAATACACTGGATATCAAAAAAGCAGCTCTATGGGAGTTGTTTAAAGACAAAATTTAGATAACTACAATAAAACTCAAGTGAAGCAATAAAGAGATATGCTTCTAAAAAGCCAACGAAAAGCTAATTATCAATTGCAGGATTTCTCTATCTTGCACAAAGCTTTTAAGTGGACCAAAATTAGAAAAGATGAAGCAGAATTTAACAACTTTGCATCCGTTTCATCGACAGCTTTTGCAGTATCTTTTGAACTAAGATATCGGACAGACTTCAGATACATCAAGAACAGAAACGGAAATAAGAAATGAGTAAGAAATAATCATGAAACATCCCACGTTTTCTGAAGACTGACTACTGAAACCATTACATGCTGCATTTAAAACATGGAAGAAAAAAAAAAAGAAAAAAAAAAAAACCTCTGGCAAAGGAAAGACATACAGATACGTAGTGCGGTTAACGTCTTCCATGTGTACTTACATTTTTTCACCTGGCAGTGTTTCATTGTCATGTAAAGAAAACATTGATGCCAAATGATACATATGAAGATGCAAGCATTGGCTTTTCAGTCAAAACTTAAATCCCTCAAAAGTTACAATTAAAACAAAACAGCTGTTACAAACATGGGACGTCTTTTCATATTTGGCAATAACACTGTTGGTGCATTTTTGTTTTATTTTTAGATAGAAGAACACTGCCCTAATTCTACCTGAGTGTCTTTTTTTATTTTCTTTCTTTTTTCACTTTTTTTTTACATTTTGTTTTTTATATATATATTTTTTTTTTATTTTGAGATTGTGGACTGACAGTCCTTAGGCAGAGGTTAAAGTTAGTAACCTATGATTAATTACTAGAATTTCAAATATGTACTGATATGTCAATGTTTAAGGACATACAATTCAAGAACATAATACGTAAAGTGCTACTGATTCTTATGTATAAATCAATTAATCTGTGAAATGATAAAACAGAATAGACTTTAAGTTTAATATGCATTTTCTGACATTAGAAAGAGAAACATTTTTACACAACGGCAGAATTCCTGTCAACGGTGGTTCTATTGATGAGGCTCATGTGTACTTTATCAACTGCTTAACCAATAAGCATGGAAAAGGTACAAATTAAACAGTCAAGAAATAAAAAGCATAAAAGTGTGATTGTGGTGCTCAATAAAAAAAAAACTAGGGGCTTCTAGTCTCTTGAGTGAAATAAAAAGTCTGATCGTTCACCAGCGACTGCTCTCTAGGTTCCCTCTAAATTGTGGTGTAGTTCCAAATAAAGCTAAAGTAGTTGCTACTGCCTTTAGGGTCAAAAACAAAACCCTATTTTGAAGAGCAGCTCTGCAGAACAAAACCAAACTGAACTAAAACCTCCATAATGTACCTATAGCATTGAAGCTAAAGCAACTGTGTGGTGTGGCACATCTTATTGATTAGTTCCGGGTTCTAACAGCTACTTAAAAAATTAAAAACATAAAACACTCAAGATAAAGGAATATAGCATGATCTCTGCCCCGCCGTTTACACACGCACACGACGAGCAAGAGACTTGAATGGCTGTCAGGTGACGGAAGCGTGAAGAGACGACAATAGCACTTTGAACTCTTCCAAAAGAGGACACACGGAGCAGCGTACTGCACATGTACACGCACACTACAGGGCGTGCGCTTTCCCAATCCGAGTGTACCTCGTAACCTGCCCTTGGAGTTTTTAAGTATTTCAATGAAGAAAAAAAAATTAAATCAAACAAACATACGAAGTGGAGACGTGTCACTAACAGGACTGACCCAATATTGTCCAGAAATTAAATTAAGACAATTATTTAATTCCAAAGGCTTGAACTAATGCCTCCCGCACATAAATGGAGTTCGATTCCCCCGAATCTCCTAAAAAAAAAAAAAAAAAAAAAAAGCTATGTAGTTCCTCTGGCCACAGTATGTTAATTCACTCCGGTTCTGTGCCCAAATGAATTCAATGTGACCACTTCGAGGCTACTTGATTATTTGAATTCAAGAGGGGACACATAGTGATCTCTCTCTCTTTAGGTCCATGAGTACTTAAAGGAGAAGCTTCCGCCCAACCGAATGCCATGACAGGGTTATCATGAGTGTTTGACGTGTGAGTTATGTCCCCAAAGTCATTGAAATTGTCTTTAGCAACATATCCACTAGACGCATTAGAGTTGAGTTCCACAGCTCCTGTTCTTCCATTCTAATATTCTAAAACCAGCTAACCCGTTTTCCCAAGCGCACTCTGTTCCTCTGCGCTCAGCCTCGACTGCTGATGGGTAACAAGGTCCATTCTAAACCATCTTAAGATTGGATTAGTTCTGATTCAGGATGTTTCGAGGCTGCAGCCATGTTCCTCAAGCACATCTTTTTGCAGCAGAGTTCATCTGAGATATAGTGTCCAGACACAGCTTCACTGAGCAGGTCCGTCCCATGACTCACTGTAGAGAACTACTCGATTTGGATCTACGAGAAATTGAGGAAGACGTACGTAGGTGAGAATTGGGAACTCTAAATGATATGGGAAGAGCTGAGGGATGTGAGAAGACGTTGGGTTGCAATATCTAAATTATGAATCTTTTAGGGTTTAAATCACATGCTGAGGCAAGAGTTGTCAATAAAAGATGTCAAACACAAGAGGTAAATGGTAGCTTACCTTGTTTTTGCAAATTCAAAATATATTCCATTTCTGCAAAGAAGAGAAAAATTCAAGTTCAGTGTAAAAATACCCACGTACAGCTACAATTCAATGAAGATCTTACATTTTTATTTTCATCTTTATAGTATACACTGATATGTGTAATTATATATATAATATATTATTATATATTTCAGTCACACAATATCAGTAACAACCTTAACATTCTAATTTGATAAGGCTAGTCTAAACCAATTTATCTGCAGCACACAAACTGATAACACAAAGCCCAATTTTTATACATTAGAGACTGATAATTAGTTTGAACAATATTTTTGAACAGACATTTACACATTTAAGTTTGGTTGACCAAAATGATACAAATCAGAAGTGCTGGGTAGTTACATGTTAATCTGGATCACGTAATCAGATTCCAAATATTAGAGAACTTGTAATTAGATCATATTATGTGATAAAGTTCTTATAATAAGATTAGTTACTTTCAAAGGATTACATCTTCAAACATCAGCAGCAAATAACTCATAATTTGATCCACTCCAATTCTTATTTTTTCCTTTCGGAATTAACTTCCCACTTACAGTATTGTTCAAAATAATAGCAGTGCAATGTGACTAACCAGAATAATCAAGGTTTTTAGTATATTTTTTATTGCTATGTGGCAAAAAAGTTACCAGTAGGTTCAGTAGATTGTCAGAAAACAAACAAGACCCAGCATTCATGATATGCACGCTCTTAAGGCTGTGCAATTGGGCAATTAGTTGAAAGGGGTGTGTTCAAAAAAATAGCAGTGTCTACCTTTGACTGTACAAACTCAAAACTATTTTGTACAAACATTTTTTTTTTTTCTGGGATTTAGCAATCCTGTGAATCACTAAACTAATATTTAGTTGTATGACCACAGTTTTTTAAAACTGCTTGACATCTGTGTGGCATGGAGTCAACCAACTTGTGGCACCTCTCAGCTGTTATTCCACTCCATGATTCTTTAACAACATTCCACAATTCATTCACATTTCTTGGTTTTGCTTCAGAAACAGCATTTTTGATATCACCCCACAAGTTCTCAATTGGATTAAGGTCTGGAGATTGGGCTGGCCACTCCATAACATTAATTTTGTTGGTTTGGAACCAAGACTTTGCCCGTTTACTAGTGTGTTTTGGGTCATTGTCTTGTTGAAACAACCATTTCAAGGGCATGTCCTCTTCAGCATAGGGCAACATGACCTCTTCAAGTATTTTAACATATGCAAACTGATCCATGATCCCTGGTATGCGATAAATAGGCCCAACACCATAGTAGGAGAAACATGCCCATATCATGATGCTTGCACCTCCATGCTTCACTGTCTTCACTGTGTACTGTGGCTTGAATTCAGAGTTTGGGGGTCGTCTCACAAACTGCCTGTGGCCCTTGGACCCAAAAAGAACAATTTTACTCTCATCAGTCCACAAAATGTTCCTCCATTTCTCTTTAGGCCAGTTGATGTGTTCTTTGGCAAATTGTAACCTCTTCTGCACATGCCTTTTTTTTAACAGAGGGACTTTGCGGGGGATTCTTGAAAATAGATTAGCTTCACACAGACGTCTTCTAACTGTCACAGTACTTACAGGTAACTCCAGACTGTCTTTGATCATCCTGGAGGTGATCATTGGCTGAGCCTTTGCATTTCTGGTTATTCTTCTATCCATTTTGATGGTTGTCTTCCGTTTTCTTCCACGTCTCTCTGGTTTTGCTCTCCATTTTAAGGCATTGGAGATCATTTTAGCTGAACAGCCTATCATTTTTTGCACCTCTTTATAGGTTTTCCCCTCTCTAATCAACTTTTTAATCAAAGTACGCTGTTCTTCTGAACAATGTCTTGAACGACCCATTTTCCTCAGCTTTCAAATGCATGTTCAACAAGTGTTGGCTTCATCCTTAAATAGGGACCACCTGATTCACACCTGTTTCTTCACAAAATTGATGACCTCAGTGATTGAATGCCACACTGCTATTTTTTTGAACACACCCCTTTCAACTAATTCAACTAATTGCCCAATTGCACAGCCTTAAGAGCGTGCATATCATGAATGCTGGGTCTCATTTGTTTTCTGAGAATCTACTGAACCTACTGGTAACTTGTTTGCCACGTAGCAATAAAAAAATATATGAAAAACCTTGATTATTCTGGTTAGTCACATTGTACTGCTATTATTTTGAACAATACTGTATATACAGTTTGAGAAACCCTGCTGTAATGGAATGTTCAAAGCATTTCATGATGCTGATAACAAACAATGGAATATATTTTCTTTCGCTTTATGCATCAACATGGCACAAAAAAATCCCATTCAAATCTATGTCATAAACGACTTAGGTCAAAAATAATCTAAAATTAATAAAAGATGTAGTAAGACTACATTACCTAATATGTGTAATCCATTCAATAACATTCTCATCATGTTATATGTAATCAGTTATGGACTACAATCTGTAAGTCACTTACCCAGCACTGCCAATCAATGTCTTTAAAGCCATGTGCTCCAAAAATGAAATTATTTGAATTATGCCTTTTTGGATAATTATTTACTTTTCTTTAGAATCTTAAAGTCACAATGAAATGGAAGCAGCAACAGAACTTTTCAGATGAAAAGAAATTGTCCAAAAAAAAAAAGTGAGGCTGGGACTTCATGCTATTAATCTGTTGTTGCCTTTACAATATAGATTAAATTAAATAAAATTTTATAAAGACTTCAGTGATTCGAAAACAAAAAACAGATTTGAAATACAAATTAGAACAAACAACTTTTTATAATTCGTCCCATTGGAATTATAAGGTTCTATCTGACATGTTTGTCAAAATTGAGTTATTCACATATTCTTATTCTGTGACAATTTATTTACATTATGTGATGTTTTATTTTAAGTTGTGTACATTCTGGGATTTTTTATTGAAAAAACAAAAAGGTTCTATCTACAGAAGTCCATGGAACACAAAAACTTTAAAACTCAATATCTCAAAACTACTCAGAACGCAGATAGAACCTTATAATTCCATGGGGACGAATTATAATGGTAGCACTTTATTTTACAGTCCTGTTCCCTATGTACATACTATGTACTTATTATATAGCTAGGTAATAACTAGGTACTAACCCTGAACTACCCCTAAACCTAACCCTACCCCATGTATTTACCTTGTATTACCAGAACTTTCTTAGATAAATACACTGTAAGTCCACTATAAGTACATGTTAATACACGTAGTGTAAAATAAAGTGCAACCATTATACTGATATAACTCTAACCCTAAATAAATAAATAAACATTATTATCAGTAGTAATAAAATATTATGAATTTGTGTTTTTTGTAGTCTAATGATCACAATTTTTTTTTTTTTTTAATAAAACCTTTACTGTACTTGTCCTTCTTTAGTGTACATGCATAATCTACCAAAATGGATGCAAAGTACTTAGCAAGAAAATAAAATAGAAAGTTACCTTTAGTGTGGTAAATTACAGCAGCTTTTAGATCAAACGACCCCCAACTAGACCTCCTGTCAAAGCCCTTAGTATGGCCCTGGTCCTTGGCCAAAGCCACCTTAGGTGCTGCTGGGGAGGTGGGACACAGCTCGGCACAAATGTCCTTAGAGGAAGAACAAAATACTATTGCACCAAAAACCCCCGTCTCGTCTCTCTGGGCATCCAGGCTGGGTACAGAGGTCTCGGGTACGGCCCCGCTTGCCACCGTGGCACCACCACTCACTCCTCGACTGAAATTCTGAGCATTAGTCCGTTTTTCTGGCTCGTGAGCCTTGGGAAAGGGGGGTGGATCTGGTCTCTCAGAGGCACTGGAAGTCTGAGTGGCCACTGTAGCAGGACAGCCTCCCTGAAAGCTCACCTCCACCGGCACCTCCTTTCTGTTCGAGCGGCACGCCATGCTCTCTGGTCCGGCGCTAGGCTCATTGATAAAGGACAAGCCCCACTGATTCTGAAAAATGTCCCCCAGAGACTTCTGATTTGTCGGAGCAGCAGGGGGATCGGCTTGGCGGCCGCTAGGAAGTGAGAGTTGCATATTGGGGGGGGTGACGGGGTAAACAAACAGACTGGGCTTCCTGGGCTCAGCCACAGAGGTTGTGGAGGAACTTCCGATGGCGGAAGTGCCGCTACCCAGGGGAGATGCTACATTCTCAGCGGCAACAGCTGGGGTCGCCAGCAGAGGACTGGCATTAAAATGGGGACCAGGCAGGGGGCAACCATTCCCTTCCCCCAGCAGGGGACCGTTGGTAAAGCTAGCCGAGGTGATGGTTTTCACCGCAGACATGGGGACCTGTGGCGGTCTCCCAGGCACCTGGGGAGCAGGAGTGAGAGCCTCCCCGCCAGCTTGGGCAGTCTTATTGAGGTTCTCCTTCACTTTGCTTGCATAACTAATCTTAGGCACTATCTTAGCGCTACTATTGTCCACAGGAAAGACAGGCGGAGGCTTGAACAAGGTCCATGAGTCCTCTTTGGTGGAGGTAGACACCTTAACCTTGCTGGAGCGATCCTCAAACCGTTTGCCAGCCACTTTGCTGTCTGAGTTCTTGCGCTGAAGTTCAGCCACCAGCAGAGGAGGTGTGGTGGCAGAGGCAGTTGGTTCCTTGGCTTTTAGGTGCAGTTCGGGTTTTGAGTCCTGTGCCACAGGGCCGTGGTCTTGTTTGCCGCCCTGCTGCATGGCTTTTCCCTGGGCAAAAGCAGTCACATTGTCCGCGGCTTTGCCATTCCTCTGGGCCCGGCGTTTCTTGGGAGAAGTGTATCCGCTCTCGGAGCCACTGCCATCATTGTCAGCTCCGGGTTTGCTAGGGTAACCATTGGCAAGTGGTAAAGAGTTGAGCGACACCACACCATTCAAAGTAGCTAAAGCCTCCTTTTTGCCCTCAAGTGTGTTCAACTCTGAGGACTTGTCATTTTTGAAGTCCATGCTGTTCCTGCTAGTGTTTCTACCTTTTCTGTCCCCTGTTGAGTCAGTGGTAAAGGCCCGTCGGGTGGGCTTATTTTTCAAGTGGATATCTAGCAGGTGTCTGTCACCATTGCTGTTCACAGGGTGCAGGGAGCTGTCTGGGTTAAAAGAAGTGGGAGTCACCTCTCCCTCCTTCAGAGTTCCATTTATTTTGCCATTTTCTGCACGGGGGAGAAACAAAAAACAATAAATAAATGAAATGCAAACTGCAAATTTACATCAATTGATCCACTGAACCCATTTTTTTGGGGGGGGGGGGGGGGGCAAAAATCCAGATCAGATCTCAAGTTCCATAAAGGGAACAGGTCAAATCTAGTGAATGTTTGCGCAAGATTGAGGAATATTTAGACTAGGTATGTTATGTGGAACCAAGCCAGGGTCAGGCAGATGACAAGCTGACTCTTTTATCTCACACGGAACAACCATGCAGGATATTCTGTGTGTTTCCAATTATAACCAGATTAAAATAACTCAAACTTTGGAATATCTATGATTAAATAGTCAAAACAAAATTAGATCTGAACAGAGCTAATTTATCAAATTAATTATTTGCCAATAAAGTGAAATCAGAGATCAGCGGTTTTCACAAGGGTTCTGCAGAACATTTGTCAATAAATAAATAAATAATATAAAATAAAGAATAAATGTGTGTGCGTGATATAACAAATATTATTGCAATTTTAAATGACTGTTTTCCATTTTCATGTACTTTAAAAAGCCATCATGATATCATTTTAATATGCTTGGTCCTCAAGAAATCAATTATTATTATCAATACTGACAAAGGTTGTGTTGCATAACATTTATATGATAACTTTTTTATTTTTCCTGTACGCTTTGCATTTATTTCAAATAGAGTTTATTGTGAATTTCTCTGTGCTATATAAAGACATTTGAATTGAAACATTGTACATAAAGCTAAAAATATACAGTAAACTTGTTGTCCTTTTTTTACCATTTGTTTACTAGTTCCACAAATTAACAGTAAAAACAATCCATGTGCATTTTCTGCAACAGGATCGTTATATTTGGATTTCCTTGAAATAATAACAATCAAAAAGACATAAATGTTTTTTTGTTTTTTTTGTCAGGCAAGTGTGCATAAGACTGTCTGCTAGACTTCATGGTTTCTTTGGAAACTATTTATGGCAGCTGAAGGAATGTCCTTACAGGAGCTTAAGGCTGACATCAATAATTCCATTCTGGCAACCTGGTATACAGACTCAAATTAATTCACACGGGAGAAAATCTGTCTTTGTACAGTATATGTAAACAAGCTGAACCAACAAGGCAGTAGGGCAATGTAGTCTAAAACCCAAATCAAGGGTGGAATGAATTAATGAAGTAAAAAGTGGTTTGAGCATTAAAACGGCTCTTGACGACCTGAAAATATGAGGCATGAAGAGAGCACCCCATGCAAGTGTGCTTTCATCGGCCGGCTCAAGTCTGACATCGCCCTATTTTTAACCGGAGGTATGACGTGTCAAAATGGAGTACTCAGTCATATTTGGGTAGTTCCCCAGGACTGTTGGACCACGTCTTAAGATCCCGATATTAATGAAAAACACATAGCTGAATACAGAATGTGAACTTTAATTTGTGTGGTGAAGTCACACTAGTTGAATTGGGTTAATCGCAACATGGCAGTTGGCAAAGTTTACACTGCATGAAATAAACAAAAATCATTTAGCGGTCTTATTGGTTTCCTTGAAACCAAGTTTACACCATTTAGAACCAACTATGGGCTACCAGGGCACACTCGGTCAACAAACCGACCAAGTCATCAGCTAGCTTAGCATGCTAACTGGGCAGCCTGCATTTTTAGCCGCAGGAAGATGTTATTGTTGGTACATCAACAGGATTATGTGCAATACAACAGTAAATATACATTGCAAGAGGCGCTTGGCATTTTAAGCATTACATATGAACAGTTTTAGCGATAATTATCGGTGTAACGTCACAATAGCCAACAGAACCGTAACAACAAATAGCTTGATATCAGCAGTTAACGTTAACCCGACGCCTGTTGTGCATTATTGAAATGGCTCACAGTTACAGGGGATAATGCACACAATAAAGATGTTTGTCACTTTGTTTTTTTAATGAAATCAAACATATACGAGAGTTCTACAAGAGTTGGCAGCCTTCGTCGCGAGGCATGAGCTTCTACAGACGTTGCATATATGTATAAACAAGGCAGGTTTAACGGAGTCAATAAATTGCACTTTAAAATAAAAATAACAGAAATGTCATTCTTTTATCAACAGATTTTGTAAATCTACACGTCAACGCGTGCATTGTGACAGCATTTATGTACAGGATCTCCAGGCTGTTTGTATTTACGGCTGTGGAACGTTTGTAGCCGTACAGCTAAAGTTAGCTGTAGAATTTTCCGCCGCGTTCTATCCAGGCCACTTGGTGCCGAATTCGAATAGGTGGTAAGCGCGAGCCCAATCACTGCCAGGCCCACTCACATGACTGTCAGAGAGCAATAGGCCGCGTTTCGAGCTAAGCTGGCCAGACATCCACCTCTAAGACACCATTACTAGCGACTGTGACAGCAAAAGCTAGCATAGCTGACTGCGTTGCCCGAAATGTATTACCAAAGGTTTTGTATGAGTGAAGTTTGAGAGATTTGCTTGTCCATCATGGCGGACAGGAAATAACAGAACAAGCTTAAGCTACGAGCAGGAACATTCCACAGGAGCCGGTTCATGTTGCTGTGGCAGCGACGCGGCAAGAGCTAACAGGCTATTCTGGATCTCGACGAACCCATTCCTGTTAAAACGACCCAAACTGAGAGGCATGTTTGCAAATTAATTATAAGTCAGGGAAATGTGTAATGCGCGCTGAGAAACCGGTGCACAAGGTCAATGTCCCTTCACGCTAGCTAGCTTCGCGGCTAACACTGGATATAACTCTTCCAAACAGTACAGTCAGCCAAACATGCTCCTCATTTGAATGAACTGATGCTGTATTACTGTAAACAATCATGCTACGACATGTATTCGAAGCTTGTCAGAGGAAAAAAAGAAACAATTAACGTTAGTTTTGCTGTTTTCCAACCTGTTTTCTTCGTCTGCGTTTTCTCGTTCTGGAACTGACAGTGGTTCTGATCATTGTTTACCGATATGTTCGATCGATCAGGGCCGTTCTCTGCTCCATGACTGATATATACTCCGGTTGCCCCTTCGCAGGGACGTTTCTCCATTTAACGCTATCGCAAGTGACAGAATGTGCTCAACCGGTGCTCGATGGTCGAGGGGAGTTGAGACATTTGCACTGCCCAATCACCGCCTGCGTTTGGGGGTGCAAGCGAGAGGCGGGCGGTGTTTAGGTGCGTCGCGATGCAAGGCGTGGAAGCCTCCCAGTCGAGGCCACAGGAAGCTGTCACGCAAACTCATGCAATCAATCACCGTAGTGCTGCGTCGGTGCTGGCTGTGTGGTGTGCTGTTGGGAAGTTTTTTTGATTAGTGAGTGAGTGGAATCTATTTGGTCTGTACTTAGTGACCCTTCCTTCCAGAATAAATGCCAGAATAAATAAATTAATGTGTGTTATGAGCGAGTCCTTAATCGACTCACATTCAAGTCCAGTTGTGGATTCCTTATCAAGCAACACACTTAATTTGTTCCCAGATGGCAAACATTAGTTTTTAAATATATTTCTAAATATATATAAAAAATGTATTTTCTGTTGGCCATTTTAAGTATATTTTTGAAAATATATATAAAATAAATAAATATATATTTAGAATTTTGCTCTCCATATATTTTAGTCCAAGATTACATTTTGAGAAAAACATTATTTGTTGTATATGTGAACAAGAAGTAATAATATAATATAGTTCTATGTATATTTGACGTATGGTTTCTATATAAATTAATTAATATTTATCACATTAAAAATAAAAGTTTAGATTGTAAATGTGTGTACTGTCTGTGTATATTTATATGTACATATACACACATACAATATATATTTCGAAAATATTTACATGTATTTATATGAATATAAACATATAAATGTAATTTATATTAAATATAAATACATTTAGTATATAAACATAATATATTTTAAATGTGTGTATATATATATATATATATATATATATATATATATATATATATATATATATATATATATATATATATAATATACACAGTACACACACATGAACTGTGTAGAATATATATATTTTTTTTATTTTGGATTCGATTAATTGTGATTAACCGTTGCCCAGAACTAAAATTAATAAATACATTTTATTAAAGTAAATAAGCCATTCACTACACAACTTTCAAAGTGGTCGGTTTGTTGTTGTTTTTCTCGCACCTTTTTGCATCTTTGTTCATTCAAACATAAGAATTGTTTTGGTCAGTGGTCTCAATTAACTGTCAGCACTCGGCAAGTGGAAAGTCATGAATAAAATTGTGTAGCGTGTGGGCCACATAAACAAGTCAAGGAGTCAGTGTGTGGAACTAATTCGTCACTTAAAGAATTTATTTAAATCCGTTTTATGCACAAATGAATTTCTGTTGTAAGTAGATGAAAATGGTACAGATTTGCACTTTTGGCTGGAGGCATAAACGCAGTCTACAGTTGTTTGGTTGACACATGCACATTTCTTATACTGACCCACATACCTCTGACCTCAGAGTGCTTATCAAAAAGCAGTTACCTGCCTAGTGCCTATGTAAACTCACAGACGTCAAGGTGAAAGAATATGCCACAGATAGCCATGTCTATCCTTCTAGAATGTTGCACTTTGGACCAACACTCGTTTAACAAGCAGAGTGGGGGTAGAATGTATCTGGGGTAGGTTCTGTTCTCCGAGGATATGCTGACAGTTAACTGGAATGAGGATCAGCATTGAGATTTAATCATATAGTTTCCCCTGAGCCCTTTCTGACAGTTCTTGAATAGAGGTGAAAATTCTGTTATATACTACCATTCAGAAGTGTGTCTTTAAAAAAAAAAAAGTTGAGGATGTATTAAATAGATCAAAAGTGCCAGTAAAGACAAAAAAAAGCAAAAAAAAAAATAAAATAAAAAAAATAATTATGTTTAAAATAACTGCCGTTCTTCTAACTTTTAAGAATCTTGAGAAAAATCACAAATATAAATAAAGCATTACAACTGTTTTCAACTGTGACAATAATAAAAGTTGAAGTAGACACCAGTTATTTAAAATAGTAAAAATATTTTACAGTGTTACTGTTTTTACTGCATTTTAAACAAATAAATGCAGCCTTGGTTAGGAGAGTAAACTTCTTAAAAAAACATTTTAAGTCGTACTGACCCTAAACTTTTATTTTTTTTACTCAGATTAACCCCTTGAGTTCAGATAGTCTCTCAATATATTATAATTTATACTAAATTCAATTTAAATGTTTCCCCTCATAGAAACCCATTTGATAGATGCTATTTGCTATTTTTAGATGCTTTAAATTCCATGCATTCTCTTAAATTAACCAGAGGGGGGCAGACAAACACTGTTATGACAATTGCTATCTTTAGTGTAGTCATACTAAAAATAGCACCATATTATGTGCATTGTTAGATCACATTTTTATGATTAAGTTGTATTTGTTTTTTAAACAGAATCATAAAAACAGCATTGTCTTTATTTATTTTTTATATAACAGGATTATTTGTTATTGCCCAGTGGCATACAGAGATTAACATTCCATTCAATATATTAAAGCAGGGGAAAGTTTTCAGTTATCTTTAGAATGTCCGAATCCTTTGAAGTGGTCAGATTTCTTAGGATTGAATGACATGGATAACAACCTCTGTGAACTCCTGTTTGAACTCTTGAACTCCTGTCCTGAGTGTTGGGGCTTGTTGAAAGCATAAGTTACTAAGCAAGTTCCACATTTAGGTGAAACCAAAATAGCAGTTACAAATCACATTTTCGTTCAGAGAGCCCTTTTGAAAATCTCTATAAATCACTGTATTTCCACTTCTTTTTCATGTTTGTAGGTTGAGACTTCTCTCTAGCCCTCCCATACTGCTTTGACATTGGTGGACCTTTGAGCAAAACAACTCAGTTATAGCACATACAGTTGATGCAGTGTTTGTTTGACACCACTTAAAACACAGTTTTAATAGTGTTTTCAAAACTTTTATGGTTGAGCATGTCAGAATTATGTTTTTCTATGAATCTCTCGGACTATCACAGCTGAAAATTATAGGATATGTCATGTGTTTTATAAGTTTCAAAGAAAACAAGTCATGCAAAAGATATTACATAGATGTATGTAAAACAATCATTCTCATTCTTAACTGATATTTGAATATGCTTAGACATGTAATGTTTTAGGCAGAATTGTTAACTATAAGGCAAATATCTCCAGGGCAGTCTGAAATATGAAAGAAAGGTTACAGCTTGCTTTCCTAGGACATAATAAGTAGTACCTAAGGGCCATGTCATCACATCTTAAGTTCTGTTAAACACAGACTCCAGCCAGAGCATAAATCACATAACTTGGCTCTAGTGATCTTGCAATCTAGCAATCCTTGAGTGAAAGGCTGGCTCTTTTAATTGCAGAGTCACTCAAATAATAATCCTAGTCCTCTGTCTCTGTAATGTTGCTATACAGGTACTGGGGCGACTAGCCTTGAGCATGCCTTCTTACCTTTGAAAGGCCTGGAGTGATTTCATTTCCATTGCATCTTGTCAACACGCTTTCATCTGAACGCCAGTTAGTGTCATTAACAGCTCGTATGTCACTCTTCTGGAATGTTCTGATACAGTACCATTTCAAAAACAGGCGAATATTAAGAATTTGCAAGACTGTATGGATCTGATGTTATGGTGTGCTCGCTTTAGTAAACCTGAAAGACAAATCATTAGGGTTGTTTACTTGATTTCAGACATGGAAAAAATGAGGTGCAGGCTGTGAAAAATCGGTTTGACTCTTGCACCCGCTGGCTGTCACCATGGAGACGAGCCCTTCTTAAATATAGCAGAACTTAGTAAGACAACTTTCATCTTAATCCAGGTAGTATCGTCTCCATGCACACAAATTTTGATGAACAAGATCAGATTTCATTTTACAGCAGCAAAATGTATAAGGCCTGTATGCATTACCAATGATACAATGGTAGGGTATAAAACCCGTACACACACACACAACTTATTTTTCTTCTCTGCATTTCGCCTACAAAGAAATGGCAAGTAACACATTAAAGAAAAAGCTCACTCAGAAATGAAAATTTGTATCAAATTTACTCAGGCCATACATGATAAACATATTTTTTTTCTTTGAAACAGATTTGGAGAAATTTAGCATTACATCAATTGCCCACCAATGGATCCTCTGTTGTGAATGGGTGCCGTCATAATGAGAGTTCAAACAGGTGATAAAAACATCACAATAATCGAAAAATCAAGAAAATGTCAGCAAATTTGAATTTTTTTTGTTGAACTATTCCTTAAAAAGACTGAAATAAAAAATATATTCTTGTAAAATATATATTTAAAAAAAGTTTGTTTTATTTGCAACTAAAGAAAAAAAAGAAGCTTTTTACAGTGTAGTACAGTAAACCTGCCATTGTATATTGGAAATATTGAGGATTTTATGAAAAAGTGCTTTTATTCTTCCTTTGCAAGTCGCGCTGGATAAAAGCATTTTCTACAAAGTTTCTAAAAAATCTAAAAAATATCCACAAAGATTTATCTTCAAAGAAGGATGTTTAGCTAAGAGTGGTTTTCTTTTCTAACTGTCTTGGAGTGATTTGTTTGTGGGCCGCCTCTTTCTTTTACATCTGTAGATGGAATGGAACACAAGCAGGCAGTGCTGTGGATGGTGAGTCAGGGAATGAAGAGATATATCTTCCCAGACACAATCAAACCTCAGGCAGCCGTGCCAGCTAACAAGGGGGAGTTCAGATCAGGAGGCATGTGTCAACAATGTACTGTTGTACTCTTTTACAAGGGCTTGAATGGAGGGCCAAGGAGGTTCCAGACATTTCCATTACACTGTTACATGCGCCTGCAGCGATCACAGCATATCGTTTGGGAACCCCCTACTGTAAATGAACAGTATAGCTAATCAAAACAAACTAAGAAATAAATAAAATGCTGGAAGCCTTTCTAAGCCTTTTGTTGTATTGAAATAGATGAACTTAGACTGTGATGTTAATTTTGTGTTTCTTGTACTGTTAAAGCTTCAAGAATGTATATGAGCATCTGACGTGCTGTAAATGTATTTTTCCTGCAAAATACTTTTTTTTATTGCATTTTTATTTATTTATTTTTAAATGCCATGAAATTTCTCAACACTGTCTAAGATAAGATTAGAATATTGATGGTTTGTTGAGTGGCATGTTCATATCCAGTGTTATAGCATACTATCTATCTAAACTGAAAACAAGTAATGATTTGGAATTTTTATTTAGTTTTTTGTTATTTTTGGAGTAATTGTATTTTTAGTGTTTTTCCCAGCTAAAATATTCTTTTTTATTTCAGTTAACAATTTGTTTTTGCCTGATATTATTTAATACTTAATATCATTAGCGCTGGTTGTGATGCACAGTATTAACACTGTTTGTGGGAGACATGAACAAATGCCAGCACTTCCATTAAAGCATTAGGTGCCAGTAGCCTACAGTAACATAGAGCAAATAATGTTCAAAAGAATGTTGTCATGAATTCATGTTTCCACATGGATCTCTAATTTCCCTGCATACTTCTCAAACCTCACCACCCCTTTAAAATCATATACAGTATCTAAGTAACTGTGTCAGTGCCTGCTAACAACTGCCAAAATGCAGCTTCTTATTAACTAACTTTAGACTTTTAGACAATTCACAGTTATGGCTGCTACAGAATCTTTCCCAGAGAGTACACGGCTATCTAAAAGAACCTTGATTTATACATGGCGACTGATAATTACTAGTGTCTTCCCTTTTTTCAAAAATGGACAAGGCTGGGATGGGTTTTAACAGCATGCTTGAAGTCATCTATGCAAACAAACTGCCAACCCTTCTTGTAAATCATCATTGTTTAAGTGCTGGACTACATCACTTAGACTGGGGCAGTAGGTGATTCAAGTGTGCAAATGTTTCCATTGCAAATGAATCACACGTTGCTGGTTTTGGAGTGCAGAGAGTCACACTCATGGAATAGAACAACTGACTTAATATAGATGCAAAAAGGTCGAGAAAATGAAATGCATATTTACTGTATCTTGTGAACTAGTGCAAATACTGCTTCAATACAGAGCTGCAAAAAAAAAAAAAATTCAGACCTGAAAAAGTTTCTCAGTTTAAATTCATTTAGTATACATTTTACTCCGTCTTTCTTACATTTCATTGATCTATAAGTTCTGCAAACTTTTAAATGTGATTTTTTTTTTTTTTTACTCCCAAAAGCTTGTAAACTTGTAAACTTTTTAACCTTTGGCATGACCATCAACATTTCAAAGCCATTATTGTCATAAACCACTGTTTGGCTGACAGGTTTAATACTGGGTGAAAAATTGGACAGTGAGGAAATTATTATTATTATTATTATTATTTATTTAATAAGCATTTTAGATATAGCCAAAGGCTGTCTTTGCTGTATTGTTTTTGATGGTATAGTAATACCATCAAAAGAAGAAAATAAATTCTGCTATTTTAAGTATTTCATTTCCCAGACCTTGCAAACAAACCCCTCAATTACCAAGTACATCAGCCTCTCCTTTCTGTGCTCATGACCCCTAATTTTTCCTCTCATGACCACTGAGAGAAAGCAACAAAAAAATTACTCAGACATTCCCACGCTCTCCTCTGTCTGGCTGTGATACATCTGTTTTTTTTTTTGTGTTTACTTACCTTGGTGTTTTCTACCCGGAGGTGTTGCATCCAGGGATTATTATGTGTATTATGTTTATCAGGTCAACAAAGCTGTCCGACCTCCAAAGTTTCATTGATTTTATTCTCATTTGAGTGTTAAGGTTGTGGCATTTTATGACTAATTTCAAATTTAAAGAGCAAACACAATCATGACATAATCCAGAGCCATTTGGATTATAATTGCAGAACAAGAAAACGAAGAGGATGTTGTTGTTTTTTTGTTCACCACAATGTAAGATTGTAAATGAAGATGCAAATATATGCTACATTTTCTGTTTATGTACGTCTGTCACTGTAATAGGTGTCTGAAGATTTGGTCCGGCTAATTGTCTAATGTTAAAAACTAAGTTGAAAAATGGCTTAGTCACTCTAGTTTTGGTCTAACATGAGCAAATGCATTGCATTGTGTGCAAAATATCAGTCAGCCACCTAAACCTATCTGAAGTCATGATTGGGCAGTAAAACTGAACAGGGAGGAAGCAATATCTGAAATGGCATCTCATTTCTTGTTTAAAGGTTATTGCACTGCCACCCATTGCTGATACGATCTTAGCTGTTAGAAAGCACTTTTTAGCCACTGGTTTGACTGGAGGCTTGAAAATGGAAATTAGCCACAGAGAAGATGAAACACTTTAACATTTTGACCTGACAGCAGGTCTGTCAGCCTGGTCTAGTGGCTTCTGTAGTTGATTGTGAATTTATACCATTCAGTTAAAGGGATTGCTCAGTAAAAAAAAAAAAAAAAAAAAATCTGTCATAATTTACTCACCCTCACGTCGTTTCAAACCTGTAGAGACCCCCCCCCCCCCCACCAACCTGCAGAACATAAATGGTTCTCTTTTGAAAAACAGTTTCTATTCCCATTGGTTTCCATCGTAACTTTGTACAGAAAAAATTAACAACATTTTACTGGTCCCAACACAATAAATATTTTTTTATTTCATTTATTTTATGTGTTAAAAATAAATATTTATAGATTTCATTTAATGTTTGCCTAAACAGTAAAATATTTGGGAAAATGATGGCATAAAAATAAAACATTTATTAGCTGAATGGTTCCAAGGCTCCTAAAAGTCAGGCCTTAATTTAAGGTCATGTTTTTGGCAATGTTTTGAGAGTATTTATTTTATCTTTTTAATAAATTTTGTATGTAATTTTGGCTATAATAACCATATAAACTTGACTTGTACATTTTTAAAAGGTATGAGAAAATGCTGACCAACTTTTATTTTTGACATCAAACACATATTATGGTGAAGTTGTGGCCTAGTGGTTAGAGAGTTTGACTCCTAACCCGTAGGGTTGTAGGTTCGAGTCTCGGGCTGGCAATACCACGACTGAGGTGGCCTTGAGCAAGGCACTGAAACCCCAACTGCTCTCTGGGCGCCGCAGCATAAATGGCTGCCCACTGCTCCGAGTGTGTACGAAGCACGGATTCTGAGTATGGGTCACCATACTTGGCTGTATTTCATGTCACTTTCACTTTTTTTTAATACTGCATGAAGTTTATTAATATGAGAAAAAAAAAACTAGTGTTTTGACGGACATTACTTTTTAATTGTAAACAATTTTGTTTTGGGTCTGATGTAAAATCTTTGTCCTGAAGCAAAACCTTAGTGTATCTTGAACCTTGCAGTCGAAAAAAAACTGAGCTGAAGATTTTTCTCCTGTAATAAATAATGTCAGATTTGAGACCACATTACAACGTGGTGGTTGGGAAAAAAAATCTTTTTCACACCAAATGCTGAATAATAGAGCGAGGTTGGCTAATAAAAATTTCACACTGTTGTCCACTTTTAGTAAAAAATATTTCTGGATTACAAAAGCACACCTGAGTTCAAGTAGGGGATACACAAGCTGTTTGCGAGTGACAATAAAAAGGCAACCGAAGCCCTTAACTCACAGTCATCACGGTAATAATTGTAAAATATCTGTCCCTGTTCCCCAACTTTGAAGTAAAGTGGCTCTTGTCTGTTTTTGCCCCGTGGGAAGCACACATTAGATTTATGACTTTTCCAGACAACCAAAATTACACTGTCCCTCGCTGCATCCCAGGAAGGCCAGTAATGGCTTAATGCACAACAGCTAATTATGACCATGCAGACTTTATGTGACACATGATAAGTGTTTTTCCATCCCTCTGGCAGAGAAAAGGTGTAAAGGCAAATTGCTAAAAGAGGCTCATCTGATAAAGCTGTAATTTGCAATTAATGTTCCTATTTTTTCTCTCAGCACCAGGACACAGCTTAGACAATCCACCTGGATCAAGGTGGAGGAAAAGAATGCATTATAAGTGTATATGATTGGTCAGTCGTGACATTCTGGGGTATGTTATCCCTTCATAAAAAACGGTAAAAGCTGATAACACAGACTCATCCGGGTAAGTCAACACTGTACTCTTGCTAGGAACAGTTTTACTTGGTGGAAGTTTTGTGTTTGTTAAGTTAATAAAATATTTAAACTCAATGGTGTACAATTATTTAATTTTGTTATTCTGGTATCATGGACTCGCTCTTGTTTCATACAAATGCATCTGCTGCAATTTTGCAGGGTTTATTCTTAGACAACAACCGGCTGGATGTACATTATCCCTTAATAATGAATTAAACACTGCACTTCATAGTAACGCTCTAACAAAAGAGGGTTTAGAGGTTCTTGTAATCTTAATTCTATTTAGAACATTTGCTCCTAAAATACCCTTTTATGCTGAAAATGCTCTTTATGTAGGTGATTACGGTTCTTTATTCCCACCCTTTTGTTTTTTAATCTGTAACTGTCCAAAAAAAATCTGCTCAAATCTGCAGAACATTTGATAGATTGGATACCGCTGCCTTAGAAGAATCATTTCGGGTTCCCCAAAGAACCTTTCAGTAAAAAGTTATTTTTAAAAGAACCGTGTACTGTTAAATGTTCTTTGTTAAATGGAACCATGGATCCCAATAAAGCACATTTATTTTTAAGAGTGTATCCCTCTACGGCTTGTTTATGCTGAATACAAATATGAATGAACACTGATTCCATAATATTTATAAGAAGGAAGCATCTTTAATATCAGTACATAACTGTCAAAACCAAACATATAATCTCCCATTTTCACAAACCTTAGAGTGACATGCATCTGTCAGCTTTGCAAATGCCATTCCTCATTTTCGGCACGGTTTAGTTGGAAAGATCAGATCCTGTGTGCTGAAGAGGTGTGTCAAAGTCTGTTGACTGATGTCTAAGCTTGCCTGGAGGGCACTTGTAAACACAGAATACAGCTTTGCTGATAGGCAGCTGGCTCACGTGACACATCCTTTAAAAACCCCTCTCGCCCAGATCTGACAGATCTGATCTCGAAGGTGAGGAGAAGATTTCAACATGTGGCTGTTTTGCAAAGCTAACTGTTTATAGTTCACACTGGAAACCAATAACTCTTATCTCTCATACCAAAGCTAAGATCTGCATTTTACAAAGGGCAAAAGTCAACAACGATGAGTCCGGGCAGCACCAGTACTGAATCTGATATTTCAGAGGAAGAGTTGGAGGATTTTCCTTTGGGTCAGGACGATGACTTTGACAATGAAAGCCCAGCAAAAATGTCTTCAGAGCGCTTGATATCAACCAGCCCCAGTGACACAGTTAAGAGGTGTCCTCGGCCCAAGCGGTCCAAAGCACGGAGAGTCGCCGCCAACATCAGAGAGAGGAAGCGCATCCTGGACTACAACCAGGCCTTCAACACCTTGCGCACTGTCCTCAATCATGATCTTAGCAGAAAGCGTCTCTCTAAGATTGCCACCCTCCGCCGAGCGATCCATCACATTTCAACACTGTCTTTATATCTGCGGACACATGCAGACACTGAGCCATACGCACCTCTGTGTACACAAACGGAGTGTGATCGGCAGCCAGAAGAGAATGTTTCTCTGCCCAGGAAGACAGAAACTTTCCAGGAACCGATGGAGAACTACACTACCAAGGAATCAGAGGCTCTCGGAGTTTCTCAAGAGACGCCTGGGATTATGCACCAGGACATGACAAACTCTGTACCATCTCCTCACTACAGCCACTGCGCAACCAACAGCCAGGTACACATGAGCCATGGATGCTCCTCCGGTCACCACTGGGTGGATTACAACAATGGAGGATGTGAACATGGGATGAGGGTCACCTGTCATCAGAACCACACGGACACTTATGCAGAATCTGCTAGCCCATCTTTGGCATGGCAGCTTGGCTACCTTCAATATCATGGATACCAGCAATCCCTGAGTATGCACTGACTTTTCTCATGCTAGAGTTATTGAAAAGCGTTAGCAATATGTACATATAATAAGGGAAAGATTATGTTGGGATCCATTTCTAAGGTAAAAAAGTTCGCCAAATAAAGCAGCTTATTATAAAACTGATGTTGACTCTTTTCAACCACTAGAAGTATAAAAATCTTTTAAATGTAAATGTAATGCAGTTTATATACTCCTACCCAATAAGATTTAACTTAAGTGCAATCAAATGCATTTTAATTAAACCATTAGAGCCTTCAACAACAGTAACATGTATGTTCCTATAAGTGATTCTTTTTTGATTTTTCACAACTGAAACTTTATTTTTTCCCTAACTGCAATTTTATTTCTTCCAATATAACTTTAAATCTCACTATGCAACTTTACATCTTGCAACTGCAACTTTCTATCTTTCAGTCGTTCCATTTATTTCTAATGATTTTGTGAATGTAAATCCTAAACTTATTTTTATCACCAGTTTAATTTTTTACTTTGAGGTGGTAGCAGGGTTTCATTGCTGCAGTATGTAGAAAAGTCGCGAGTGCCAGTGCAATGCAACAAATGTAACAAATTTGAAATTTCAGAAAGTTTTTCCACTCTTGTGGGTGGGAGAGCAAGACTGGTTAATCTGCAAAATTCCTTTATGGAATGTCCTAAACTGGTAAAACATCTATAATTACTGTCAGCGTCAATTATACATTTGTATTACATGATGCAAAGCTGCAAGCTGCAACACTCAATAAATGGTTACTGACAAAGAAAAATAGAAAATGACAGCAAGTCTTGTATCTATGTTACAAAAAATACAGATAGATATAAACTTGTAACCTAATATAATTGAGTGCAGAGCACGGTCACTGATACATGATGTCACAAATAGGTTTCTATTGTAGAATTTCCCTGTTCTGTAATTCTTGATTTGCATTATCAAGGTTTGTTGCGCATCTTTGGAAATTTGACTTTAAAGCATAATTTATGCAGTTGAAGATTTCAACACCAAAATTCATTTCCTCCTTAAGAAACTGAACACTCTTTGACTCTTTGAGATATGCTAATTAGCAAAAGTGTCTTTGTTTAAAAAAATAAAAATAATAATTAGTAATAGAGAAGTTATTCCAGCAGAACGGGGCAGTGATGGTCTCCCCCTCAGGACTGATAAAGGGAGGTGATTCCAGTAAGATGGGGGAACGAGGAACAGAAAAGAGCTCAGCACTCCCTCAAGGCAGATATGACTTGATCACATCCAGTCAGGGGAACTTTGTCAGATTCTGTTCCTCTCCGCCCTTTTCACATGGTGTGATGACATGTCTCTCACTCTTGACATAACCAGCACCCAAGTGTAGTGACAACTGCCTGTTTTATATACAGTAATCTCAAAAACTTTGCCATTTGAGTGAAAAGAGGGTTGAAATAAGAAGGAAGAGTTATGGGAAAGCATTTTTAAATGAAGTCATTCCAAACACCTGGAAGGGGTGTCAAGCTCAGTTTCCGGAGTTTCTGGAGCCCTGCAGAGTCAACCCTAATTAAACACACCTGATCAAACTCATCAGGTCCTTCAGGTCTATTTGAAGCTACATGGTATGTGTGTTGGAGCAGGGCTGAAACTAAACTCTGCAGGGCTCCAGCTGTCCAGGAATTGAGTTTGACACCTGTAATACTGTATGTGCAGGTTATGGTTTAGGTTGTTGCACAAGTGGGCCACTTGAGGGCAGCAAACACATACAAATCCAGTCTTCATCGCAGTAAAACAGATCTGTTTTTTTTTTTTTTTTCAAAAAGGCATATAGTTATAGTTTGTGTGTGTATAGTAGTTGTGTATGTGTGTGTGTGTGTGTTTCAAGCAGGATGTGAACTCAGTCAACCCGTATATTTTGGGTTAATCATGCTTAGATTGCAAACTGTAATTGGATTAGCATCAAAAATGATAAAATAATTTACCCAAAAATGATAATCTCCTTAATCCTCTTGTATTTATTTATTTTTTACATTTGTTCTGATGTGTAGAACATATTGAGTTATTTTTCTAACTTCCGTTTGGATGTCATTAATAGATATTTGAGCACAACAAGTCTGAAATAACATGACAATGAGTAAATGATCAGAATTATTATTTGTGTGTGTATGTGTGTGTGTGTGTGTGTGAGAGCTATCCCTTTGACCTTTAGATTTCCCCTTCCCCCCTAAAAAACAAAATAAAACTAATGATTTGTATTAAACTCCCACACTTGAATCCCATGATACCATTAGCACAAAGTTCACATTTATTTTTACTTAAAAGTCAGACTGCCCACACGTCTAGGGCTTATTATAATTTCATCAAATGGCAGGGTGGAAAAGTTCATGTCTTTGCCATGAATCCTTTAAATGTCTCTGTTCTCCGAGAACCTTCTTTCAGGCACTTTATATGACTAATACAGCATGGCAATGCGAGCACACACAGTTTAAGACTAACAAAAGGCAGCTATAGAAGACAGATGATTCCATCACCACATGAACAACCCTGTGAGCAGAAAGTCACATGTTTTTTTGTTTTTGCTTTTTGATTCCAGCTGACATTGGAGCACACACACTCCCTGATGGAGTGGGCAAAGGCTAACTGCTAGCCAGCTAACTGACAGATTACACAGTGACAGTGGAGGTGATCACTGCTAGGTTCACTGTTCTGTACAGAGGAGTTTGCTTCATCTAGTCTAGTCTAATGAGCCCATTATAGGCTTGTGCAAATTAGGCTCCCGACTAAAAAAGTGACCCATGTGATGGAAATAAGGATATTGATCAGAGTACAGTAATTTTAAAAGGCTGTTTATACTGACAACGATTTGCAGCAACGTTTTTTTGCTGCCTATTTTGCAATGAGAGTATTTCTAACAATATGAGTGACCATAACCGGCACAATAAAGTTTAAAAGATTTTAACTTCATGCAAATTAGTAGCAATTTGATGTGGCAAAGTCAGTCAGTTCACGTAATCCATCTTCAGTGAGAAGCAAGTGTTAGCAAGACGATTACCGTGAGCAATATATGATTCAATTCTGCAAACACATCTTTAAAAAGTTTGGGCTCAGTATGATTTTATTTTTAGAAGAAATTAATACTTTTATTCATCAAAGATGCATTTAAATAAAAGTGACACATTTATGTTATAAAAGATTTAATTTGAAGTACTGTAAATTTCAACTTTCTATTTACCTAAAAAGGGATAGTTTCCACAAAAGTATTAATCAGCCCAACTGTACTAGAGTAATGGCTGCTGAAAATTCAGCTTTGCCTTCATAGGAGCATATTGTATTTTAAATATTAAACATATATATTTTTAGCTGTAATTATATATATATATATATATATATATATATATATATATATATATATATATATATTATCAAATAAATGCAGCCTTGGTGAGAATAAAACATTAAAAAGTGATCGTTAACTATTGAACAGTAATGTATAGCGATTTTAAACTAATTTATATACAAATAAATAATGCATAGAAACCTTTGTCAGACACTGACACCATTCTGAGTGAGTTTCATCCACACACTGATAATCGTTCATCTTGTTTATGATATGTACAATATGTGCTTCATTGATTTATGTACAGACGCTGCTTCTGCATAATGTAAGCTTTTAGCTGCAAGAAAATAGTTTTTTTTTTCAAAGCGAGTGACGACCCCTTTTTTTGTCCAGTTATTCATCCAAACAATAATTTTAGTGTATCTAGCAGAAGGAATGTCTACTAATACATTATATTTCCGTCAGTGTGAATGAGGCAACTGTTCTGGTTACTGATGCTGTTGGTCTCTCTTTGTAGAGACTCTAAACTTATGATTGGTTATTACTCCAGAATTCACAGATTCCTATTTATTTATATTTGTCTCTTTTATTAGACAGATTCATTAATTAAAGTAAAAGGAAATCACTGGGAATGCACTAGCCTCAGCATTTATTTTCAATTAAAATATTCTTTACTTTTTAAAACACTTTTCTATTTGAAGTTTTTCAAATCTCTGAAAGATAAAAGCTAATGATAAATTACAAGCATCAAGCTTAATCAACTGGGAGAAGAGGTCACTTCAAAATCACAAGGTATTTTCAATGCTGTTGACCGCAGTTCTGGCACAATGTCTAACTTAATTTGCAATTTGCTCCAAAAATAATCCATGGATGAATAGAGAGAGATAACAGAACAAGGCTATTTCAAGTCTACAGAGAGATATTAAGTATTTCTATCTCTTTTTTTTTTTTCACAACCCCCCTCCAGCTCCCCTTCCATGAATTTATGGAGGCCAGTCAGGAGATTTGTGTGAAAGCCTGATACAGAAAATCTGTCTGTTCTGCTGTAAGTTTGTGTGTGTGTGTGTGTGTGTGTGTGTGTCCTTCCTTTACCTCCCACAAAGTCACTCTTGTCATTGAGCTCCTGTGACATATCAACACTTATTCCCACACCTCAACACACACACACACACACACACACACAGACCGCTGCACAGTTATACATACATAAAGTCAATTCTTTGATTTATTGCCTTGAGGGTAAGACACAAAAAATATGCAGAGAGAACTTTTCTCCACAGTGGTGAATAATTGACGGCAGGAGACAGAAGTGATGTGCCCATCAACCTGTTCTGTCTGCACATATCTTACCCTTCACTGACCACTAACCTTTATCAGTTACAGGAGATTGTATTGAGACTGATCTGAAATGTTTGTTTCCATAATGACACATACACACTGTAAAGCGTATTGTTAGGTAGCCTAAAAATGTGATCTTTGCTAACTTATAATATTAGATTATATAAAACATGTTAAATCATTACATGTAACTTATCATTAAAGTGACAGTTTACCCAAAAATGAAGATTAAAAAAAAATTCTGTCATCATTTACTCATCCCCAAGTTTCTTTAAAACTATGTAAGTGAAACATAAAAGAAGATGTTTTGAGAAATCTCTATCTCTTTTTTTTTTTAATTCAATGGAAGTTAAAGGTCACCAAAAATGAGTTTGTTTTACTCATTGAAGCAGATTTGCAGCCAATCAGGATCCACCTGGAGAATTTAAAGCTGCAGACGGTGAAACTCCAGCCTGTGCTTACAGTGTAATAAGCAGCTAATTATCGTCCATTTGTATGGTCGCTAATATAGTTATCGTATTGCAATCAAGGCTTAACAGAGGTAAATGGCTGTTGCATTTGCATGCATTATGTAACAAGCTTTAGCCTAACATAGAGAGCAAATAGTATTGATAGTCCACATCCCAAAGTGAAACTCACCATCAGTTACACTGGTCTGTGATTGCTCACTGAGAGTTAAGTGAGCGTGTCAGCACAACAAAGCCCAGTTTGTGCCCCATCATCACAATAAAGACAGGGTCTGTTAATCATTAAATAACAGAGGGATGAACACACGGCCAATCCACAGAGACATGTCAGATCTGGGCTGACAGACAGTATGAATTAGTCATGTACAGGGAAACGGACTTTGTACAGGGAAATGGACAACGTGTTATTTCAAAATGACAATTGTTTTCAGAAATTTGGACTGGGCATGTGGCGTTGATGCCAGCCCAGTGTGATATGGAAGGTGTATAGGAGGAGGTGGAGGATAGGTTTAAAATGTATTTAAACATCAATGAAATCATTTATAATTCATCTTGTCATTAGCATGTCACATTTGGTAAAAAAAAAAAAAAAAGAAGAATGTTTGGTTAAAATTGTGTTACATTACAAACACACATGGCAGTGCAGCATTTTGGGACGATGTCAAAGGTTATTGGGATATAAGAATTAGCCTTTAGCCTTTCAAATTTGATTGAGAATAAAGTTGTTGTTTTTTTTTCTTTGGGGTGGTTCACATATACTACTTTTAAATCAAGTCCCACCTTAGTCCTGTTTCAACAGGAAATACATCAACAAACGATTGTGCCTGTGAAAGTAATTTTTATGGGACTTTGTGTTGTGCTTCAGGCAGCATTAGTTGATTCAATCACAGAGACAGCCGGAGTCGTTCAGCTCTCAGTCTGTTCAGAGCAGCGCAGCAGGAAGAGAGTCAGGCTGAAGATGTGTTCCTTTGATGCCCGCATGGCTCCAAAGAAAGCCGACACCTGATCTTATATCAGCCTGACTGATATCATTACCTTCTTTTCTCCATTGCCTTTTATTTTTTTCAGGGGTATTTTAAAGATCCATCCAAACTATAATTGCAGTATCCTTGAATCTTACGTTTCCTTTTCTCTCTTCCTTTATCCCTGTATCAAAACGGCAGGTTCTTCTTTATGCTGTTGCAGTTTTCGCGCTCTCTCTCTCTGTTATCATTCTCTGTACTTTACAGCCATTTAGGAACCATGAATATACAGTGGAATCAATGTATTTGGATATTTAAGTCACACTTAATGTTTGAGTGTCATTGCATTAATTGACCAAGTGTTATCTTTTTAAAAAAAGGATTGCTCAAACATTGAAGTGATGTCTCATTAAAAGGTTTTAACTAGATTTAAACATTGCTCACAATTCTCCAGCAAACCTTTGAGTAATACATAAGAAGAGTTAGATATGTATATCAGTAAAATAAATTCTCCCCGTCTTTTATGCTGACCAAATATAGTAAAAACGGTATTTAATTTAATTTAATTGCAAGGTTGGCTCAGAAAAGTCAAGATAATTCTGAGCTCTAGCTTTATTTGTTTGTTTTATTGGTTTCATATTCTGTTTCTCATGCAATGACATTAAGAAATGTGGATGTTCCTAATGTTTTTTGGGACACTGTATGGTGACATGGGCTGCTTGGAGGTAGCAGGTGTAGAGCTGTTGAGGCCAGTGCTGGCGGGCGCTGTGTGCAGCCTTCTGCCGCCTCTCCTCAAGTGCAGATTCATATCTCTCTTTTCTGCCTGGGGACATCCAACTTTGCCTATCTGCCTGGCAGGCAACACCGAGGGGATGAACCCAGCTGCTTGGTGTCATTTGTAACTGTGATATGCCAACCAGAACAGCATTTATAAACAGCCTGCGGTTGAAATACTAAAGAATATAAGTAAACGGCTACTTTAATGACCACCACTGCTGTGTACTTGTACATAATTATATTTATATTTTGAACTATCATGAGGTCATTCTGTGATGCAGAATCAACACTCACTTAGAAATTGCTAATTAATTGTGCAGCAATAAAACAGTGATTAAAATATGAAGTAGAAGTAGAAATTCTGAAATACTATTAACTACTATAACACTCCAATAATCTATCAAAATCATTTTTTAAGTATACATTTTGAGAGATAAAAAAGATCAATAAAGCAATGAGGACATCAGGTATCAGCATGTGCATAAATTAATTTAAGAATCTAGAATTTGATATTCAAAACGAATCAATTGCTAGTCATAAACTGGTCATTTAATACAAATGTTGTTGTTGCATATTATGCTTTGTGTTTTCAGTCTACTTATTTTTCTGTTTTGTTTTTGTTTTTGTTATTTTCGACTCATATTTCTTCATCTATTTATCCAAATATTGGTAATTGGTTGTTTGATTGAGTTATTAATTTGTCAGTCTCTTATTCTCACTTGATTTCTTGATGAATTTATCTACACCGAAAAACAGAATGGTGTAGAAACCGTTTTCCCTGATTGTTAGAAAATTAAAACAACAACAACAACAAAAATAAAACATTGAATTTAATGTGAAATTTTGGAGTAGACAAACTAAATTAGTATTTTATTATAAAACATAATATTCTACAGTGTATTTGTTGTGGCTCACTTCCTTTTTGTTGGGGTATGTGTTTTTTACTTCATTAATTCAGTTGTCTTGTGCACCTTTGGACTGTTTCTTAAATGATTAATAATTTTCTAAAATGATTATTGAGTGTCACATTGAATAAAACTGATAAAAATGACAAAACGTGTTTCATAAGAATCAAAAATCTTGTTTACAGGTTTTTTTCATAAGATATCTAAGGAATAAATCCTTGTATAAGTACAGCTGCAGCAGATGATGCAATGCAGTTGAAGCAAAGAGGGTTTTATCTCTTTATTAGATTCAAGGACTTTACTTTTTTACTTGCTAACACTAGACCCTCATTCTTTTCTCAGTGCTTATTTACCACAGAGCTGCTAGTGACCAGACAAAGTTCTGCAATCCAATTTTCCTGTAGTCTCTCATTTGCATGTGCTGCGCCTGGCCTGATATGCTAGAGCATTTGTTAGTCTACATATAGACACAACTTTTACTGCATCCTCATAGTGTAAAGCACAATCCTCAGGGAAAAGCAGCTCATGCCTCATCTGTCCATGAAATGCCACTGTTCCCCAGAGTTATTGTCTACAGGATGCTATGTCTATGTTAATTAAAACCAGAGAGTAAAAACAGCTTGTTAGCACCCACTGGCAAGCGGAGGGCTTGTGGTCATCTGCTTGACATAATCTGTAATTGTAAGCAAGGTTGAATCATGAGATGCAGTCATGTAGAATTGTGTAATTGACAATAACCAGTGCAGACACAGTGTGGTTATTTTTGTGTTCTCAGGTCAATTAATACACAACAGGAATCATGAGACTCCAGCCTGGTAAATTGTTCTGCTAGATTAAACAAAGATGCAAGTGACTCTCCAGAGAAAATACATCCTTATTATTACCATCACTTCTAAGACAATGAGGTCTGCATCTTATTTCTTGGGCTTAAGGCACTAAAATCTATTTACTCCCAATGTAGAGTCCCAATCCACAAACTATTACCAATATTGAGAAAATGTAGGGATGCACTGATATCACAATTCTGGTTGATAGAGACGAGCAGATAATTAGTTTCATAGTATGATATATATTATTATATGATATTGAATTTCTACACTCAAAAAAAGAAAAAAAAAAAGAAAAATTCATAAAGTAACAGACTGAATTAAACATGAAATTTTGAAGAAAAATTAAAACAGTATTTTCTTGTAAAACGTGCTTTGTTTTATCTGCAAAATGTACAGCGTATACTATTTAGTCTAATAATGTAGTGTAATTATAATGTAGATTATGAAAAATAGATGTACATTTTTAGTCTTGGTTAGTTAAGTCATTTTAATTGAAAAAGAAAAAAAAACATTAAGATTAACATTAAGACAGAATTGGATAATGGCAAATGTCAGTGTACACTGTTGTTCAAAATGAATGATTTTTATGCCTTTTAAAGACATTTCTTATGTTCACCAAGGCTGCATTTACAGTAAAAACAGTAACACTGTTAAATATTGCAATTTATAATGACTGTTTTCTTTTTTAATAAAAAGCTGATATTCAGCAGTTATTACTCCAGTTTTCAGTGTCACATGTTCCTTTAGAAATCATTGATATACTTATTTTTTGCTCATGTACAGTAGAATATCCAATATCAGCTAATATGTTAAATCATAAAATGTCTAATATCAGCTAACTGATATGGTGTAGATACAGTATATTATGCATTGAGTGTTTCGAGTGTTTTGAGTATTGAGTGTTTTGAAGTTATAATCTGGCTTTACTAGAGTGGCCTGTAAGACTAGGGAAGCATTGAGAGAAGATTTTTGGAAAGAGAAAGTGATAAAGTTTGTATCAGTGTAAGGGAAACAGGTCAATTTAGCTCAAAGGGAATCATTTAATAATTTAAAGGGAATTTGAACAGAATCACTGTTTCACGGCTGATCAATGAGACACCCTGCGATTCACTGAACGAGCCGTTTAACATCAAATCTGCGCTGGATACTAATATCCAAACTATAGTGAAAACACTATCAATTAGCACAGTAACAAGATCGGCAGTTTAAGACATTAACTTGTAAGCACAAAACACAAGATACTTCTCTTTTCAATATGAATAAGGCTTTATTAGATAAATCTAAGACATATAAACTAATCTAACACATAAACGCACGCACTCACACATTCATACAAGTTGCAGGAAGATCGAAAGTTAGGAAAAGATGAGTTTAAGAGAATGGAAATGTGAAATCCCAAGTTTACAGCAATACGTTAAATTGCATAGACATGAACAACCATCAATCACGTAATTAGCCCTTGCATTGACTTCCTCAATGAGGTTAAAATTATATTAGATACACCAGCAAAGGTCACAGTCTGGAGGTACTTGCGTCTCCTGTGAAGAAGGAGCCTCGGTGAAAGGGTTATCCCGAGGTCGTTGATTGGCTGGAAGTTCAGTCGCTGAAGTGACGTCTTGGGAAGCCCGTGGTTGTTGGGCGTTGGCTGAAAGTGCAGAGTCGTGTGGGCTGGTTGAAGTTGAACGGGCACCCGAGGTCAGGCGTCGGAGACTCGACGTTAAAAACTTAACTCAGAACAAGAAACTCTCAAACGGAAAAGAAAAGAAATAAAGTTTGACGAGACTAGGTTGTGTTCCTTCTCATCGTGGCTAAGTAGCAGCAGCTAGGGACTAAAAGCCAAGATTTTACGATGTCCTCAGCTTTTAAACTGGCCTGTTGGCCACACCTCAAATGTTGTCTTGACCAATCAGATATTGTCTTTGCTCGGGGGGTATCATAAATCATATGTTTATCTTACCAAGCATGTGGTCCGAATTTTCCTGCTCTGGCAGGGTCTAATTTTGGACATGATTCATATAACACGAATACGATACATGGGACAAATAAATTATTGTCAGGACAATATCAAGCAAGAAAATTCAATCACAGACATACCAAACACAATTATAAATAGTTAAGCTATGCCATAGTTATTAAAAAAAAAACATACACAATAAGTGATTATACATGATAGTCAAATGTGTGGGTTACACATAAATGAATATGGAGTGAAGCGATGGACTGATTCATTTATGAGTCTTTTTGAGTTCATTCTGGTCCATATATATGTACAAAAGCAGTTTCTTTGCCATTCTCATGACAAAAGACTTTTCTGTGAAGACAGAGGTTTAAAGCCCTTCCCCCTTAGGAATTTCAGTCTGGTTCTGCTGGGTGGGAAGTCAATGGAAGTGTTTAACTTGATCTCCTGGGTTTACATGTGATGTCCAGCATTGCATTTCCATTACGAACAACACATTTTTGACACCAAATTTATCTTCTTCGAATTGAAATTGTAAATAATTGTTCTAGTGGTGTTAATGTTCAAAGCTGTTGTGTGAGCAAGTTGGTTGGTCATCTTGCTTGGTTCTTGTGGCACTAGAACTGATTTATGACTTCCTGAGGAATTCAGCTCATGTTTCAATGCATTGCTTTGATAGACTCTTTAATTTGTCTGGTTCGACTCATTTCTGTTACATCAGTGACAAATTTGGTTTATTTATTTATTTTCATAACTTTTGCCCAATGTTCCATTCTGATGCAGGAACCTATTTCCTAGAGCAGGGGTTCTCAAAGTCTACATTCAAAGGTCCAAATCAGAATTTTCAACAATGAGAAAGGTCCGGAACTATTGGTCATTACAAAACTTGTTTTTAATCAACATGTATTACAAATTAACATTCGTTTTATGAAAAAATAAGGTGGCTGCATTCAAAATAGCTACATGAATAACGTGCAAAAGTGGCAAAACAATTAATTTAAGGGTCTGAATTTTTCTTAACAAAACACCACAAAAGTAACATGGTGGATATTGTCGTTCAAAATGACCGTGTTTTGTTTCATAATGCCGTTTGACGTTTCCACTCTTCACAACTCCAACGGTTTCATTACAAATCAAACAGAATGGCTTCGTGCTGGATTGGGGCAAAATAAACGCATACCTCTCTGTCCAATCATCTTTGAAAACTCTATTTTCTTGGTCAACTTTTCTTTTCCTGGACAATGACATCCTCCACACCCATTCAAATGCGTATATTACTGAGGTGAAGTGTCGCGTCGCGCAACTCGCGCCCAATTACGTCAAACGTTTACACTCACTGGATGCCATGGCAACTGAATCATGGAAAACTTTCAATATATCGCCTTCGCTTTAATTGCGGAAAATCTCCAAAAAGACATAAAACACTAAACAAATGATTTTGACATGCGTTTAATAAAGTAGGAAATCCAGACTTTTAATCCCTTACACACAATTACTGCTGTTGAAATATGAAATGGAGGCAGGTCCGGATTGAATTCTCTCCGGGTCCGGATCCGGACCGGAGTCCGGACTTTGAGAAGTGCTGTCCTAGAGTGTGGTTCTCATTAGGAAAAGCAATCTGGCCGTTCATTAGCCCACGGTGCAAGATGGAGGGCTTTAATCTACGGGGGAACCAGCAGCCAAACTGCGTACTTGCAAAATCTGTGACCTGTGCGGTTTGCTCAATCTGTAGAGATCTATTTATAATTAATTGCATGCACATTTACTTCCCCCTTTTGCCCCCATCCCACTGCCCCATTCTCCAGCAACTGTCAAGCCAGCCTGAGGCATAACTATCGATTAGAAAGCAGAACTCTCATGGAGAGCTGAATGTTTCAATTAAAGACTCATATTATATCTGCAGGTGAAAAGCATCCCATGCATAGAAATTATTTCCTGCTATCTTCATCATTACATCTCCCATTCATTTGAAGGAATAACCTTGTTTTACTGCACCCATTCTCTCATAGATTGTATTCTCAGCTGCCTCCCCCTGTGTTACATGTAAGGATAGATTAATGTTTGAAAGGAAAACTGGGTTTTGTAGGTAGTTTGTCAGCTCTTGCTGCTGTTAGGATGGAGCTTCTCTCAGCTATTGATTTGTTATTAAAAACATAGTGTCTTCAGGCCTGTCAGATAGCGAGGGTGTGAAAATGAAAGCAGTCATCGCCTGCTGATTTCTCCACCGCTGTGGAGGCAGGGGGTTTGGAGGAGAGCGAGTGAAACCCTCTCAAGCTTTAGTCTTTGTGACAATTATGGAAGCTTCTTTTCTCCATTAGAAAAAAAAAGGAAAAAGATTTTATCTCACAATTTTTTCTCTCAATTATGAGTTCATAACTGACTTTTTTTGTCTCGCTAACTCTCTGAAGAAAAGTTTAGTTGCAAAAAGAAAAATCTGAACTTTGAGATATAAACTTGCAATTGAGAGAAAAAAAAAGTATCTAAAAAAAAAAGGAAATTTGCAATTACTTAAAAAGGTACCATTTCTTTTTTTCTCCTCTCCACTTGGGAGAAAAAAGAAAATTAAAAAAGAAAACAGAATTGCAGGATGTAAACTCCATTTAGAATTCACAGAAGAAATTCATTATTGAAAGATGTAAACTTCCAAATGTGTGATGTAAACTTGGAATTGCAAGAAAAAAGTCTTAATTTTAAGTTTATATCTCACAAAAAGAGTTTATATCTTGCAAGATATTTGAACTGTGAGATAAAAAAAAGTCGCAAATATCTTATTATTATTATTATTATTTTGGTGGAAATGGTATTCGATAGACCAGATACTCTGCCACATAACTGAAATCAGAACCGAACTGAAACTTCACTAGTTATCTGTGATGCATTGTGATGGCCGAATGCTACATCAACTACTTCAGACATTGGTCATAAAGTAATAAACACAAAAATGTTATGACACATTATTGTAGGTTTAAAGATGCAACTTTTTCAGCTCACCCACATTCTACCTGATATTGCAATGTCCCTAATTGGTTTCTAGAAGAGCCCTTTGTGGCTGTTTGGGGCACCGTCCTTTCTCTGGGGATCTCATTGTGAATAGGCTGCCTTCCAGTCTGCGTGCAGTCCAGGTTCTTCTCTCCACAGGGAGGCCTGTGTCTCCTCATTACCAAAGGAGAAGGCTTTCCTGATCGATTTGCCTCATTTGCTCCCCGAGCTTAAAAACCTCAGGAGTCAACCTCAGTGTAAATTGGCCCTTAGTGCAGCTCTGAGTTTTATTTCTTTACTGTTGCACTGTGGATTAAAGGTGAGATTAGGTGTATTGCATGTCATCCCTGAAGACTTGGTGACAAAATAGAAGCAGTCACTCCAGGAGTTTAAAAAAGAAAAAAGAAAAAGGAACCGTTGAACAAAGTGGAAAGTGTTCAGTTTAGTTTGGCAAAGTTCAAGTTTCAGCACCATGGACAGCTCCCGAAAGACTCAGACTCATGTTCACACAGGGTGAAATGGAGAGAACAGGCAACTTTGCAGGAAATTGCAAAGACTGCACAAAACTCAATAAAGTGTGAACTGAAGCTTCCGATCAGAGATTGTAATAACAATAGACCGAGAGCACACACACACACACACACAAAAAAGGTTACAGAGGCATTTATCTTCCTTCTTGTGTGTCTTCCTCCTTCCAAAGTTGTGCAAAATTCAGAATTGAAGAATTGGCACCCTTCCTATCTATCTGTTTTTCTGTCTGTCTGTCTGCCTTCCTCTCCTCTTTACAGACTACACAAAAATTCCACACAAATTACATTTTGCATAATGATTGCAATGTAGTTTGTGTGCAGCTCTGGAATAGAGATCCACTAAAACAAAACTAAAAAAAAATTCTGATTTATAGCCGTGCATCACTGCATCTCTCGAACCTGAAACTTTCCCACGGTGCTGATTTAAAACAAGCAGGCGGTTCTTCAAGCCCTCATGTGCCATCTGAACTCAACATTCTGGTTTGGTTTGGTGGGTGGATCCTCTCTTCTTCTCTTTCCAGTTGTGACTGACTGTGTTCGTCATCTGACTGCATGAATCAAACCATGAGGTCCATATTGTGTCAGTTGGAGATGAATACGTCTATTGTTACATCCCCACTATTGATCTTTTATCCAATCTATCATTCTATCATTGTTTCTCTCTATCGTTCTGTGGTTTTATCTATATCTCTCTCTATTGTTCTGTTACGCTCTCTCTCTCTCTCTCTCTCTCTCTCTCTCTATATATATATATATATGTATATACACACACACTTTTTACATTTAAAGTTTGTCCTGTCAAATTTGGCTCTTCCAATTAAAGATTACAATTACGTGAGTTTCTTTGAATGAATTTGAATTCTACTTAATTTCTCAAATTCTGCATCCTATTAGCTACCTGGCTTCAAAATCAGTTTAAATTTAAGAACTGAATTGGAATTTAAAAGACATTCTCATTAGTACACAGCCCTGTTATGAGAATGCTTGCCTCCTTTTTTCAGGAGATTTTTGCTAGAGATTAAAGCCTTGCCTCTGTCTGACCACACATATTCATATCCTTCTAACCGATTAGGGAGGTCCTAGATCCGGGGTGTCAAACTTAATTCCTGGAGGGCCGAGGCCCTGCAGAGTTTAGATTCAACACTAATTAAACACATCTGATACAGCTAATCAAGTCCTTCAGGCTTATTTGAAAACTACATGGTATGTGTGTTGGAGCATGGTAGGAACAAAGCTCTGCAGGTTTCCGACCCTCCAAGGATTTAGTTTGAAACTGCTGTCCTAGATAGTCCACTCATGACATCCCACTGAGGCCTGACTGCTTGCAGATAACATTTGTAATCGGGTTGGCAAAGCTCACGGGAGATATTACTAGTGGGGCATCACTTCTGTCCTTGCCCTTGACAACATTCCGGAAGAACCCCTTAGAACCCCTTTCCGTATCTGGCAGCAGAGAGTAAGAAAGTCACAAGAACCATTGTGCCAATCCCGCTCACTTGCCTCCATGGCTTGAGTGATGAAGTTGCCAATTGTTCCTGACAAAGATGGATGGCAAACTTAAAGCACGTTTTCTAGAAGCGAATTGATGACTTGTGTACCAATCCACCTGAGAAGAGGTTAATAAGGCTGGTACTCAAGAGCGATTATAGTTTATGGCCTCTATAAAAACAGAGCAGCACTAGTGTAATAACATCCATCGCTTAATGTTTGGATTACGTGCTTCATGAAACAAAATATTGAAATACTTGCAGTAGTTAATTATGTGGTTAGGATTTAGAAGCACATGTTTAATGTGTAAGCTTGTAGCTATTTGAAAGTCTCCTTGCCTTGCTCTTTTCTAACTCCAGCTCAGTTCAACCTATCAGTGTAGCACTTGAAGCTAATCACATTGCTAATGAATTATGCAGTGAGCTCAAGGCTTTTACACCGAGTTAGAGAGGGCAGGCTGGTGGGAGAGGCAATTCATCTGGCATGAATCAACAGACAAGCAGCTGGAAAGAAAGCGGCGAAGAGCACCGAGTTTGATGGTGGGCCCTCAACATATTTCATTACATTCATGTCATTTGCAACATGCACCACACACGTTCTTGCCTTTCCATCTAATTATCCATCAGGACCGAGATAGAGGGTTATTTCAGCTCTCAGATGGCACCCACCACCATCATATGTCCCACCTGACATTTTTTTCGGTAAACAGCTGTAATGAAATGCTGTGTAGGCAGCTGCTTCTTGATGCAGGCTCTGCAAACTGGTTTTGGAAAAATAGTCAGGCTTATAAAGGTTGATGACCTCTTTCGCTGTATGAAAAAATATGTTCTTTTAAGCTGACATTAAATTTCAGTCCAAATAACAGAGGTAGATTAAGAAATGCCTGGATGGAGGTCACTTGATGGCCATTTTTTGTATAGATCTAGATGTGGTTCAGAGACCATGTAGCTCTTCCATACAAAATAATTTAGTAAGCTATTAGTATGCTTTCTGCATTATAAAGGTCATTCAACAAAAATAAGGTGCCACTTGTTTCCCTTAAAAAAAAAAAAAAAAAAAAATACTTTAAGAAATCCAGTGGCATATATATATATATATTTATTATTTTGTATTTGTTAAATTCAGATTTGTTTCTATATAAAGCAACAAAAATATGATACTTTTTTATTTTATTGTATTGTTTTGTATTATATATTTTAGATTTTATTTTATGTGTGATAAATGCAGTTTTTTTTATATAGCAACATAAATATTTTACTTTATTTAACTTTTTATTTTATTTTATTTTCCCTCTAGATCCATAAATCAAATGAAAAATTCATAATTACATAATTATCCCAGTAAACTATTGAAAGAATAGTTAAAGTATGTTTTTATTACCATATCTTATTTTGTATGTATTTATTTATTTCAAAAGTTGTATTATTTTATTAAGTATGGGTGTGTGTTTAATTTAAACATTTAGTCTGAGTTGGCACAAACCAATTTAGTAATACTTTAACACACTATTTATCTTATAGAATGTTTACTTAAAAAAATAATCTTATCAAACAAAAAGGGTTTTACGGAATGACCCTAAAGCTCATTGACTTTTTAGGCTTTACTGTTCAGATGCATTGCTTGTGATAAAACAAAGTGGGACACAGAGAAGTTAAACAGCAGAACATATTCATCAACCTTCTGTATCCGTGACATAACTTTTAAAAAATGCTACTAGTTCTAAAAATAGACGTGTCTGTATATCAACATCAGTGAAAGGACAACAAAGACCTCTACTCGCAAACCAGCACTGCAGGAACTTAAAAGTGCATCTTTATCACTGTCTCAGCTTGTTGTGCCTGGTGGCCGTGAGCAGGTTATTGTCACCCTGATGAGCAATCTGAGTAATGTGCTGATCAAAAGAAATAGTTACCACACTGCCAGCCACTGCAGTCAGTATCCTGCATCCAATGGCTCTTGCAGTGTAACAGATGGGGATTGGGAAATGTGACTGCTCTTTAAATGCAGCGAGGAGCTATTGACCACACAGGTCGTGACAGTGTTATTTCCCTGCTGGCCTTCTCTGCTGATATGAGACCTTGATCCTTACCCCAGCCCTTTTATTTTTTATTTATTTATTTATTTTTCTTTTGAACAGAAAAAATATATTTTGTAGAATGTTGGGGTCGAACCCCTTCATTTTCAATTTAAGGACAAACACGCACACTTTTAAAGGAATAGTTCACCCTTAACTGAAAATTCTTCTTTTGTTTACCCACCTTCATATCATTCCAAACCATATATAAATACCAAATATATCTGTTTTCCACAGAAGAAAGACAATCATACATTTTTGGAATGATATGAAGGTGAGTAAACAAAACAAGAATTTTCAGCCACAGTAAGTATGAACTATTCCTTTTAGGAGGTATAAACTGTCTTACCAAACAAACTTGATAAAGATCATTAAACAGTAAACAAATACCCTTCTGAAAAAGTGATACAGTGGTACATCGATGGTGCCATCATAATACCATAGTACTTTGATATATTTGATTTTCTAGACAGGCACAAATGCTGCAGAATCAATGCTTTCTATCCTCTTCAGAAGATACTGCAGTACAGGGACAGTCTCTGCCCTGCTCTTAAATAGTCTTATCTAATGTGAAAACTTTCCCAACTCTTAAGTTTGTTGTTCTGTGGAACAAGTCAAGCCCTGAGGTGCACAGATCAATGCAGATGTAAAATACTGTATTTAAAATTATTATTGGGCTCCTATAATACTGTTGGTGTGACTGACAGAAAATCCATGTATTAATTAATATCTGAGGCATAGAGGTTTGTGCATGCGACTCTGGAGGCTCCAGCCGGCCCCCGGGACCATCCCTATCAAACACACAATCAGAGCCATCGATCTGGCAGTTTAATTATTCTGTAAACAGACTCATTCATTTTGGGAGTATGCAGCCCTTGTGTGGTCGCAGGTGCTTCTGGGCTGTTAAACAGCAGTTAAATGTGATGTTTTTTATTCAGCGCTGCCAGTAATATCTCATGTTCAATAGCTGGAACTTGTAGGAGAGTGGTTTTAGAAGATCCTTTCTTGTGTTTTATTTATCCCAAGGGCCTTTAAAAGTATCAAACTGCTTTTCATTTATGCAGTTTGCTAAATTTTGCAGAGATTATGATGTGGCGCTATGGCAAGATATATATCAAAGTCAAATGGTTTTATGCTCCCAGAAATACATCAGTCTTGGAAAACTCTAAAAATAAAAATTAAAAAAAGGACCAGATTTTGGTTGCAGGCTCTAGAACAAATACTCATTCTAAATGCAGATAACATGAATCAGGGATACATGTGGGAACTGGAGAAAGATATAAGGTTGCATTATAAGGAAAACAGCACTATAGCAATCTTATCACAAATTTTGAAAAGTCGTGACATTCCCACCACAATCAGTTGGGAAGATTGTAATCCAGAGCACATAAGTGGCTTAAACTACAGTCTGCTTTATTATATTTTGTTTACATGGCTTAAAAACTGAATTCTGATTGATGAATCACACCATTCAGAGATCAAATCTTTCTGACTTTAATATCTCTCATCACACTATTATTGATTTATTTAAAACTTCAAAATATTCATTATAGTAGTCTAATATTGTTCCAGTCTCCATTTAATTATTGTACCGGTTGTTTTGTATATTACATAGGAGTATTTATTGTCTTGCGAGTCTCTCTCATTCTCTCTTTATATATATATATATATTTTGTTTTGATTTGCAGTGATGACTATTTTCTTGTACCAAACACATTAGTAACTATATTATTTTGATGTTATTGTTTATATTACAGTATATATAGCTTCAAACATGAATTTGCAAACACGGATTTGGCCACAGAATCAGTATCAAAGCTTTTTCATTGCATTTTGACTGGTATTGTGTTTAATAGATAAATGACTATGGATTTAAAGATGAATAAACTGTTGTGACAAACAAGACGTAAACTGCCAGTGTCAGAAAAAAGGAATTTTTCATTTCTCTCACAAATTTTGAGAGTCCGTCTCACATTCACACACCATTTGGCTGTGTAGTTCACCTTCTAATATGAATTATCTTGTAGGCCCAAATTATAGCAACATGTGTCTATGTGATCCACAGGATACTGAGAAATCTTTTAAGGTGAGACACTGCATACAGGCAAAAAAAACTGTTTTTTTCAAGCACCTGTCAATTTTGAGATTTTGGTTTTTCATAAAGTGCTTTTTCACATTAGCAGAAGGAAAACATCCAAAAGACACTGTTAAGTGTTTCTTTTCTAGCACTTTATCTGTTTGTGTCAATAGATTTCAGTCACATTACATATTTTTAAAGGCCGTTTTCTCAAAATGAGTTTTTTCTTCAACACTGAGCCATAAATCTCCACTTCAGTAGCACTTTTACACACACAGATATTTATGCAAATTAGCACATATTTAATTAAATAATGCCTCATTTGCATATTTGAGCATACAATTAATACAAAAAATGTTTGCAGTAATCAATGTAATCAATCAACTGGGTAAGTAAGGTGATAACTATTAGGTTTTTTTTTTGTTGCCCTTTTCACCTGCAGTGTCTCGCCTTAAACAAACCTGCTGATGAAATATCTGCAAAATCAAGAGACTAAGAGGGAGACCAGTTCTTTCATTTAGAGTGATTCATATATTTAGAGCTGGTTGAGTATGTTCATCAAATACCTCAAGCAGCATGGATGGATTGGCAGAGGCTTGATTACATCCATTTACTCTCCAGCAAGCCTATACCTTGACAGGAACATTTACACCAATCAGAGGGAGTGTGTAATTCGTGAACTCTCACCGTGTGAAATCTGAAGCTATTGTGCAAGGGGTCATCAAGATCTCGTCAGCCATAATTTAACAATTTTGTGGCAGGTTTTTGTCATCCATGTCAGTCTGTGTCATTTCCTAAATACATCCTCTGTGAATGGCAGTCCTGAGCCTTAGAGTACTGAGCAACATCATTTTTTGCACAGTTTTTATTTATTTATCTACAATTCACTTAACTATTGATAAATTAAGGGGTTTCAATTTAATATAGAGTTTACATTTTACACATGAAACACACATAGAGCCCAAATTAATATTTTATATAGATGAAATAAAATATATTTTAAAAGATTAAATCGCGATTATGGAAATTGGCTTTACATTTCCGACAAGTGCTTGTAGTGTTCAGCCAATCACAATGCACTTGGCCAGTTGGCCAATCAGAGCAGACTGTGCTTGACAGAAAGAGGGACTTTGTAAAAAATGACATGTCTGAGAGAGATGAGGCATAGAGGACCTACAATAATGTATAGTATAGTGGATTTTTAATTATGTGTTTTTTGAACATTAAAGCATGTAAACATATTTTGTTACACCAAATACACCAAATAATGATGTTTAAAAAAAGCATCATATAACCCCTTTAAAATGTCAGATTGCAAGCTATTTTCATTTTTAATTCCTAAGCAAGAATAATAAGAACTTTTAGAGGTGGAGGCAAGCAAAGGCTCGTTTTAAAAGATGCATATGTAACAACTTGTTTGAATGATTATAAAACTAAATTTATCAGAGGATACAAAAAGCACCTTTTGACTGTTGTTTCATAAAAAGATTGCGAACCCAGTCTTGCTAGCATTTCATCTTTTCAAAGGATTTAGTTATTAATGAGGCAGCATTTCCATCAAATCCAGGTCTTTTCACAGCGCCCGTCGATGAATTGATGACATCACTGGCAAGCTGCTAAGAGCTCAATATCCCTAGTGTGACAGACATTGACTGAGCAACACAATTACTTTCTCTACACACACACCAGGTGCTTTTGCTCATTTTCTTCATCACAGTCTTTACATTCAACTTCTTTTCTCCATCGTACAGCCAGTCAAGGGGATAAAATAAAAAGCACATCCCAATTTAGAGAGAGCGAGAGAGAAAATTGCCCAAAAGCCTCTCAGTAATATCCCATTAAACTCAATCAAACCTTTCTGGGTGAAATAGCTCAATTTTTCCAAATAATGGAGAAATAACAAGATTTTTTATTTATTTATTTATTTTTGGAATTGGCTTTCTATCTCAAACATCTAAGATACTTATTCAGACACTAAAGTGAGCAATTCAGTACATATTCTATTGCCGTTCAAAAAGAATTGCCATGATGTACAGATTCTTTCATGCATGGAGCTCAATGCAAAAATGTAACGTTCTTAATTGACCCTTTGCTAAGCTCCACCCACTTCAGTTACTGTCACTAGACTAACCTTATGTTCAGAATGAATTGAGATTTCTGTGAACAGTGTGATATTCGGTCAAATTTGTTTATAAAGTGGTAAAGTTGAATTAATTTTATCTTCAGACTGGCTGGAATGTGTGACATTACAATATGATTAAAACTGTAGAGGCAAATTGAGGCAAATTTGAGCCATTCATTCACTGCAAAGAGCTGGCCGGACTTTTCTTTAGTTACAGGAGGATGTTACAAGAGTGTAACATTTTAAAGAAGCAATTGCTAGCATGGGGCTGTTATTTGTGGTGATTTGCAGTGATATATCTGTCATGCGCCGAATCTGGCAGATGGGAAAGTGCTATCTGAAACCACAAGCATTTTTATCTACTTTGAGACATGGTTTATTCTGCAAAGGCTATTAGTTCAGTGGAGTTAGGGGGTTAGTGTTGTTGGCGATAAATCATTTCGGTGGAGGCGATGGAGGAAGGCACTCTCCTGGGTTTTCATTAATGCCCTCCCCAGAGGTCCAAGTAACAACATGACCCGAATGTCTGAGACAAAACAGCGTGGAACTGGCAAATTGGCTGATATTTTGCCAAAAAAGTAATGACAAACAGCCTGTCCTCTCTCCTGATAGCCAGCAGAGAGCTTTAACTCACAAAGACAAGTGGACAAACACAGTGGAATGGTTGACACCCGACTCTTTCAGTTTACAATTCTTTCAGACCATCATTGCCTTTTCCATGGCTTTAAAAAAATGGGTGTAAAAGAATAAAGTTGTCTTGTTTTGGATCTGCCATAGTTGGCTATCCAGAATAAAATGTATGTGATAAAAAAAATAAATAAAAAAAATAAAAAAAATAAATAAAGAAAACTGGAACTCTCTTTCTCGTAAATTTACTTTTAATAAAAATATTATTGCATTACTTAATTTTAACATTTTGCAATAGACTTTAGTTACTAAGATTTCCAAAAGATTATGCCCATTTGTTTTTTCAATTTAAATCTGCTTATATTCTATAGATAAATGTATAGATTATATATAAAAAATATTTTTAGTGTATCTAATTTTTATTTGTTTTGCGTTTATTTTAAGTAGTTCCTTGAACTGCTCTCTCTCTCTCTTCATAACAAATTGGATGGAATTTTAGTTTTAGCTTTTAGTATAAGGTAATATATTTTCCAATTTGAAAAACATATTCCTCAAGCTGCACTATTTACCATATATGTGGTCTGTGAAAAAAAAAAAAAAAAAACTATATGAAATGTAGCCATCTTGAGCTACCTGGTTAGGAAACAATAGTAAAGCTGGGGGGAAATAACATTAGGGATATATGCCATCACAGAAAAAATATAAAAAAATCACCTCAGCGCTTCTCAAATAAATCAGCAAAACTTCTTCCCACTGTGACTTGCATATACTGTGAGACTTTACAATAAAGCAGATGCACAGCAGGGGCTGTGTTGTTGTTGTAAAAAGCCTAATAATCAGATCAGTCTGGGCATATAAAACTTACTTTATCACACCATTACAGATACAGCAGGATGTCAAGATGATCAGGAACAGCAACATCTTGTCCTCAGGCCTGCCTTTTCTCATTTCACATGCAAACAAGGATGGCATCAGCCATCAGCAAGACAAGCCAATGCTTGAATGTGTTCACACATGCATAAGTCCAGTCGTTTCCACAGAGACATCCTGAGAGCTTCAGTCAGACTCATAAATATAAATGTCTTGTATTCATCAGTGACGAAGGTAGTTATTCTTGCTCCTCCAGTGATTATGGCAGACGTAGTGTCCTCGCTCTCCAGACATTTATGACGATATGTATGCACATGCCGCTTCCAGTTAAGAGCATATTACGTGAGTAATAGTTTGATAAATTGCTCTTGTCATGTCACGCTTGCACTGCACTATGAGCCATTGCCACACTGTGGTCATTTCTGGAGCCACATCAAGCTCCTACTGCTCTTGGACACCTGGGGATTATGGGAAATGAACTGATTCATAATGTGCACGCTGCTTGAGATAAATTCCTGCTACAAAAGAAGATAATGCGATTACATTTTTCCTGTTACACGGCTAGTTTTACAACTTAATAACCAATTAAAGGAATAGTTCACCAAAAAATGAGAATAAATATACTCATCCTCAGGCTGTCCAAGATGTAGATGAGTTTGTTTCTTAATCGGAACAGATTTGGAGATATTAAGCATTACATCACTCGCTCACCACTGAATCCTCTACAGTGAAGGGAGGTGCCTGTGCTGAAAAACATGTTCAGAAATTTGGGGCGGAGGCAAGTTGGGGCGGGGCATGTTTGTTTTGGTTATTTCAAATATCAGCAGCATTTCTCTGAAATCGCTTATTGCACCTTTAACAAGGGGTCACCAAAATAGGTCCTGGAGGGCTGGTGTCACTGCCACTGTTGTAAAAATATCACTGTAATTACAGTGGATGTCTGTACATGTGCATTTGTTGCTACAGTGAAGCAATCTGCTACTTTCATGCAATTTCGTACCTGTTCATCAAACTTACATACTCATGAATCAGACATTTTGGGGAGAGCATGGGAAAGAAACAGGAACCATTAGCCTTTATTAGGAGTCAGTATACAATCAGAATGATTTTGAAATACTCTAATATGATGCAATACTATGATAATTGTCGCTTATAAGATTTCTGCACTCAAGTACCATGCCATTTTATATTTAACTAGTTATTAGTAACTATTTCTATCTATTTGATTTTATTTAAATAAACATATTTTTGTATGTATGAGATATAGAAATATAGACACATAAAGAAATATGTGATGAAAAATAATGAACTGCATTGGTGATAAAGATATAAACAAGATTATTTTGAATTTAAAACATTCAGTTTATTAGTAATATCACAGAAATATAACCAGTTTCACACATGTTTTATTCATGACTGACAAACAGGCTTCACATGTTTATGTTAAAAAGGCATGAATCAAATGGACTAAAATATATGTTAGATAAACATTTATAAAATTTTAAATGTGGGCCTATATACAGGTGCATCTCAATTAAATAAATTCAGTGCACACACACTGAATTAGTTTAAGTCTTTGGTTCTTTTAATTGTGATGATTTTGGCTCACATTTAACAAAATATCTGTACAAATTAGAATATGGTATCATGCCAGTCAGCTAATCAACTCAAAACACCTGCAAAATGTTTGGAAATGTATGTAAATGTTTAAACCATGTTTTATAAGGCTACATAATATTAATTACATATGCCGTTATTCATATGCTATTATTCTTATGCCAGACTATCAACATGCAGAAAGTCTGAATGAAAGGTTGAGGATTTAAATCATATTTGATTTATTAAATTTATTGTAACAGGTGTTGTTTTGAGTCCAGATTGAGTTACTGATTGAGTTACACTACTGATCACTGACTGTTATATGGAGCTATTTTTGTTTTAATATGAAAGGGTTAATTATAATAGGAGGATAATTGTATAGGCCCCAATCCCTCATTCTAAAACAGCTGCGAAGATAGCTCTCATAATCTCTCAAATCTCTGCATTGTTTTCTCAGGATCCTGGCAAGAAATGCAGTGATTTCAGAGATGTTCACAAGAATATGGAAGCAGCCTTGAAACATGCTTCATTGCAAATTAACCGCTACTGTTGTAGAGTCTTGTGTAGTTTCTTGGTGTGAGGTATCGGCCGATGAATACTTTATTCCAGAAATGTTTTAAGGATATTTTCGACAATGTTGTCAGCTGTCACACCATAACCGGACTTAAGGCGATCAGAGCAACACTTAGACACCTCTCACAGCAGTGAATTGTGTGTAGGTTACACAATGTGTGCCTGCTCAGACATCAAGGGACTTTTTTTCTCCAGGCTGCTCAAGGACACACAGAAGTGTTTTTTTTTTTTCAGACGCGCTGTCACTTGAGTCAGGCTTCAGCTCTCATCTTTCCGGATGAAAGCAGCTGTAATGGGAGATGTGAGGGCAGGACTGCTCTCTGTCGTCATATTCACCATGAGTCTCCCACAACACAGAGTCTTCTTTACTGTCACAATCCTCTAGTGCAGATCCACTCTGGGATTTGGAAGCATGTCTCTCAAACTGACTTCATGCTTGGTTTGGATGTCTTTTTTTGTTTTGCATGACTCACAGTTAGCCATCTTTGTGCTTAGCCTTATAAATTCATCAAATAAAACAACAGAAAAATAGGACGAGGCAAAGATATGCAAAGAATATGTTTCAGGGATATATAGAGTCTTTTTTTTATTTTTGTTTTTGCCAAGGTCACATAAAATCAAATCTCTTCATTTATTTTATTTTCACTTATTGAAAGTATTTTTTATGCCTTTGTGCTTAGATTTGTTTTAGACCCTTTTTACATTTTCATAAAGATTAAAATCCACTATGAAAATAATTGCATTCGTATTTCCATTTGTATTATTTATATATTTACACTGCCGTTCAAAAGTTTTAGGTTGATAAGAATTTGTTATGTTGTTGAGGTGCTCACCAAGGTAACATTTATTTGATAGTAAAAACTGTGATATTGTGAAATGTTATTGCAACTAAAAACAGCTGCTTTTCTTTGAATGCATAATTTGAAATGTAATCGAAATTACATTTTGGGGGAAATATGTGAGTGTTATGACAAAAAATGACAGAATCCATTAATGTTCATTCTCACAGACATTGCTGCAAGAGAATTTAATATGCAGCATAATTTTCCAATGTGTCAGGTGGTATTTGTTTTCCTGAAATCTGGCATTGTGTGGTTTTGAGTTAGTTCCCAAAATCACATATTCAGTATGAAATGTTTCTTCCAGCATGAGAAAACCTTGCTCTTTTCACAGCAACAGATGAAATCCAGAAGCTTCTGTCACTGAATTAATTTGCTCTCGCTTAATTCCATGAAGTTAAATTGTCATAATCAATGGACATTTGTTATAGTCCATTTATTTTTTAGCTTTTCTATGTTAATGTGGAGAGCTTGCACTCCTTTCTCTTGGCTCATTAAACTGAGAATGATGGTCCTTAAAATCCCCAAATTACTTAAAAAAGCTTTTTATTTTTGCAGTGATATAAGTTGTTGCCTGGCAATTAAAAAACCAAAACAAAAAACAGTGTGTCAAATCCTTAAAATGATGCATATCTTTTGTGACATACAAATGAGAAAGAAGAAAACAGTAGCAAATGATTTCTTTCAAACTAAGGCCACCCTGGTTCTGTGAAGCATTGCATTCTTTGATCCAATTTACAGTCTGAGGGCTGTTTGCTGGGGTGTTAGGCTCAGAGAACCAGTTATTACTTTCTGTAATGTAGTCACCGTTGAATTTTCTTTAGACTCTCTTTTCTTTCTTTTGTCTGCTGTAATACCATCTTCAATATTGCTGTGCTAGAAACATCACATCCTAGAGCTATGGAAGCATATGGAGCTTGTAGTACAAAATGACTTCATAACGAGTGCACAAATCCCTTCCAATAGCATCCATTTCTTATTTTCTCTTATTTCTTTCCACAATCAAAGGATGGATACGGTTAGAAAAGTAGTTCAACCCAAAAATAAATAGATCTTATTTCCTTCTTTTGCGGAAAAAAAGTAGAGCTATTTGAATTAAATGAATGTGAATAGTTACTGAGATAGTCAAACTCCTAAAATGAAAAAAGAAAAAAACAAAAGCACTGTAAAAAGTGTCATGCACTATATTTAGACTATTCTGAAACCATATGATAGTTTTCCTTAAGTAAAGATCTCTTGTGTGGCTCATGATAAGTGCCTTTCAGTATTTTAAATTTGACGCCTTAATACAATACGAGAGTTGCAGTATGGTGGATATTCCATTTTAAATATTTGAGGACGTACGGATTTGATTCATGACATTGTCTGAGCAATCATCATAGTCATAATCTTTGTTCTGCATTACTCGGTTTCCTGGGTTTGTGTGGTTTGGACAGAAGGAGCTGTCTTTCTTTCTCTCCTGAACCCCTGCCAATCTAATACCCTTCTTTTGTGGCTTTCTACGCTCTTTTAGATTTTCAGGATCATGTGATACTGAAATGTATTACATTGCAAAATGTATTATATATTTAAACATTTTGGTATTTTTATATAAGATTCAATTTTCAAAATATATTTTAAAATATATCTTGTTGGGGCACCAACCTGCTGGACACCAGCCTCCAAAGCACAAAGATAACTATAGCGGTTTATGTAATGTCTCGTCCACACTTCCTCACTTTTTCCTTTTCCGTCTTTCTCTCTCTTTCTTTATATCTGTATTTTTTCCTCTCAATCATTACCTTTCTGCAAGGCCCTAAGGTGGTCTCAAGGCATGATGCATCCCAACACAGCTAATCAATAAAATCCCAGGCATCAGACGGCTGAGGAGATAAGGCTCTGAGATGAGGGCACAGCACCCCGGCCAACATTATCTTGCTTGTCTCCGTCAGCAAACAGGCAGGTCAATGCTCACCACTGGGCAGCTTTTATCTCGCTATCTGCAAATTTCCTCAATATGGTGCAGTTTTCAAACATCTCACTCCGAGTGCCACTATTGATTGTGTGTGTGTGTGTGCGTACCTGGCACATGACAGATGTGAGACTGCCGGGGGAAACACTGCATCTGCTCTATCATGGAGGCCGTACACCTGCGCCTTGTGTTCGATAGTCCCAATGAGCCGTAAAATGTAAAACTGACTAATTAGAAACATTAGCGCTCACAAGGGAAGTGATAATTACAGATATAGATTTGAGTCTTTAAAGAAGACTGATTTCCAGACCTCACAAGTGCTACGGGCTACAAATGATAAACTCCAGTAGACTGGCTATTCTTTCCGTATTGCGCTTCTAACAATAGGCAAACATGACCCTATGGAAGCCCACTTCCACCACAGTTAACGTGATTCTTTAAGTCATATTAATGACAAACGTTCTTAAAATATATATTTTTTTTGTTTCTTATTATTATGAGATACTTTCTCTTTCTCTTATATAGACTTATATAGTGTCTTATAATAATGATAAACTTTATCATAATGACTGAATGTTTCTGAATATTGTAAGATATTAGTAATCTTTTTAGAAGTTTTCTCTTATGTAGTTCAATGTCAAGATTATTTGATTTTTGTCCTCGACATTGATATACTCATAATTATGAGAACATTTATCATGACAGTCTTAATTATGACATTAATTTCCCAATATTAATATTACTAATTATCAGGAACTTTCTCATTATGATAATAATTATGATTTTTTTTTCTCCCAATATAAACATATTTGCTTATTATTATGAGACAGTTTCGATTTTTAATGACTTAAAAAAATTACTATTACTATTATGAATATTTTCTCATAATAATAACTTTGCATCTTATAATAATAATAATAATAATAATAAACTTTCCCAATAACAGTTATTATATTAATCATGATGACAGAATTTGTCATTAAGAAATAAGTAATATGACACTAATAATTCTAAGAATGCTTCTCATTAATTTAGTCTTAATTATGAGTTTGATCTCACTATATTGACATTTTTACTCATGAGAAAGTTTCTCATTATTACATAATACTTTTTCATATTTAATTACTTAATATTTACGATAATGAGTGACTTTCTCATAATAATGTCTTGGCATCTTATAATGATAAACTTTATCATAATAATGACCCAAAATCACATAATAATTTGAAACTTTCTTCTGTTATTAGATATTAAGTCAATATGACAGTTTTCCATTATGAATACCCCCCAGTATTCCGACATGTAATCATGAAAATGTTTCTTAATTCAGAATTTCTCATTATAAGATTCTGAGTCATAATTCTGAGTTTATTTGATCAATATTGACTCCAATATTATGAAGTAGTTTCTTATTGTGACACTAAATCATTATTATGATGACCTACAGAATCTCATTTGTGCTCAGAAGTGGGCTTTAGTACGAACCAAACAGCCTCAAATTCTAGAACTTGGTTGATTGAACATTGAGATTAATGATGAAATAATAAGTGTTATTCTCTTTATAGCATTGTAATTTCTGTGAATAATTAGAGTACACAGAAAGGGAATACACAGTAAAACGTGTCATCTGAGGACATGGGGGCTGCAAAACATTAATACTTGCAATTGAGCTAGATCTCTTAGGACAGAACAGAATAACATCCAACAAGCAACTAAAAATATGTCAGCGGCCGAGCTGAATATTGCTGCTTACATTGGCCACAGAGACCAAGTCAGTTTTATGGTGCAGGACAGCTCATATCAGAATGCACACGGGGGTTTGGGAAAAATGTGCTTGAAATGTTAATGTGGTAGTTAAGAGCAAAAAACTAAAGTGTCCTCTTTTTATTTCCTCATCCTTGTCTTGTCAAATGTTCCAGAGTCAGAGCTGATGTCTGATGCCTCAGTCTGGTGCTGATATAGTTTGGCTCTGGTTCAGATGTTAATGACACAAGGGCTGAAAAGATATAAGCTGAAATGTTATGTATGTTCAGTACAACTGAAAAGGACTCTAATGACATAAATAAATAACATACAGTGCAGTCAATGCAGCCTACTTGCAATGAGTGAATGATTCTAATGAGTCAATTCCATTTAGTGACTTGCAGCTTATACTGTGGTGAGCAATACAGCAGAAATCTGGTCTGAACTCAAAGAATGTGCAATATTGTTTATTTATTTTTGGTTATCAGAGAAAAACATCTAGCCTCTGCCAATGCAAATATATTCTCAGCGAGTCCCACAGAGGATGTCACAGGAGTGTGTGGGTGGATTGTACAGTAACTGTGTATTGCAACGATTTGAATCGTAAAAAGCGCTATACAAATAAACTTCAATTGAACTGAATTGTATTAAAAAAAAATAGTTCAGGTTTTACAGTCTATAAAAATGCAAAATCTTAAGTAATTCATGTATCCCCCCCCTCCCCCTTTACGGCATGAACTGCAACAGAATAGGATTTTGTTATAAAATGTTTCAAGGGATAATTGGCACTGTTTGATTAAGCACTTAATATAAATACTTTTTTACATTAGGCCAGGAAGTCGTGGCTTAATGGTTAGAGGGTTGGACTCCCAATCGAAGGGTTGTGAGTTCTAGTCTCGGGCCGGACGGAATTGTGGGTGGGGGGAGTGCATGAACAGCTCTCTCTCCACCTTCAATACCACGACTTAGGTGCCCTTGAGCAAGGCATCGAACCCCCAACTGCTCCCTGGGCGCTGCAGCATAATTGGCTGCCCACTGCTCCGGGTGTGTGCTCACAGTGTGTGTGTGTGTGTGTGTTCACTGCTCTGTGTGTGTGCATTTCGGATGGGTTAAATGCAGAGCACACATTCTGAGTATGGGTCACCATACTTGGCTGAATGTCACTTCACTTTCACTTTATACTTAATTCTAAATTGGACAAGCCTAAATAATAAGTTTCTGCCAGGTGTAAAGGTAAAAAAATAATGCTGAATTGAGCACTGTTGGCTATACAGCTCAGTAAAGGCTTATAATCGGAATGTTACTGGTGAGATTGAGGCATTTTTGAATACATTAAGTCTCTGCTTTAACTGCATTTGTTTTGTTGATGAAATATCCCTGTTGAACAGTCAGAATAATGATTAGACTTCACCTGTGTCTGGAACCAGTTGTAGCTATAAGACAAATGTTTACTCAAATACAACATGAGCAGTTTGAGCTAGTGATATTACAGATTGGCACTCCACTAAACCGAATTACTTCTTTCTCTGGACCCACAAAACTTCTTAATAACACATTTATCTTAGAAATATGAAAAAATGTCAACCCCAAATAGATTAATTATAGATTCCTCTCTGCTGACATTCACATTTGTGAGCGAACGGTCTCCCTTAAGGAAACCATAAGCAATCCTGTATGCTAATGATAACTTTGAGGACATGATTTAGAAAGATGGTGTTATAATTACAGCTGTTCTGTTGTGCTTTCTCAATCTAGCTGTATTAGTTAATTAGAATCCTCATTTGCATTCATGCCTCATAAAAAATGTAAATGGCAAATAATTCAAAACGTGATTTTTCATCCCCGCTTTCAAACACGTCTGTGGAGTTTTTGCCATTGCTTGATCATTTTTATGTCTAATTATGAAGCAGGGTAATTTTTGTCATTAAGTGAGCAGGAGTGGCTCTCAGTGGTAGCTCACAATGGCAGACAAGCACAAGTTGCAGCTAACCTCAGAAGAACACTGCCTTAATGAGGCCTGTAATTAGTGCAAGTCATAATATGCAAATTGGCATGCTCACAAAGCACAAAGTGCTAAGAAAAGAGGCTGGAAGTTTGATGGAGTTTGAAGATTTGAAATGTTTATGTGCATACCTATAGCTCTCATTTGCCATGTGCATTTTCCATAGTTTACCTAAATTTGTCATTGTTCTGATTAAAGGAGAACCCGAATCCCGAAAAAGAACCAAAATATTAATGGTAAAAACACTGAGCAATGAAGTATTGTTGTAACTTCAATAATAATAATAAAAAAACATGGCCATGAGCTGGTGTTGTTAGATAGTCAACCGTTCTGTTATTAACTTTGGGATCCACCCACAGCATGTGTGTGTGTGTACTTGTGTGTGGGTGTGTAGAAGAGACACTTTTTAGTTTGATGTGCACATTGTGGGCAGATTCTCTCACTGTAAAATGTCCCAAAAATATTTGGATCCTGTTGTGATTATCTGATTTAATTGAATCCGAATACAGCATGTAGAGAGACTTTGATTTGTTAATGATCCAGCAAGTCCATCTAGAGAATAAATAAACAATCTAAAAGCAATGCAATGCAGTTTATTATGTATAACACTCTTTTTTCCGCAGTATTTTTCAAAACAATAATATCCCCCAGGAATTTGCCCCCGTACTCATTCAGAAAAAAAAAAAAAAGAAAAAAAAAAAAAACAACTTGCAGAAAATGTTCTTTCAGTCATATGGGAGACATTATAAATAAGGCTGCCAATGGGCATTTCCGGTACTGTACTGTCAGAGGGCTTCCGCATATATATATTGCTTTGTAGATTCTAGACAAATCTCCATGACAACACCAAAAGCTTTAAAAGTGTGAATTATTGTTCAGTAATGACTTTTTTTCCTCAAGAGGATGAATAACAGAGAAGCACAATATAGCTGAACACACATTTTTCTTTCTCGACAGCCATACCACTTTTAAAAGGCAAAACATTTTATCTGAATGTTAACTAGTACAGTAAGCAGTTGGATTAAAATTAAAACATTTCAGAGAACCTTCCATGAAGTATTTAAAAATAACATTTCTTTGTTTTCTGAGAACATTACGTTTTTTCAATATGAGTTCTTATCTGTATTTGCGTTCTTGTGGACTTGTGAATCAACATCAGTCGTCGCTCAAGTACTGCTCCAATTCAAAGTCACATCTAGCCAAGTACAGTTCATACCCCCGGATGTGTTCTTGCTCCGCTGCTTTTATCAAGGATGCATCAAGAGGTGACTTGCGCGAACTTGAGGCGGCAGGTATCCCAGAATGCATTTCGCACCAACCAGTGAGCCTTTATGACAAAGGAGAAAACCTGCATAATCTTATATTTATAAAGATAACACCTATTATATATCTAATCAGTCACACATACACATTGCACTCATTTCTGTAATTTACAAAAAGTCCCATTTTGTTTTTGTTTGGATATGTTTTTTTGTTAGTTTACTATTATAGTTATTTTTATTATTATTATTTTTTTTTCTTGAAGTGGAAGGGTTTGGAGATCTAAAAACTTTTCTATATTATATTAACGTTACCTAATTAAAAACTGAGAAAAATGCTTTTTGAAAAACTTTTCCCGTAGTATTGCCTTTGTTCTGTCTTTATGTTTTTTGTATGTAGGATGGTTTGGTTTGTCTGTTGTGCTATCCGGCTTGAATGAAATTAATATACAAATGTGGCAGGTATAGACTTGTCTGGCGCCCAAACAATATATATATATTTTTTCTTCTTTTGAGGCTTTCGGTCTGAGAGTCAAGTAAAGTCTGAGTGCAATCATCATTAAGACTAAAACATGGTCTGGTGGTTAGGACTGCATCGTCACACGGATGACCCGGTTTCGGATCTTGCTTCAGAAGATTTGCATCAAATTTCTTGATTATCACTAAATCAGCTAAACTAAGATAAACAATTAGCCTTTAGACTAGTGCCTACACTACATATATATGGAAAATGTAACTTATTTAGAAATAAATATGAAATAGAAAAAATAGCTGCAACAGCTGCAACAAAATCTGTGTTTTTTGCTCTGTTCTCGCTGTGAGAAACCTCAGAAAGTGAAACTTTTCCAAACAATTCAGTCTCTTTCACTAACCAATTTAACTTTCTGCGTCTCTTTTCAAAGGCTGTGTCCTTCAGATTGCATTTGTCAGCTGCAGACGTCAGGCTCTCATTTCAGACAAGCAACCATTAAATTCTAAAGTAAGAAATAAATTATAGTAATTATGCATCATAAGGAATAAGTCAAATTTACAATGGCTGCTTGACGTATGTGGCCAAAAATGCAACCTCCAGCTTTCTAAATGAGACACAATGAATCAGCATCACTTGTTCAAATGACAGAAAACACAAGACACACAACTTGATTGCTGAAATATTGTAAGTAAAAAATATATTTTTTTTTTTGCTTTGTCACTGAAATTCTACATAATTTATACACATTTAAGAATACTGTTTGTAACCATTTAATGACTCTTTACTTAAGATTCGAAACTACTGCCATCGCATCACTGATTATTATATTTCCAATGATTTATTTGTTTTACTTTATGCTGTCCGGCAAAACACATCAGAAACAGTTTGTAGACAGTCTCAGCATGTCTGACATATACAATGATACTGTTCTAGTTCAGTGTACTGTTGGAGTAACTGGAACGCTGCTCAGAGTGATCTGGTATCATATACTCCAGAAAAATATATATATAAAGGACATTAATCAGTACATATTGTACATAATCAGTGCATTTGTATTTCTGGAAACTCCACGCATTTTGAAATACAAAATTCAAGGCTTTGCCATTTTCATTAACTCTTGTGCCTCTGTCTGCTACGTGGAGACATCTCTGTAATATTCTGTCCTCTGTGGAGGACTTTATCATTCTGAAATATGCAGTGCCATATGGCTCCACATCACTGCTGGTCGCTTTTTTTTCTTTCTCTCTTCCTCCTGTTTTTTCAGCTTTTCCCACAAGACTACCCAAATTCTTGAAAACTGTTGCCTGGGTTATTAATGGAGCTTACGGTGTCTATAATGTGAGGCATTTGTTCTCAAGCAGAGAGGAGGGTACGTCACATATTCCGCCTCCACACTGCAATATTTCACTTTAATTACTTGGGAGCATCCTACGTGACTCATGGATACGGCATGCTAATTAGCCGGCGCCCTTGTGACTATATGCAAAACTAATGGGAAGTTGGGTCTAGGCATGGATGGTTTCGGAAGTTTTACAGAATCTCCAGACCATTAAAAATAGAGCCGTTTCCATGTAATAAATCTCATGCAAAATGACTTCCATGGCAATCAAACACTTCTTTGTGACACTGAGCCAAGTTAAAGCAAAACTAGAGTCAAAAGTCATACATTTTCAACTTTACATTGTCAGTGTCATGCTGAACAAGTCTTTAGGCGAACCTCTTGTAGGACTCAAGAACAACGTTCACGTGTGCCGATTCCTCATTAGCATTCAAGCCCTTCACCACAATATGGCGCTCCAATGTATGTGAGGAGGAGGTGACAGCGGAGAAGGAGAGGTTTCATTTTCTCCCTGACGAGCTGGGAAGTGCATATTCGCCACACAGGAGAAAGTGGTACATGTATGTATTATTCAGACACTGTTCTCATGGCCCACTCAAAGAGAGAGTGCAGAGCAGCAGTGAATTACACAGAGTAGAGAGCAATGTCATCTGTAAAGGAACAATGTGAATCTCCACATATAAGGAACAGGGGGAAACAGAGGGCCATGTGGCACACTGAGTGGTCTTTGGCATAAATGAATCTGCTTTAATATCTTGTGACATTTCTAGCTGCAGTGAAAGAAAGAAGGGTTCCAAATGCAGCTGGAAGATTGGACCAACATAGTCAGAATCACTTTTATCATACAGCTCAACCAAAATGGAAATCAAATCTGTATGGTGGACCAAAAAATAATATACACTTAAGTCACACTAGCAAAGGTTGGAATGTCATTGCATAAGATGAAAGTGATGTGACATCCAGCCAAGTATGGTGACCCATACTCAGAATTTGTGCGCTGCATTTAACCCATCCAAAGTGCACACACACACACACACACACACACACACACACACACACACACACACACACACACACACACACACACACACACACACACACACACACACACACACACACACACACACACACACACACACACACACACACACCCGGAACAGTGGGCAGCAATTCATGCTGCAGCACCCGGGGAGCAGTTGGGGGTTTGGTGCCTTGCTCAAAGGCACCTCAGTCGTGGTATTGCCGGCCCGAGATTCAAACCCACAACTTTAGGGTTAGGAGTCAAACTCTCCAACCACTAGGCCATGACTTCCCTATAACTCAAAGTCATTATACAGAATGAACAGCCAGTCAGTAACTACAATGTATTTTAAATGTATTTCAAATGTATTTTGTACACTAAAAAGAACCAACTTACCACAATCCATTATTTGGGAATGGAACACTTTGGTTGTGCTAAATGTTTCTGATTTATTTAAAGGAATGCTTCATAAGAGTCATTAGTTGGTAAAAAATTAGTTGTTTTTTTATTCACTAAAGAACCAGTTCATAGGAATCCTTTGTTAGGATATCAGGCTACACTGGTTGCGCTTTATGTTTCTTATTGAGTAGAAATAACTGATTCTTAACAGTCATTTTTAGAGAATGAGACTACACTGGGTGCGCTGTATGTTGATTCATGAAAAAAAAGCAAAAGAACAGAAAAATGGCTAATAGAGGCTTTTGTTGGGGAATCAGACTATAATGATCACACTATAATTTTTGATTCATAAGAAAGAACTGGCTTATGAGAGCAATTCATTAAGGAATCAGGCTTTGGTCATGCTGCCTCTTTAGTAATCAGGACCGATGTAGTGTTCTGTCAGAATTTTAGTAAGCCTGTGGAATTCCATCTACATTGGCACAGGAATGCATGTGTGAAAACCGTTAACAGCACTGGTCCTCATTCAGTTTAATAAAATGTTCTTTACACTAAGAAAAAAAATCATTATTTTTAGATCTATTCACTGAAAGGATCTTTGAGGAACCAAAAAGGATTCTTCTATGGCACCCCCCTTGAAACCTTTATATTTAAGAGTGTAGAACATACTGTAGATCTACAGTATGCATCTCCTGAAGCCATCATGGGGATTAATACACACACAAATGCGCGCACACACACACACACACATACATAAAAATGGAGTAATAGACATGCAGATACTGCATTTTCTGTGCTAAAGCAGTGCAGGGAGGAGAGTTTTATTTAGTTACACAAAGCTTCTCTAATAAGCCTTACAAATGATACCCTAAGGCGGGTACAGAACCAAGCTCAGCGGAGCATATCACTGAGTACAAGGTCTTCCTGAGACGCTGTGGGCATCACTGGCTAACAATAAAAGCTTTAAGTATTGTGTGCTGTGAATGAGGTATGATAATATGTGGTCCAAATTATGTCAAAATAGCTCTTGATATTCTGTTTTAATAGATACTGTTTTGTCAGCTTGGATAACAGTATAAATGTTTAAAACGTCTGCATTTTGTATTTGAGAAACTAATAGACACATGAAAGTCTATGTCTGAAAATAACCAAGATGCTTCTTCACTAAACTGAGCTGTCATGGGAATGTATAGAACATAAAAGACTTACTACAACTCCCACAAAGTCTAGACTGTAAAAATGTGCATAGTTTAGGAGAAATGGCTAAAAATCATATTGCTCCTTTATTATTTATAGATGAAGGAGTTACAGTATTTAGATACAGTACCATTAGTCGCTAATTTGCATTGATTGGACATATCAGATCAGTATTCAAAGCAGTATGGGCTATTGATATCATTTGCTTCATTCTGAACCTCTGGATAATCATTGGTAATCCAAGAAATGAAGAAAAACACTCATAACTGAGAAAAAGAAATGCTTTAAATTCACAATTCTGTTTGTATTTTTACATGGCAAAGATTTATTTAAGGAGGCTACAGATCACTGTAAGGTAATTAATATAAAGCCCGGCTTATTTTGGATTATGCATGAGAACAACAGAAGCAGATAATGTAACAGATCGTGGAACAATGACATGAATAATCCTTGTGTGACTGCTGCCAGTCTAAACACAATAGGTTCAGGGATTAAATTAGTCAGCCTTTGATATGTTGTTCTGCTGTTAGGCTTTGGCTTTTCTCTGGTTGGATGCAGTTGTTCTGTTGACAGAGATGGCTCCTGAGGGTACAATACCCCACACAAAAAGAGAAAAACAGAAAAAAAAAGAAATGGAATGGTTCTTGTGCATTCTTGAAGACAGTGTGTGTGGTGGTTGTCTGGACAAACCTTGCTGAAATACTTAGGGTTTCTGTGTGGTTGCCAGGGTGTTGCTGTGCAGTTGCTATGGTGGTTCTGGGTGGTCTAACTGGCCCAGGACAACAGAGTATTTTTGAGTTTTTTTTTTATGTTTTTGAAAGTCTTATACTCACCAAGGCTGAATTCATTTGGTTCAAAAATTCAGCAAAACATTAATATTGTGAAATAAATTTAAAATAAGTGTTTTCTATTTCAGTATATTTTAAAATATAAAATATTTCTCTGATGGCACAGCTGTTTTTCAGCAGCCATTACTCCAGGCTTAGTGTCATGTGTCTTTCAGAAAACATTATATGTTCATTTGGTGCTCAATTATCATAATAATAATGTTTTATTTATAAAGCGCCTTTCCCAAGCTCAAGAATAAAAGATGTAGATGAGGAACAGTCATTTGAAAATGTCATCTGAAATGTCCTCTTCACCTGAATCCTGTTTCATGCAAAGTGGAACAAAATATTTACTTCACCGTGATTGCAGCCGTATTTCCAGAAGATATATTCTCTATCTAAATGCATAACTTCCTACAGTGAAGAGGCCACAATATTTTATCAGCAGGTCAGAGAGATCTTTCCGACTGGATGCATTCAGAGATGAAAGCGTGCTGGGGAACAGTAATTTGATGGGTGAGAAATCCTCTTTAAGAAATGGGATTACAGTCGGACCATGACATCTGCGGCACAAGGACTGGGACGGTGTGACTACAATCTTGGTACATTGATCACAGATGGAAAACAAAGCCGCCAGCTTTATAGACGGCCTCTTAATATCTTCTCACTCTTGGGAAGCACATTTCCTTTCTCTGCGTGAACAAAAGCAGAACAGAATAGCAAGAAATGTCCTTGACCAAAATCGGTCATTTTTAGAAAATATTTTTTGCTACTCCTCATCCTGTAAAGTAGTAGAGTATTTGAAAAGATTCTGGGCATTGAAAAGAGATGATCTTATACCTGATCGTGAAACTTAAAAACATCCTAATAAAGAGAAACTGGAATTTATCTAATGCTTTCTATCATCAGTTTGTTCTTGATATCTGCAATTATCATCAGGTGTATATTTATGGGTTTGTTTGTTTATTGGTACTCTACAATCATCTTTGCAGTTGCTTTAACCTCTACTCAACCTTGACTACTTTTGCAGTGCTTCTCAGATGTGTAATGCATTGCGACTGTATCAGAAATATAGCTCTCAAATCTATAGCTTTCCATTTGTGTATATATACAGTATATACTTGGTTTAAAAGACACAAGACTCAGGGATTTGTTATGACACATATGACACATGACTTTTCAGGGTTTTGTTCTGCAAAAAAAAAAAAAAAATAAAATAAAAACACCTGTAGGTCTATCATTTTAGAAAGAGGGACTTATTTTTCGTCCAAATCTGAATAAAAATCAGACTTCTGGACCTCTTTGGTAAACATGAAAATGCGGTTTGGTTTGAATAAAATCAAAGCTCCTGGCTGGTCTGTGAGGCAAAACCCTTCAGACAGGACTGCAGTCCTTCACCAGATACACTTTCAAACACAAACTTCATTAACATTGCTAATGAGGCTTTTCATCCTCATTAATTAGAGGCTCTGTGAAGTGAGTCTCGCTTTTCAGAAGAGAAAAAAATGAGATGGGGGCACTGGGGTCCCTGCTCTTGATCAGTGCTGCATGAGGTTCAGTATACCAATCAAAACAGCAGCATTAGAGTGAGTGACATTGAAGCAAAAATCTGCATCATCTCCAGGGCTTACAGCTGCTGAAATAAGGACAGAGAAACATGACCAGATTTACACTGGTGGCGAGTGGCTGACTGCATGCGCACAAGTTCATATGTACTCATGTAACCCGTCGCCACCAAAATCAGGCAAATAGCCGATGTGACATTACTAATGTGCAAGGGAGATTTTAGGGTACATAAACAAACTGGTGGGAGTCGCTATGTGAAAACTAACATAGCTTCAGGATACGTTCATGGGTGAATGCTGGAGGAAAATATCAAGTGAAAATGAGATACAACCTGCTAGTCCTAAAGAAACCTACAGACAGAATTAAAAAAGATAGCTGTACCTGTAAAGATAAAGAAGTTTCTCCTGGAAAGTAAGTCTTTTGCTGCCTCTTGCTTTTCCAGATTTTCACCTGAGAAAAATGTCAAATGCAACTTCTCTAAAATTATTTTGAAGAAATCACAAATAAGACTCAAAGTCAAAGCCTCAATATGAAACAAATTATATATATACAGTACAGACCAAAAGTTTGGACACACCTTCTCATGCAAAGAGTTTTCTTTATTTTCATGACTATGAAATTTGTATTCATACTGAAAGCATCAAAACTATGAATTAACACATGTGGAATTATATATGGAATTATATACATAACAAAAAAGTGTGAAACAAATGAAAATATGTCATATTCTAGGTTCTTCAAAGTAGCCACCTTTTGCTTTGATTACTGCTTTGCACACTCTTGGCATTCTCTTGATGAGCTTCAAGAGGTAGTCATCTGAAATGGTCTTCCAACAGTCTTAAAGGAGTTCCCCGAGAGATGCATAGCACTTGTTGGCCCTTTTGCCTTCTGTCTGCGGTCCAGCTTACCCCTAAACCATCTCGATTGGGTTCAGGTCATCTGGCGCAGCACCCCATCACTCTCCTTCTTGGTCAAATAGCCCTTGATGCCTTCAGTGTGACTCTACAATTTTCACAGTCATGAAAATATAGAGAACTCTTTGAATGAGAAAGTGTGTCCAAACTTTTGGTCTGTACTGTATGTATGTATGTATGTATGTATGTATGTATGTATGTATGTATGTATGTATGTATGTATGTATGTATGTATGTATGTATGTATGTATATATATATATATATATATATATATATATATATACACACACACACACACACACACACACACACACACACACACACACACACACACACACACACACACATATATATATATATATATATATATATATATATATACACACACATATATGTGCATTTTAACACAATTATAATGTTATATTTATCATTTTAGGATTTGTTTTAGGAAATGTTATTACAGTTAAAAGAACTGCTTTCTATTTTAATATATTTTAAAATAAAAAGTATTGAAAAAATATTTTAAAGTACAGGTAGATTCTTGCCCTTTACTTTGACTTGATATGAGTTCTCCTTTGTTTGTTGTTTTATTTATTTATTTGGGATTAAATTATTTTGTTTTCATAGGACTGAATACTTTCCAGCCCCGTTTTATCTGTGTGTACATGTTCTGCATGTGAGGCACTTTGGTCAACATTCTTGTTGTTTTAAATTTTATATAAATACATATAAATATATTTGACCTTGACCTTGCCCTAATTTATTTACTATTTCAGGAGAAACATCTGAGAAAAAGTTAATACTTAATAAGAACTCATTGAATCTATGAAAGGACAATCTCTGAGTAATGTGAAGCACAGTGAGCAAATAAATACATTCAGAAACCATACAAAATTGCTATACATTCCTGCCAGTTTGAATTATTCTGCTGTTGGTGTGTCTTCAGTATGTTCGGTCACAGGAGTCATGATTAGTTGCATGCGTGTATCTTGAGTATGTATTGGTATGAATAGTAAACTCATACCAATCTCTGAACTCACGTTCATATAGCCATGCTGAGGTCACTGTCTCTACATCTTTATGTCTCTCTCTGATGTGTTTCACCAGCTCTAATATCCTCAGGGCTTGTAACACATCTCCACCACAAAAACACAGGCCGAGGTCCATAGGAGCTATAAGCCAGAAGAGCCTCAGTCCCGCCCTGCATCTTTTATTTATCAAGCGGAAAGTCTGTTAAAATGGTGTCTGTGCTTATTATAGCCAATTTGCCATTTAAGTCAAAACACCTGAATTATTCATAACTTTTGGTATTCCTAACTTAATATAAATGATAGTTTGAAACTGCATTTTGTATTGATTAAGGCCCAGCTGTAGCTGAGAACACTTCAGGACTTCCAACTGCTTGCATGAAAGGTTGAAAGAATGAAAGCAACCCAATGGAAATAAACAAACAAATAAATAAAGAAAAGTGCAATTGTTTTGATAAAATGTGCATGTACTGTTGGTGTATGAGGGAAAGAGCTGAATTAGTATTTTTAAGCAAAATGTAAATGATCTCTTAGCATATGAAAAACACAATGCGGAATTAAAATGCTATCATGTCATCCAGATGGTGTGAAAATCTATTTGTTTAAAATTGCAACTTTATAATTGGTCTTTTAAGGCCCATTCATACCAATGATAACTATAACAATAAAGATATAGTTTTAAAAGTCATTCTAAATTTAAAAAAAGTATCACAGAGTCCACACCCTAACTATAATGATAGCAGAACAGAGTAAGGCCCAATCCAAATTCTATTTTATACCCCATCCCCTCCACCTACCCCTTTCCCTTGTCCCTTGAAACAGTGTCAAGGGGTAGGGGAGAAAATATTCCCCTAAGGATTGGGACACGACTACAATGACGTCACACGCCATCATTCGTCGTCTAGCTCTTACAATACACTCATATACTGGTGTGCTGGTGTGCATTAGAGCCTTTAATTATCATTCTGTATTAATGCGCTGCTTACTGACACACACACACACATTTCGGAAATCGCGCAGCTCACACATCCAGGAGAAAATAAACTTGTCAACGCTGCCCCATGAATTTTATTTAATATAGTTTAAATACTGAATTGCTACATTATATTTTCCAGCGACGAGAGGATACAATCGCTGTTTTTAAGTAAACGCACTCTAAAATGAGAAACGCACAGACGCCAATACATGCAACTTCATTTCTCTCTACTACTGTGGCACTATCATGCACTCTGTAATGATATGACGTTAGCAAACAGCGATTTTTTGCAAACATTTCTTTGAGTAACATGACCACTAATATGAACTCACAATTGAATGTAACTTAAAACAAATTGAATGTAAAAAAAAAAAAAAAAAAAAAAAAGCTTACATTTGTGGGTCTTTTTGTTCGCTGTAGCAGCCATGTTGCCGAGATAATTCATACCCCTCCATTTGAAGTGTGGTCCCGAAAAATCTTCGTTTGAAGGGCTATCTGGCCCCTCCCTTCCCCTACATCGAAAAGAGAATCGAGACACCCCTACTCTTTCACCTGAACGCGCGAAACGGAGGGGTAGGGGAAAGGGGAAGGGCTATGGGTAAGAATTGTGATTTGGCGTAACAATATCCATGGAATCACTTTCTGGACACATTTTCCATAGGATTAACAATAAAAATATTGACAGCCAATCAGAATCCATCTTACTATAAAGAGTTCAAGCATTTAGAATAGCACTTCTTAAAAAAAACAGAATGATATTGTGCTTTAGTGTGGACACTTGCATCATTGTAATTCTCTTTATTGTTTTCGTTCTTGGTGTGAAGGGGTCCTAAGTTCCAATATTTTCACAGCTTTAGTGTTATTGATAGCCTTCAAGAAATTGTCTCTAGAAATTAGAAAAGGCATTTAAAGGCAAATAAAACTAAAACCCAAACTTTGAATAAAAGACAAACCAAAGACAAGTGTCGGTTCATACTGTAACTCCATTAATGGATTCATGCCTGAGTGTTAAAGTAAAAGTGTTAGCTGAACCGTTTAAATTGATCAGTTAAAGATGATATGGACAATAAAATATAATATATAGACAATATAAGAACATGATTGAATTGCATATTTATAATTATGAAAGAAATTGCTTTATTGGGATATGAATATGTCAAATGTGTAATTTAATTAAAACCTACCTATTTCCTATTAGGTATTCAAATAATACTTTTTGCCAGTGTATGTGTTCCCTGGGAATAAAATCTATGACCATTTTCTGCTGTTGTTTTAAAAGATGAAATAGATGACCATAGAAAATGCATAAGTCATAAGAAAATGCATTTACATGAGTCGTATTTCACTTTTAGCTTGCAGGCATAAATCAATTTACAGAGTTGTGGATGGAAAGATTGTCTTTGGTGTGTCTTTTCTTAAAAGTCTGGGAGATGTTTGAAAGTTGGGAAGCTGAAGACCATTGCTCATTGTGCATTTATATTCTTATGCATATTGCACATTCATTGAGTGAAAGTCAGTCTGACTACTTGCACACCAGCGCAATGTGACCCAGACATATGAAAAATGCAGTGACTGATGTGTGAACAAAGGAAGGTCCAAACAGTCAGCAATCCCATAATGCCAAGAAAACAACAGCTGTCAGATCTTGGTCAGACGAGAGGGATCGAGATGCTTTTGCCAGTTGTGAAGGATGTGCTGGAGTTGTGGGTCAGTTTTGTGAGGTGATGCCATGCGATTCATTTGCTCATCTGGTAGCCCCGGGATGTTTAGGAGGAAATCTAGGCCATGTCATCTGTGTGCACACACTCCCCTGGTGCACTGCTTGATGATTACCAAGTCAAACACACACTTGCATTGGCTTAGAAATGAGTACTGCATCTGCGCCAAAATGACTACACACACACTCGCAATCAAAAGAGTGAGAAAACATCAAGCAGACATCCTTGCCTCTTAGTTGTCCTCTGCATTGCATCATTGTCTCTTGGGTCCTTCACTGAATTCTGAACACTGACATCTGAAGCGCTCAAGATTCACAAACATCAAAGCTCAGCGGATGGTAACCAATCCTAAATGTAGTTAAAGACAATTAAAGAGACATTTCACCATGCGAACAGTATGAAAGGAGTTAAATTCATAAGTTAAAAATATGACATAAAAATACTTTTAAAGGAATAGTTGTAGTGAACTTTTCCACTTTGGTTGTAATATAGCATGTGTCGTATTGGAATAGTTTTTAGGATTGTTTTCTGGTGCTTTTTTTGTGTCCTTTTTGTTTTCATTCATTGTAATTACATGGAAAAGTGCAAGCGCTTTTTTTTTGTCCTTTTGTGTTCCACAGAAGAAAGTCATTCATAAAGTTTTGAATACAAAAAGAAAAATACATACTTTCAAATATAATTTAAATATATGAATAATAATTAAATATACTAATATTATTTATTGTAAACATAAAATTACAAAAAGTATTTTTTTTTCTGAAAAATAATAAAAAATGTTCTCTCTACTTATCTACATAATACTATACTTATCTACTTACTATATTACTGTATTTAACTGCTAACACATTTTTTGTCAATTTTTCTCTATATTTTAATGTATTAATGTGAATTATTATTATATTAAATATCCAATTTAAGACTAAAATATTTAAACTGTGTTTAAAATATATTTATGCATATATGTTTCTACCTCTCTCTCTCTCTCTCATAAAACATAAGTGTAGGCTACTCTAAAACTGGAAATGTGTTTTGTTGCCCCTGAAGTATATTCTGGAAAAGAAACTTTGGTATATGAAGGTTGCATCTAAATATTGTGAGCCGTGTCCTGGGCACCTATCAGCGTCGCACTGGCAACGAGGGAGATTCACCTGCACGCAATCACAGCGGGCTGATCGGTCCCAGCTGAAGCGGATGAGGAGAGGACTATAAACGCTGTGGCTGAAGGTGACACAAGGGAGAGAGAGGATCTTCAGATGACTGAAATTAACGTTGTGTCTCTTGTCCCTCTAGACAGCTGTGGATCGACCAGCCCGCCACCCGAGCACCGGACACCAAGTTCCCTTGCACTCAGCCGGCCGGCAAACAGGATCACGTGGCACCGAGGACGAGCACTGGACACTACAGGATTCAGCACTACACCGAGCACCATTCAATAAATACACCCTCCGGGGCTTCACTTTGCACTAAACCCTGTCGTGTGATTCTTCAGCCCGTGACAATATATTTAACTATTTGAAAATGTATTTAATGGAGCTTCACTGAAACATATATTTTGCATATATTTAAAATATATTTTGGCCAGAAAAAAATATATATATTTGGCCATATGGGATGACACAAATTTATTTTTGTTGAACTATTCCTTTAACTTCCCTTTTAACCTCAAAAGGCAATTCAACTGAATAAACCTTGTAATTTGAATGACAGTTGGAAAAGACTATGCTTTACACTGAGATAATATCACTTCTTGATGTAAGTGAGCAGTTGTGGGAGCTGGGGTTTCTTTCTTTTCAATTGATGGATAGCTCAGAAAATACTTGTCGATACTGTGAGCACAAAAGTGGCTGTGATTCTGACCATTGGTCTGCTACATCTGTGATTCACCCTCTTCCACACGTGGTGATGGGGAACTGACAAATGCTCAACACACAGTTGTACTCACAAAAATGTACACATCTGTGTATGTCCACAACTACAGATAAGCACAATAAAGCAAATAACTTTGCAGCTATTTCTTCATTTGTGCTTTCATTGTGATTAAAGCTGGTAACTGATGACAATCCTAATGCTAAGGTTTAGTTTTGCTCAGTAATATTGCTCATTGGAAGCATTGATTGAATGTTTCCAATTTGCATAGCATTTGTCTACAAACCCGATTCCAAAAAAGTTGGGACACTGTACAAATTGTGAGTATAAAAGGAATTGGATAATTTACAAATCTCATAAACTTATATTTTATTCACAATATAATATAGATAACATCAAATGTTGAAAGTGAGACATTTTGAAATGTCATGCCAAGCATTGGCTCATTTTGGATTTCATGAGAGCTACACATTCCAAAAAAGTTGGTACAGGTAGCAATAAGAGGCCGGAAAAGTTAAATGTACATATAAGGAACGGCTGGAGGACCAATTTGCAACTTATTAGGTCAATTGGCAACAAGATTGGGTATAAAAAAAGCCTCTCAGAGTGGCAGTGTCTCTCAGAAGTCAAGATGGGCAGAGGATCACCAATTCCCCCAATGCTGCGCGAAAAATAGTGGAGCAATATCAGAAAGGAGTTTCTCAGAGAAAAATTGGAAAGAGTTTGAAGTTATCATCATCTACAGTGCATAATATCATCCAAAGTTTCAGAGAATCTGGAACAATCTCAGTGTGTAAGGGTCAAGGCCGGAAAACCATAATAGATGCCCGTGATCTTTGGGCGCTTAGACGGCACTGCATCACATACAGGAATGTTACTGTAACGGAAATCACAACATGGGCTCAGGAACACTTCCAGAATACATTGTCCGTGAACACAATCAACTTTGCCATTCGCCGTTGACGGCTAAAACTCTATAGGTCAAAAAAGAAGCCATATCTAAACATGATCCAGAAGCGCAGGTGTTTTCTCTAGACCAAGGCTCATTTAAAATGGACTGTGGCAAAGTGGAAAACTGTTCTGTGGTCAGACGAATCAAAATTTGAAGTTTTTACTAGAAAACTGGGATGCCATGTCATCCGGACTAAAGAGGACAAGAACAACCCAAGTTGTTATCAGTGCTCCGTTCAGAAGCCTGCATCTCTGATGGTATGGGGTTGCATGAGCTTGTGTGGCATGGGCAGCTTACACATCTGGAAAGGCACCATCAATGCTGAAAGGTATATCCAAGTTCTAGAACAGCATATGCTGCAATTTGCAAATATGCAGTTTAAATATATAAGTATTATATATACAGTATAAGCACTATTTGCATCTTGGTGTGGTTTTTATGCTTATCTTAAATGCCCTTGTAAGGTGTTTTTACTTGAAAATGTAAGTAAATTCAAGTCTATATGTACCCAGTTATTTTTTGACAAAAGAAAAGAGCAAAAGAATTACAATTCATTTGCTCAGATTGCATAGTCAGTGCAATTAGTTTAATCTGATTAATGTGTAATTAACTTGAATCCTAAAACCGCATGAATAACCATAGGTCTCATGGCAAAAGGGTTTTTCAGCATAATCTTCAAAAAGTACCATTTTAAGAGGTGCAATTGAACTAATTTGTATCACTAAGTCATGCATGTCTTTTTGCAGAAGATGCAATCTGAATTTGTAAAACATCACCATTTTTCTTTGTCTAGTCTGTTATCAGTAGTGGAATCTGGGTTGTTATATTGACTTGACAATAAGTCTCAGGAGCTGTTAAAGGTATTCTGCAATACAAGGAAAACAGGAGAGACATGAAATCCTGCTTTGAGCCAGTGTGCTGGATGATTTTCCTCTAATACCTGAAAGCCCAGGGCCAGGAGACCCACAGGTGACGTGCTTCAACATTATGAGAAAATAGTGTCTATTTCAAAAACCAAAATATAAGCCACAGAAAATAAACAACTACAGCCGTTGGCTAGAATGTCTTTTCCCACACCGTTTACAGGAAATTATTCTCTTAACAGTATGTCCTTGTGCAAAAGTTCAAGTACATGGATAATGGGGGGAACTAACAGCACTATGGATGGGTCTAACAGAGATCTTTTCACAATAACTGCAATTAAAAACTATAAATGCACATTCTGAGCACAGAGGTTATCAGGTGAGTTCTGCATATGTGAGCTTGATCATTATTGATGATATCTGCAATTGGGTCACAGCTCTCCTCACCTGGGGTCCAATCTCATGCATAAGCATAAGATCAATTTGCCCATAGTCATGGTGGGGCTGGGACTCTGCCATGATCACTAGTTTACTGCGCCACTATTCATCATCTTATAGGGTCAATAGATTCCAATTCAGTCGCATTTTATCTGACAGTTTCTTGGTTACAAAAATACTGTAATATCCAAAAGATTTATTTGAACAGTATTTTTTTTTTCTTATGGGGATGTTAGTGTAACGGGTGTATTAAGGCCGTTGTGTAGGAGAAATGGATTATGGCTGCCCTGGAAGTTTGGACAAGTGAAGTGAAATTGCATATATGACAGTGCGAAGTGAGACTTCCCCACTCCCTGACAGCTCCCAAGAGAAAAGTAAACTGTAGATAAGTTTAGAAAGTAATTAAACTATTTATTCTTTTAGATTTCTTTCTTATGATTATTTTTTTTTATCTCATTAAGAAATCAACTAAACGAAAAAAAGAATTTACAGTATTTGTTCTGTAGTTACAAATGTACACAATCACCTTCAACATATCAGTTGAAAAAAAAAAACTTTCACCTGTGATTTAACAAATACCTAATGAAACTTCAAAATGAAATCACATACATTTTTTGGTAGACACACAAATTCTCACCCTTCTCAAATGATCACCTTAAAACAAAAAAACAATACACAATTAAATCTCACTTTAGAATGAGCACTTATAAGAAATGTCCTTTCAAAGGTTTACTCACAGTAACTTATGTTCTGTAGTCCACTTGAATTATCACAGTTCCCTGTTTATCAGTACAGTCACTGAATAAAAAGAAGAAGAAGAAAAAAAATACCCGTTCGTAGAACGATGAATTAGAGTGCGTTGTCTGGACGTAGGGTGCGTTGAAAGCAACTTTATCGTACGAACTTCTCGATCACAACGCCACACTCACTTCTGTGTGCGACCATGCGTCATACGCCGCGCTCTTCTTCGTCTCCTGTGCAAAAAACGGACCACTCGCCAAAATAAAAGTATCCCAAAAATAAACTCAAACTTTTTTTTTTTTTTTAACTTTGTCCATGTTTAGCATGGGAATCCAACTCTTTTAACAGTTTAAAAAACTCAGTATGCATGAAATAGCATTTCACCCCCCCCCCCTTTAAAAATATACCCGTTGCATAAGGTAACTTCAACATTTACAGGGCCTAGTCTGTGATTTTATTTCTGCCCAAATCCAGAGCTAGTCTGTGAAAAACACCAAGGCTTTGTGGTAATGTATGTCTGAATCCACATTTCTCTGTTTTACAAAAAGGGATCAATTCAAATGTAGTTTTGTAAGTCCATTTTGACCACCACCAAGCACCATACACTAACAGTGGCACTTCAGTGGCATACATTTTAAATATGGAAATTTACTGAAATAGTGGAAATTGTTTACAAAAATAATATTATGTCACCATTCCACTAGTACAGCAAGTAAGAATTAGAATAAAGTCATGTAAACTTTAGAAATGGGCTATTATATTAAAATATTTTTTTATATACATTTACATGAATTAGGGCTTTTTTGCCCAAGCATTTGACTATTTCAACAAGTAACAGGTCAAATGTTTACCTTGTGTGAATAGGAAGCTATCTGTTAACTTATTTCTGGTCATTTTCACAAAAAAAAAAAACTTCTTCATCATTTTAAGATGTAAAATGCAAGCCAAAGCAATTTATTATTCCTATTAGCAATTTTAAATAAATAAATAATATTATTTTCCTATTACTGATAAAATATTTTTTATATGTGACTGACCATGTGAGAGGTGCATTTCCTGGTTCTTGGATCACTAAACTTGCTCTTTCCCTGTGAATAAAACATCGACCGAACGCACGAGTTTTATCACTGCAATTTTATTTTTACATACCCCATGCATTGCTGCTGCTTGATGTTTTGGGTGTTTGCCAAGGTGTTGCTATGCAGTTGCTAAGTTGTGCTGAGTAGTTTTTAGTGTTACTGTCTTGTTGCTATGGTGTTCTGGTGGTTTTTATCTGATTGCTACATAAAAAAATTATCTGCCATATACTGAGAAGCAAGCAAGTTTATGAGAGTTTTTGTCATCTGTTTCTATCACCATGTGGAAATGTACGTCTGCTCAATTAGAAAAGTAATACAGTAGCTCTTATCAACAGGCCACAAGATTAATGGTATAATTTATGTTCATGTTCAGAACGAGATGTGGGCCAAAATGAAAACTAATAGTACTCGTGAGTTATGTCTTAGCTCAGCAGTAACTATGTCCTGCAGCATCCTGTTACAAACATAATGCATTAAAGACAGGCTCAAGTTTTATTTCCACATTCAAAACTGGTTCTTTTGCTTTGGCTTGAGCTTATTAGCATCTCTTGAGAGGAGGTTTCCATAACAACACCGAATCTCTCTTTTCAAAGTAAGGCTTTAATTTCTCCAGCAGAGTATGGATCCTTTGTCTTGTGAAACATTCAGACACTAACAAGGATAATGCTGGCAGTCTCTGAGTTCCTTCCATTCTTGCTTTACCTGGCAGCAGTTTAAAAGAAATGCATAAAGCATTCTTTATATATAAGGTCTTCTTTTAATTTTAAGTTGTATCACCTTTTTACACAGCTCCATCACTCACTGACCAACATCTTCATATAAACCCCAAGAAAATAATGAAGCGTGATAGATTTTGCAATGAAAGAACTCTCTAACGTTGCCAGATTACAAAAATTACTTATTATTGTCTGAGTTTACTGCTGCGTAATGAATAAAGGTTTGTCTTACTGTTAGTTTCTCATTCTGGCAAAAAAGCAGTGAAAAAAAAAAATCAACATTCAGCCCTGGGAGGCTGTTGTCATTATGCAGTTAATTCTCTGTTCCTGGAGTCTGTGTGGCCATATTACCTCACCGGTCCAATTTCTCCATCCAGGCATGACACGCAGTGCAGACAGTCCTTATCGGCAGAGTCTGTGGAGGCATGAGCATTGGCATAATAAGTCACACTCAACACCCCATGACTGAGCAATGCTCACTGTGTCATTTTTGTTCTCCCTGACTGGTCTATGCTGTGAGTTTGTATTTGTGTAAGATTCTGCCATGGCTGGCAGTCATAAAGTTCAGACTGAACTCACTGAATCTACTCATTACTGACTGGACATCAGCCGTTGCTAGTTTTAGTTGTTCGTTTAGCATTGTAGTCCAGTCCTCCTCACATATATGATCAAACAATGGTGAATATCACAGATATTTTATCAGTACTAGCCCAGGCACACATAGCAGAGTCCACACTTACTAGCATGGCGGAGTTGGGAATCTATGACTTGCAGACGCTGAGAGAAAGAGGGTCTCAAGGAGAGTAATATTGATTTTTTTTGCACTTTTCACACTTCATCTTCCATCTACATCAACTTGTAATCACATATGCTCATCAGCAGACCTCAGGCTCCTTTGCTAAAATGAAGAGAGGAAATAAACATCAACCCGAGACCTTTCGAAATGTTTCATAATACAGAGAAATGCTTTTGAAGATTGTCATATTTACTTATGAGTAGTCTCTAGGGCATTTATGTGAGAATTCTTATTTATGCATGCAGATGATAAGCCTACAATATATAGAGTACATTAAAGATGAAAAACAAAAGAAAGGAAAAAAATAAATAAATCCAACAATGCAATCCTATTTCCGGAAAAGCACATTTGATTTTACAAAGAATTTCACAAATTTTACAACCCACAATTATTATTATTATAAGTTAATATTCACTAAATGTCTAGGGTCTTGGAACTGGTTAAACTGAGGGGTGAGAATAGGCTGTAAGGATATACAATGCAGTGTTTAATAAAATGCTTTTCTGCAGTGACGAATATTCTGTGGCTCCGCAATGGCAAAAAAAATCAGATTTGACCTGAGGTGTAAATGTGTGTTCATATTAAAAATACAGTGTACTGCAAAATAATATAAGTATTCTTTTTATTTTTTTTATTTTTTTATTGAGCTAGCAACAACAACAAAACCCAACGCAATAGACCGATTCACAAACAAATTAATCTTGAGAACTGGTTGTTTTAGTGAATCACAAACATATGACACATTTAAATAAACAGGTTAAATCAGTTTGACGAATCCTTTTTTAAATCGAATCCATCTTATCACTTACAGTATAACAAAGAAGTAATTATTTCCTTCAGTAAGGTTAAAGGAATCAGGTCATTACTGACTGATTATTATTTTTATTTTTTTTATAAGTTAATTTATATGTCAAATACATAAAGTAAAATATTGAGAAAACTATTCGATACAAAACCACAGCAAACCATTGCAGCATGTTGTGATGACGTTTTGTTTTTGAGAGATTTAGTGTTTTTGATCGAATTGGTGGAGAGAATGATTCAGTGATTCATACTGCACTCAACCAACGAACACTAGCACTTTTCCTTTCTTGTCTTTTCGTTTACAAACAAAAACAAAAAAACCTGGCTATGCGTTCTATACTAGACTAACTGAGACTTGTCATGGCACTTGTATACTGTTGTTGTTGTCTTGTTGACCTGACTGCTTCTATTGTTCTCATTTGTAAGTCGCTTTGGATAAAAGTGTCTGCTCAATGATTAAATGTAAATAAAGACTGATAATTAAGCATAAGAAAGTAGACGATTGTGCAAGTCAACTGTGACCTCTGTTCATGGTAGCATATTATTGATTCACTGAATGAAGAGTACTCTCAATGAAGAAAAGAATAATAACAAGTAAGAATATTAAGATAAAATGTCTGAAATAATACATGCTCATGGCTTTCTTTTCTTCTCTTTTGGATCTTGTAATTCTCTCAGCTCAGGGATATATCGAGAGCGTTTCTACTAAAATAGCACATTATTGACAGTTAGTGACAATGAGGCTTATCAGACATACAGCACTTGTGTGTTTACTGTATGTGTCTATTGGAGAATGATTGTATTTACATGCACGCAGGAAAATTCTGCATATGTGTGTCTGTGGACACATCAGTATGTTTTTTTGGCACTCTGTTCTCATCATTTTGAGCCCCAGGGTCCTCTTCACTGAAGAGCAGGATTCAGCAAACAACCTTGCTTGAGAGTAAAGTACATCTCGTATTAAACAGACCTCACACACTTGAGAACAGCAAAACACTACAACACATTATAATAAATTCAACAGGACCATAAAGAGCTTCAGATTTATTTTTACATTTTAGATGGTTCCATGATTACATAAGATGTTATTCACTGAATATCCTCCACTTCAGTGAGCTGTAAGCTCAAGACCCGCTGCAGTTCTGTGAGTCAGTGAGTTAGACTCGAGATTAGTCTGATTCATGGATGAATAGTTTCTGCTCTCTTCCTCCAATTTCTGTCTCATCCCCCAAGTCTCCAAAACATCAATGTCTTTGTTCTGTGAACATGTAAAAAAAAAAAACTTTTATTCAGCAAGGTTCCATTATATTGATCATAATGTCAGTAATGTTTAACGTTATAAAAGTTATAATAAATAATTCAAATAAATGCTGTTGTTTTGAACTTTCTATTCATCAAAGAATCATGAAAAAGATCAATATTTAAAAAAAATAAAATAAAAAATTAGACAGCACTACTAATAAGAAATGTTTCTTTATAAGAAAATCAACATACAGTATTAAAATGATTTTTGAAGGATCATGTTAAACTGAATACTGAAGTTATAGCTGCTGGTATTCAAAATACATTTGAAAATATATAAATATATTTTTTTTTAATTTGCAATAATAATTCAAAATATTACATGTGTATGTGTAATGTGTATTTCATCAAATAAATGCAACTCTTCTCAAAAACATTGTGTATAGGCACAATAATAAATTAGATTGTTGGGGAAAAGTTCATTTATTTCAGTAATTCAACTCAAATAGTGAAACTCATGTATTAAATAAATTCAATGCACACAGACTGAAGTAGTCAATGTCTTTTTTTTTTTTTTGCCTCACATTTAACAAAAACGCACCAATTCATAATCTCAACAAATCAGCTAATCAACTCAAAACAGCTGCAAAGGTTTCTTGAGCCTTCAAAATGGTCTCTGACAATCATTGGCACCCTTCACAAGGAGTGTAAGTCACAAAAAGTATTTGCTGGCTGTTCACAGAGTGCTGTATCCAAGCATGTTAACAGAAAGTTTAGTGGAACGAAAAAGTGTGGAAGAAAAAGATGCACAACCAACCAAGAGAGCCGGAGCCTTATGAGGATTGTCAAGCTATTGTCAAGAGGAAAATGAGAAACAAGAGAACAAAAAAATGAAGATGAGCTGAAGGCCACTGTCAAAGAAACCTGGGCTTCCATACCACCTCAGCAGTGCCACAAACTGATCACTTCCATGCCACGCCGAACTGAGGCAGTAATTAAAGCGAAATTAGCCCCTACCAAGTATTGAGTACAAGTACAGTAAATAAATATACTTTACAGAAGGCCAACAATTCACTAAATGTTTTTTATTTTTATTTGGTTTTATGAAGTATTCTAATTTGTTGAGATGTTGAGTGGTGGGTTTTTGTTAAATGTGAGCCAAAATCATCACAATTAAAAGAACCAAAGACTTAGACTACTTCAGTCTGTGTGCACTGAATTTATTTAATACACAAGTTTCACAATTTGAGCTGAATTACTGAAATAAATTAACTTTTCCTCGACATACTAGATTATTGAGAAGCATGTAAGTGAACAAATCAAGCAATTTAAAAACATATAATTTAGTTGGACAAAATAAGCTCAAAATAACTGTCCCATTCCAACGATTTTCACACAAACAGTCTCTCAGGCTCTTGTGGTTTAAAATCAAAGAAGAGCATGCCCATAGCGGCCCAGGACAACAGGTTCTAAATATCCTCCTCATCATTAATACTCAAGCTCAAAGCCCGCTGGCTGCATTTCATCTCTCACAAACAAGAGCCATTATCAAATATGATGCTGTATGCTGTGTCCAGTGATGTAAAATGCATAGTGAGTGCACCATAATACCCGCTCCTGTCCTGCACTGCCGAGTCAGCCTGAAGAGCTTTGAACCCTGAATGAAGACTGACTGAATTAATACTGAAGTCTGAAAGCCAAATGGGTCCATGAAGCATGAACTGTGTTTTTATGACCGCAGATGAAAAGGCGGGAGGGTCTTAAACCATATGCAGCCACCGTGGAGTTTTATGATATCTGAACACCCATACATTTTGACTTGTTTTTCCTCACTTTCCGTTAAAGATGAAGAGTGTTTTTTTTTTTTTCTATAAGAAAGATGACGAAAAGGCAGGAAACATTCAACATGGTCACAGTGATTTTGCCAAGGAAGTCATGTAACTGAGTTTATACACACACACACGCACGCACGCACACACACACACACACACACACACACACACACACACACACACACTTTTATTAAAACTTTATTTTATATAAACTGTTGTTACAATGTATAAGTGTAATATATATTAATATCTACATTTTGCCATGGGATTGGATTATTTTTGGCACAGTATTTTAAGCAGTTTCACATATTTCTTTTACCTGTAAAATAATTGTGCATTTTGTATTTATTTATTTTTTTGGCTCAAAAATCCTTTTAATTTGGAATGGGCAGTAAAATACTGCATTATTATTCTATGATAAAAACATTGAGGGAGGAATCTGAAACTTCACCCAAGATCACAGCCTTCCCAATAGATGCCTTTTTGGCCTTCATGTTAACCCCTCACAGACAGGAAAAGTCTTTGCCAGTCATAAATATCCAACTGAAATATGAGTCATTGAACCAATGAAGGCCATAAAACACAACTGAAATATTCATCACTGTAGGAGTTATAGATATAGAAAAAAGACAGTATGTTCTTCCTGAAATTTCCACATGTCTCTTAATCTGAACTTTCACACTTGAACTTCTGTAAAAGCAAAAATACAAGATATGTTTTAACCGTGTTTGGTTTCAGAGTCAAGTGAACATTAGAATAGCAATAAATGAAGCACATGTGTTATCTTTTGTTGTGAGTCAAAGAAGCCCATTCCCTTCCTCTCAGTGCCTCTGTTTAAGATGCCAATTTCATACGGAGGGTCTTGGTTTGTGACATTTACAAATCTATTCCAAAAAGGTCACTTTCTTATTAGAGCCTTTTATTAACACTGGAGAAGAATGGCACGGGAAATGTCACACCTTTTATCTATAATTCTATCTATTATTCAAAGCTGCTTTTTGCTTCTGGCACTCAAACTGGAAGGGTTGTGTGGATGTGTGGGTGTGTGTGGGCTTACTTGCACTAGCTATTCTTTGAGAAAATCTTGCCCCCAGAAGTAAGCTTAATCTGATAAAAGCTCCTTTTAAAAGCCTCCTTATTTGGATAAACATACTAAATAATTTTGTAATAGAAATCTATAAAATGCTAAAATCTGCGTGTAAGGTTTAGGAGCAGGAGATGCAAAGTAGGATTAAGTTATATAATTATTTACATTTTTTTAAATCTCACAATTCTTTTTTCACAGTTGCAAGTTCATGTCTACAGTATAGATTTCAGCCTTTTTTTTCTCTCTCAGTTGTGAGTTTATATCTTGCACCTGCAAGTTACAAGCTTGTAGTGGTGAATTTTCATCTCACAATTCTGACTTTCTCTCATTGCAAATTTTTTAAGAAAAATATAGAGGCAATTAACAACTAAACAAATAGATTTGTGTCTGTTTGGGCTTTGCATGCTTCGGGTCATGGTTTTAAAATGTTCTCAAAGAACAGTTAAAGCACATAAAGTGGATTGTCTGATCTAGACTAGTGGAAGTGTTGACACATTCTGTAATGTCCCTAATTGCTTGCTGTCACTGTCACTGGGTGTTGGGGAATGTGTTGGGAAGGTGTTAGCAGTTTTAAGCAAAGATCTCCACCACTGTGTCTCAACATGCAGCTTTCCTATTAACATTTCACCTGCATGCATTAAGCAATCAGTTACAAGTCCCCTGCCATGACTGCCAGCCTCATTACATCGAAATCTTCCCAAGGAGTTCTTCATCCCTGCTCCCAAGAGAACCCCCAACATCGGAGCGTTAATAATGATTAAACTGCCATCAAATGCCTGGCTGGACTCTCAAGCCTTACACCACTAAAGCGCACCGAGTGTTCAGCGCTGAGCACTTTTTAGGTGTACTCATGGAAACAAGAAGAGAGAGAGAGTATGAGCAGTGAGGAAAGATGAATTTAATTTGTGTTTCTGTAATAAATGGGTATTTCATGGTTCAAGGGATGGCTTCTAATGCAGGCAAGGGGTCTACTTGAGTGACATTATTTTAATTGCAGGGAAAAAATCCTCTCCAGGATGCATTCGGGTGTGTGCTGTCAGACAGAAAACGATACAAATAAGGAGGTGAGCAAAAAGGGTGCTTGGGCTCAGTAATGAATGTTTCAAGCAGAAGAACTAATGCTCGGTTTGCAAGAAACATTTAGATGCTGAGTTTGGAGGGAAAATCTGGACAAGAATGAATTTTCCTTCTTAGTTATTTCCCCTCAAAACAAAAACTCCATGAATAAAGACCTTTGGGATCATTCTCAAAGAACGTTGACTTTTTGACTCACAAAATGCTTGACTTTAGATCAGTTTGCTCACATTTATTAAGTTGGTTTTTATCCTTTATTTTATTATTTCATAAATTAAGCAATGGTTCTAACACCAAAAGGACCAGAAAATCCATCCATCCATCCATCCAATCATTTTTAAATAATTTCTTTGCTTATATATACACATACTACTTTTCAGTTATCTCATGAAAATCAATATTCAGCATGGATGTAATCTCAGGGATTTGTTGGAGGATTATTAAAGGATTATTGAATTTGCTTTGTACTGAAAACCCCATTAAAAAAAAAAAAAATTTTATTTGGAGTTGGACTGCACATCTTGCACATCTTTGGTAACTTTCCTATGTCACAAAGAATAAAACTACATGTTAAGTTTTGTAGTGCTTCTGCATTCATACCACTTTAGTTCATGTACAGTAAATGTAGTGTACCTTTGACCTTTTTTGTCATACGGAGAGCATTGTTATGTAATATAGAAGGAGATATGAAGGAAAGAGCATAATCATTTGTCTTTTTTCCAATACCATGGCAGCATTATCTCTTGCAGACAAACCCTTGGTGTAATCCAGTTTATCCAGCACAGCATTAATACTGGAATTGTTTTCCAACCATGGACATGGACATCAGCAGGTGGAGTGATTGTTTGTGTAAGGTTTCGAGTAACCCCTTGTTATGATTGCCTCCAGGATGACAATGGTGAGGTCCAGATCCAGGTACCTGTCAAAGCATGTCTCAACAGAACCAGCTGTTTGGAAAGAATGGCCTGTCCAAAAGCAACAACAACATGAAACTGCCCTGAAAAATGTACAGTGGATTGCTCTGTTGTCAATATTGTTGCACAAACATTGCAATGAGTTTAATCTTAAGATTGATTTATAAATAATTCATTTGGAAATATTATATATTTCCTAAAAAGAACCAGAACGAGTCAGATACAGCGATTTCTGGCTCAACAAATGGCATGGGATCTGTTCCTCCTTTAAGTCTGAGTAATTTTGTTTGTGCATTTGTCATTTTTATTTGTAATATTTACATTTAGATTTTATTTCAGTTTTATTAATTGATTTTTTACCTATATCTTATATTTTAAACTGAATTAGCTAAAACAAATAATTGTACAAATAATTGACAAAATTAACAACAAATAAAAAAAAATTCAAACTTTTGTTTACATTATTTAAGTTATTTCTTTAGTTTATATAGAAATTTTATTTCAGCTTTATTTCAGTTAGCTAAAACAATTTTACTTTACTTTTTAGTTCTACTTTTTTTTTACATTTTAAAAACTAGTGTTTCTTCTATTTATACTTTTTTTCAGCTTTATTTCAAATAACAAAAAAATTTTTCATTAGTTTTAGTAAATAACAAGACTGTTTGGAAAAGTCATTATTTTTTGTGATTATGGAGCTATTGCAATGTAATTGCGATTTGCAAAATAGTTTCCTCAGAACGTATTTCATGTGATACAGGGTTATGATTATGGAGCTATTGGGTTTGGGGTGATGATTCATCAGAATGACACTTGGGCAATTTTATCCAATTCAGAAATTAAGTAAGGAAAATAACAAAAGAAAATTATGTAAATTGTATTTTTTTTTTTTTTTTTTTTTTTTTTGCCAGGTGAAAATCTTTTGAAATCTTTTGTCTGGATTTGCCAAATTTGAGAATAAAATATTTTTTATTCTCCTTTGTGACCTTGGTGTTTTGAAAAGTGCATGACATTTTTAAGAATAAAGCACAGCCCAATCACAATGTTGAGAACAATAAAGAAGAAGAAGAGCTGCTTCCCTGCATAACATGTCAATCTGACTGACCGGAGGACATGGAAGCCTCGCTGGGTGCTCAGAGGAGGGTGGGAACGAGTAGCGTTTAGCATTCATTAGCCACAGCTTCAGCAGTAATTACACTAGAATTCTGTCATTTAGGCTCATCGTCCAGACCTGGTGTCATCGGCCCATCATACAGGCTATTTTCAGCTCTGGAGTTCACAGTGAGAAGGATCTCTCTCTCTCTCTCTCTCTCTCTCTCTCTCTCTCTCTTCATGAATCCTTTTGGTTAATATGACATTAAATAAATGGAATTGATAAGTTGTTTTAATTGTAACTATGTTTAACTATGTTAAATTTCATGACCTTTGGCACATTTATCTAATTTAACATTAATGGTTTCATTTTGTTCTGGCTGATTACTACCATAATAATCATCTACATATAACGTTTTCTATACTTTCAAGTAGTTAGGTTTAGGATAGGGATGGTGTTACGATCACAAAAATATCTAAATAATAGTAAAATTGTATTATACAAGTATTCCATTTTCCATTTTCTAAAGATATATTTCTTTTTGTGTGTTTTCTTGGGCAGGAAATAATAATCAGAGTCAGTAAACAATGAACTATGAAGGCCACAAATAAGTAGAGTTTATATGTCTGTGTTGTTCATTTCAACGTATATATATATTCCAAATTACAAAAATGTATGAGAAAACATTACATATGAATACCTATTTAAGAAAAAAAGGAAAAAAGAAAGAAATAAACTAATGAGAATAGGCTACTTTAACAGATCTGAATATTTCATAACTATGTGAGTGAAGCTCACAAAAACAGTAATTGATAAGCCTGCAGTTTCACAGATCAGAATGAATCCAAATGAACTTTTATGAGCACTGCTTTGTCGTATGAATTCAGTATTTATTGCCCCACTTATGAATTGAATAAGACTCCTTGCGTTAAGTGCTAACATTCAGCAGCAAGACAATGCACATTACATTATAAATTATGTCTTATATCACATTATTTCTTAACACTAGGGGCCAAACATTTGTCATTCTGCAACTGCCCCTCTGAGGTTAAAAGCTATTCTGACATCAGTTGAAGAATAAAGTGAGAAAAGGTGTCCATGCAGATGGTATAGGCAACAGAAACACATTCTTTTTTCGGACACCTCCCACATCCGCGGCTTCAGTCTCGAGCCCACCGATCTCTTATCCTATATCTCCTGATGTGTGTTTGATGTTTGTGTGTAAACGAGTGGGCGTCTTCCTCCATTTTTATTGTAGCAGAAAACATAGCTCTTTGTACATCAAAAGCCCTGTTCCACTGTTAACCCACACTCCGCTGACACCGAAAAGCACACATGAGGAGATGAGAGGAAGAGAAGGAGGAGAGGGGAAAAAACAGGGCCATCAAAACGGATGTGAGGAACGAGATTGGAGAAGCACCTGAGAGAGGGTGCATGGTGAGCACATCATTAGAACAATTTACAGTCAGCGTCTGATTTCAAAAGGGACACTTAAATAAGAGACATGCTAAAGCCAGATATACACTTCACTGCTGTATGCACTACACTGGAAGATAATTTACATACGAAGTAAATATATAAATAAAATGATATATATAAATAGAATTTGGATGAGTGAAATTTTCAGTACAACGCAAGTAAATCAGATTTAGAAAACATCATATAATTGTATGAGTAAACCAGCTATGCACATGTATAAAAATATGTATAAAAATATACTTAATTACTGAGCACAAACCTGCATGATGGTAATAAAGTATAAATGTCACAGAATCCTATCACCAATTTAGAGTAAAAAAGTCAGAAAACAAAACAGACTGCGAACCTTATTATTTTTTAAACATTATATATTTTTATTTAAATATATATATATATATATATATATATATATATATATATATATATATAGCAAAAATATGTCTACTGTTTATTCATATGCATTTCCCAAACGTTGCCAGCCCTAATTACACATTAGTAGTTATCAAACCTGGCCAAATCACATTTGTTTATATAGTGCTTTACTCAGTGGGTAAAGATTGTTTCAAAAGTTTCAGCATCTACACATGTTTTGTTTTTTAAATTAATCAATTATGAAACGATTTCAATTTTAGATTTTTCAATAGTGTCATTTTTAGGTTTAATTCAGTTCAGTGCAATAGGAGTTAATGTTGCAAAGTCGGTGCCATTATCTACCTCATATTTCTCATCCGACGTCAGTTAAATTAATAATATTACTGTATGTGAAACTGACATTTTTTCATGCATATAAATTAAATATATTATATTTTAATTAATTATATTTTCCCCTTACTGAAATTACCTTTCACTTAAAAAAATATCAGATTACAAAAATAAAATAAGTTTCACTTTGATGTTAAAAGAAAAACTTGACCATGTTTGTGAGGAATATAATAAGATGTAAAAAAAGAAAAGAAAAGAAAAAAAGAATTCTAGTCATATGTATGCCATCACTCTTCCATGATCTGTTTTACAAGCTGACAGATCTATATATGACAGAGTCCCTCTTCTCATCACTCCAGTCACACCAAAGCCAAAGCACCTGTGTGAATAACCCACCAACCAAAAGCTATTAAAACACAATGCCCTCCGTCTCAAAGCCACAGGCTGGGAATTTTAGTTGTGATGGGGTCCTGACACTTAAAAAGGATTTGACTCTAGGCTTTGTCCCACCTAATCCCAGATTAACTCCACTCTACGGCTGTGAGAGGGTTTGATGAATACATGTATCATATCTATGGCTGCATGTTTCGTCTCCCTCGTGTGTGCATTTTTTTTCTTACGAAATACATCATAGCTGCTCAATGAAACAGCTTTGCTGAAATCATGCCCGATGGGACTGAAGGATTTCTGAAAAGGTATGGGTCTGTTGTGAGGACTGAGCTCTTTCTTTGCCTCCCAGGGCCATTGTGATTGGAAGGTGTTGAAGGGAGATAGGGATTCATTGACTGACAGAAGCAGGGTCCTGAAGACCGCTCCCTTTCATTCATACATCATACAGCTTCATCAAAAGTTTATTCCTCTCAGCTCAGAACAAACATGTCACTGGTCTGTAAAAAAAAAAGAAAAAAGTCTGTCAATGATCTCGCAGTTACAACTGTATCCTTTAAATGTTAGTAAGAATGTAGAAAGACTGAAATAGTATTTTCTTATTCTCTTATTTTTATTTTTTTACATTTTATTTACAGTTTTTGAAAATAATATATATTATTTTTTACAGTTTGAAGAAACGTCAAGTGAACTAAAGTCATTCTTGTTTTGTATATTCAAATTGCATTCAAACACAGATTGCTGTTTTCTACCGTTTGCTGTTGAAAATTCTCACAATTTCCCTCCCTCATTTCACTCAAATCCCTAGTTTGGATCCTCAGAGTGGATTAGCTGAATGTCATTTTAGAGTGACGAATGATAAAACAGGATGGGACCTTTCACTGTTTGCATCACTCTCCTTGAATGGGTTTTTGCTGATCCCTGTACAGTCAGCTCACAAAATGCGCCTTGCTTGTTTTTGCAATAATTTGTTTATCCATAAGTTGGTGCCAACACTGGTCCAGGCATAAAGGGAAAGAAGAGAAAGAACAATAACAACATTAAAATGATAGGGGGTAGATACTGTACTTGCTAGTCTATTTGAAAAGAGGACAAAGAGATTTTTGTGAAATTATGTAGAGAAATAGTGCAGACACTGGACAAAAATTAAACTGTCTAGTGCGCAATTGCCTATAATTTATTGGGGATTTACTCATTATTTCGGCAAATTACAGTACATTGATACACCAGAAGACTGTTTTTATTAGTGAATCATGAAGTCAACCAATTCTTCCGATAATGATTTATGAACTAATCGTTGAATTATTCACAGACCCATTATTATTTTTTTCTTCTTCTCAGAAACATTAATTCATCGAAAAACAACTCTTTGTGGTCTAAGTTTTGGTATTTGGTATTGGTAAGTTTTGGTAAATTGGTAAACCAAAGAGAATAAATAAATAAATATAAAACATGTAGATTATGCTGCATCCTTGTGTAGCATCCAATCAAGTAAAACAAATGGAAATTACAGATATGTATACTAGCCATCTAGACTTAAAAACATTGGTAATTTCATGTTGAATGTGGAAATACGGGGAAATTAAGGCACCAACTAGCAAAAAACAGCACTGAGAGAAGAGAAGAAAATCTATATTGGCTATGATTGTGTCTGACCCAGACTGATATGGAATGTGCACAGGCCATCAGAAAATGTATTTCCAAAACCTTGTTGGATCGAGTTGTAGTTTGATGAGAGTGTTATGAAAATGAAGCTGTACTAGGGAGACTGTGGCACTGCCAATAATCATGTTTCACTCTCCGTTCAGTTCAGCACTGGAACTGAGAGAAAAGGCAGAACTAAATGGATTTGCAAAGACCTTGATAATCTGAAGGCCATGTTAATGTTTGGTTTGGATTTGCACATCCCTTTTCTTCAGATGTGAACCAATAGAAGAGGCTGAAAAAAGCACAATACATGTGACGTTTGGCTGTCACAGAAACATGCATTTGATGATTAAATACCTAAAACTCCCTTTATAAACTACATCAAGGCAGAAACTTTATTACAAAAGTGATTAACAATAAGGGTTATAAAGTCCATTAAGTTCAGTTATCAGTATCTTAGTCTCCTCTGTCAATTGCTGTTATCTAAATTGCCTGATTAAATATCAAAAATCATATTTTCTTTCAGTGGGGGTTAGCATTCTACTTAATATTATTCCATCACAAGTTTAATCTCATGCTCTATTTCATGGGGAACATACAAAACACAAAAGCCTATCACTCGAGTATTGTATACCATACAATAACGATGAACAATTATTTCCTCACACAGTGAAACTGCAACGATGTGCTAAACAAAAGGGCTGAGAGAGGCATCGTGGGTATAAAGAGATTTATGGCAATGCTTATCTTAACTTAATAAAAATGTAAATCATAGCACAAACAGGTCTAATATGCTAATACGCTTATTGTTTGGTGTGAAACTGACTTTTATATTTGAAGCAGGGACCATTTGTCTTAAAAATTATTACGAAAAATTAAATTATCACCAATGAATGTAGAGGTGCTCTAACTTTAGGAGAATAAGTTTATCTAGGCTCTTTCCAATTTTCCTTGCAAACATAATAAGATAATTGTAAGTCTTGTTATCTGTCATATATCTGTACATGTGCAATTTTTTCATTAAATGAATGTATGCAAATGGAGGCGGTAATGACTTCAGAGACCTTGTTAAGCCATAATGCTAGCTTTACAAACCTATTTAGCAATCAAGTGGCCACAATGCACTTTGCATATCTGGTGCTAGAAAAAGTCTAATCAAACTCGTTTGGCAACCTATTCCACCTTCCATGCATTAGACCGCATTCATCAGCATCGCAATCAATTTGCATACAATTTATCTTCCAACACCCAGTCAAGCACTGTCGCAACACAAAGGATGCCCAGACCTATACTTAAACCTAAACCAATACATGCTTTCATTCTCATTTCAGGGGGCTTTAATTCAAGACCACTAAATTGCTTTGCATGTGTGATGGTGGACAAAAGAGGCTGCCAATGTATATGTACATATAGTCATCTGGAAAGTCATCGGATATGGTTTTCTATGTACTCACCCTCAGGCCATCCAATATGTAAATGAGTTTGTTTCTTCATTAGATCATTACATCTCTTGCTCACTAATGGATCTTCTGCAGTAAACGTGTCATCAGAATGATAAAAACAACAACAGTAATCCACAAGCAATCCAGACGAGTCCAGTCCATCAATTAATGTCTTGTGAAAATCTAATTGTTTGTTAGAAACAAATCCATCCAACCATTAAAATGTTTCCTCTAGTGAAAAAGTCTATCCTTTGTTGTCCTCTCACATTAAAAATCGGTTACACTTTATTTCGATAGTCCACTTCAGACATTCTACTAACTATGTAACTACATGTCAACTTATTCTCATTAATCTGCAACTACATGTCTACTAACTCTCAGAGTAGACTGTTATGGTAGGTTTAGGGTTAGTGTTAGGTTTAAGGTTAGTATAAGTTGACAATGTTAGAAAGTGTTAGAAAATATTAAGCAGTCAGTCTACTGATACTCTAACTGCTAGTTGACATGTAGTTGTAAAGTGACCTACTGTTAGTAGAATGTCAAAAGTGGACTATAGATATAAAGTGTTACCAAATCTTCTTGTAATCAATTGGACACATTGCTTGATCTGTGCATATTTCTCTCCTTATTCAGACGCGATTATTTTTTCACTGAAGAAAGCAGTATTATGGATAGGGGAATCATATTTTAGCCCTGAAGCAATGGTTTGAGGTTAAAAACATCTTGATGGATTTGTTTATTACACAGCTTGTGGGTTACATTTACTGTGGACTATTGTGATGTTTTTATCAGCTGTTTGGATGCATTCTGATGGCACCCTTTCACTGCAGAGGATCCACTGGTGAGCAAGTGATGTAATGCTTTCTCCAAACATGTTCCAATGAAAAACAAACTCTACATAAGTTCAACATGAGTGCATTTTCAGCAATTTTTTTTATTATTTTGGGTGAACTATTCCTTAAATGCTGCTGTCTTTAAATCTGGATTAAACAGGCCCTTGTCTATTTTGTGTTATGAATTAAAATACAGTCATTAAGTTAGACCAACAGTTGTTTTCCTTTTCTTCTTTCTGCTTTTTCTGGCCACCATTTATATAATTAGTTCATATTATTTAAATATAAAATTGTCAATGTATGTACTGCTGCTCAATGCCTGTATTTGCATTTGTGTGAGTTGCACAGACACATCTATGATTTCCATAATCATTAATTTATACCATTAGATTTATTTCTTTTCTCGCCTCTCTCAGCCACTGTTTATTTATTCATTCATTATTTATTTATATTGCGTCTGTGTGGGTTTATGTGTGTGTGGGGGATTTGTGTAAACTTGTGCGAATTACAGAGGCACTACACAGGCGGCAGTGTTTTTTAGAGCTGATAAATATGTTGGTACTTTCTTCAGAAGCATGCAGTGACTTACACTCCCGAACAACACACCATAAATCTGATGAGAGGGCTTATTGCGCTATCAACACTTATGTTAACGATTATGAATTGAGCACTCAGCCTAAACTTCATCTGATATGAAGTGATATGATATGATAATCAACTTGAAATGGAAATAATGGAATCTGAAAGAGTGATTTCTTCTCATTATATGCTATATCTATATCAGTGCATCACATTTCAAGCCTTATTAACTGTGAAGGAAAAAAAGTACTCTTTTAGACATGGGTATAATGAAATGTTCCAGACCGAGGACAAACTTTCCTTTTTAATGTCTATGGTGGTAATGGCCCTTTTTTGTTATTTCAGACTGATGTCTGATATTTAGATATAAGTTTATGTTCAGAATGCACCTTTCTTTATTTCCTTGCACTGGCTACCGATTGCGGCTCGCATCATGTTCAAGACATTGATGCTTACAGATTGAACAGCCTCAGTCTCAGCACCTGCCTACTTCCATTCACTCTTACAAATCTACATCCCCTCCAGAAGTCTGACATCTGCTAGTGAGCGACGCCTCATGGTACCATCACAGAGAGGCTCAAAATCACTTTCCAGAACATTTCCATTTACCATTCCTGGCTGGTAGATTGATCTTCCCACACCTATCCGGAATGCTGAATCCCTGACAATTTTCAAGCGACAGCTGCAAATAATCTCTTTCGACCCAACTTGACTTCATCCTAAAAATTAAAAAATAAAAAATAAATAAATGATCTTTCTCTTTATTTATTCCTTGCCTATTTAGCTTACTCACGCGAATAATGCCTAAAGAACTTCCTGTGTCTGTTTGCCATGTGTTCCCCCGTTGTAAGTTTTGGAAAAAAGTGTCTGCAAAATGACTAAATGTAAATGTAAACGTAAAACAATAACACTATAACAAAATGCTACCCAGGGACTTGAATCTCTCAAACAAGACACAAAAAGGCAACATATGTTATAGATCGCTAGTTTTAGAGACAGAGAATTAGATAAATTCATCTTTATCTGACTGAATCTAAAATAAATTCATCTTTATCTGACTGAATCTAAAAAAGAAACCATGTTCGTTTCTTGTGAAGGATTCATTGAACGTGCTGATGCTCCGTTCTCTCTCTCTCTCTCTCTCTCTCTCTCTCTCTTTCTCTCTCTCGGCACATGCGCACACGGGTAGAGTTGTCCGACTTAAAAAAACAGCTGGGCTCTTACGTGGCCACACAGAGAAACGTGGGACTGCAAAGCAAAGGGGACACGGCAACGGGTTTAGATAAGGATTGTCGCGGTTATAGTGGTTTCACAGTTATGCAAAATAACAAAAACGCAAGAGGATTAGTGACACACATCAAGTGGAGCAAAATAGCAAAACAGTGAGAAAGCGATATACGGCTTGCCTCAGAGATGAAAGAGATGATCATGTTGACGAAGAGACGTTCAACCCAAGGAAATCTCAAGCTCTGAAACACATTTATTATGCTGCAAGATTGTTATTCTTCACTGACGAGGGGTAGTTGCTAAAGGTAAGATAATTTCTTATAATTCAACAAATTATAAATGCATAAAAAGCTTTTATTTTCCGTAACAAAAGTATCGGTTTAATGTTTTTATTAGTATTTTTTATAGCGTCAGTCTAAATACATAGGAAAGTTTACGTGAATTATGCGATACGTCACTTTTATACATCAATATATCTTCAAGTCATGGGGAGTTTTGTCAGAATGAATGGAAACAAGTGTTGATGACTGATGTCCAAGTGACTGAACCTGCTGTATTTTCAAATGTCAAAGTAAATGTAGGCTAGTCTGTACTCCATTATAGTCTAAAAAGTACAAGTAATGTTTTAGAATCAAATAAATGGCTGTATAGTAAGTGTAGGCCTAATTGATTAAAACCAAGCCCTCAGAAGTGATCATATATAATTACACACAATTATACAGCCACAGAAGGTCTTCTAAGCGGTTCCATGGATTAATACTGTATATTTATAATAATAATATATTAATAATATATTCATTATAATTTTTATATCAAATATGCATTAATGAAAGTAATAATTTTTGTTACAGTTATTAATAAAAAAAATTCTTGTTGGAAAATCTGGCTTTATATATATATATATATATATAGTTTATTTGAGAATCTAAATGGGAGATCCTTGGGTCTGTAGATAAAGGAATAAACCCTTTTTTTCTTCTTTTTTTAAACAATACACAATCAATTTATTATACAACATTGATTACCTTGTGTTTGTCTTTGTGTTATGACAAAACATAACTGTTATATACCTTGTCTTTTTTTGAAGTTGTGTATATAAATATGATGCTCCAAGTGATAGGATTTTTCCATAAGAGCTGGGGTTATCTGATGAACTGCACTAATGTGTCTTTTGAGTGCGCCCAGAAGATGCCTTAGATTTCATTAAGGTTTTCCTCCCTCATGCTTCATTATATGGGTTCTCTATATGAAAATGGAATGTATCCAGACTGACTGTAAATGAGTCAGTCTTAAGCCTTCATGTCTCACAGGGTTAATCAGGATCATTTTGTCATGGTTGACCTTTCAGCAGCATACATTTACAGCCTATGGGGCCAACTCTCTTATTTCCAGAGAGGTATCTGTGCCATAGAGTTGTGTATGCATGCATAACCTTTCATGATTGCATTACACCAGTTTGTACTTGGATGTTCTGTATGTCATAGTATCCCCTCTATTAGTGTTTATCCCTACTGCAAAAAAATATGGCAACTTGTGCTTGAAAAGATTATGCTATCAAAGTAAAGGGACACCTTTAAATGTCTGACCAAAAAAAAAGCACTCAAAGATTCTTTTCACCATGTGATTACATTTCTGCCTATACAAGGTCAAGTCTCTGAATAATAATTACTGGGCTACTTAGTTTCAGCGAACTGAAGCAGTTGATTATTCAGCCTAGAACCAAGCCTCAATTTATGTAAATATCTTCAATGTAATATTATTTTTGATTGGCACAGGCTGCCCTTTTCCTTTCAGATTTCCCATGGTTTGAACGACCACTGGTGACTGCAGTGTTTCTTCAGCCTCGCTAAAACCTATTCTAAATAATGAATGCATGGAGGGTGGTTGATTGTGCTTCTGGATTTCTTTTTTCTTTTTTCTGGCCTTAACACAGTCTTCTTGGGAGAGTCTTATTTCTCTTCCATCTCCTGTGGTCCCACAAGCCTTATTCATTTTGATTTGCATATTTTTGAAAGAGCCTTGTTGTAATTTTGATTTCGGGCTGTCCAATAAGCTGTTTTCCTATCACAAAAAAGCAAGAAGTTGGGGAAATAATTGATTCCTGGATGCATCATGATGCAGATGTGGATGATTCTGAATCGACTCACAACTGTCAAAAATCATTTTTATAAATGTTAATTGATTACGTAATATTGACGGAATGCAAAAGGCAGAACCCTAAAGCGTGGAAGTCTGGACAGTCTGTGGCGTGCACATGAGAAATCAGGCACCCTCTGCATCAAAAGCTAGCGTATGGCATAGCTCCCACAATTTTAGCTCCCACTCTCGCAAAAATTCTGATATTGTATATAATTTTTGTGGAGGGAGCCGCTGAAATTGCTTGTGAATGCTCGCTTGCCGTTCACTATGACCTTGCTAATCACACGCACACTCTGTAAAGGCAGCACATGATCTTACAAGATCTGATATTCGTCAATGAACTCAGGATATGTTGAGCAGCAAATCCTCCAGCATGATCTCGTCAGTTATGTCTCCTTTCGACCCGCGATCAATGAAATCTGCCTCCTGCAGTTTTGTTGAATGCAGGGTTGTCAAGTCTGCATTCTTCTATGAAGTTGAAGAGAAAAAGACCTGCACACTCACCACACTATATGCAAATTGTGTCTATTATTTTTTGTTAGTGATTCAGAACATGCTGTAGTCTGTATTAATGTACTACAAGTATGCTGCTACAGGCACACATTTCTTTTCCTGATGGTTCTTTGCAATGCTGGGACATTTCCTGGCAAATGTAACCTTCCAGATGACTAGCCTATAATATGGTTATAGGCTGATATTATAAGGCTCTTCTTCATCGTCTGATTTGATAAATTACTAAATTTAATATGATTGCAATGATCAGTTAAAATGTATGTAAACAATAATTGAACTTGATTTAAAACGCTGATATTTGTAAATAATAAACCATTGATAATAAGCCTAATTTACACAGAAGAGATTGACAGTAATAAAAAAAAAAAAAAAGAGTGGACAAAAATACACTGACATTTCCTCAAAATATCTTATTCTGTGTTCCTGCTCTCCCTTTTAGGGCTTATACCTATACTGTTGGTTTAGGAACTAAGGAAAGTGGGGAAAAGCATAGTAATAATGCAGCTTGTTAAATTTCATTGTAGTGAACCAGACAGCTGAGTCTGCACAGATGGAAGACTTCACAGTCGATTCGTGATGAGAAACCACTACATTTACTTACTGCAGCAGCAGAAAAAAAATGAAGACATTAATTACACTGGAGAAAGAAAGGGCTAGACCCCTAGGAATGCAGTGTCATCCTCTGCAGCTGATGGTGATGAGTTCCGGCAAAATAAGTGGAAATAACGCTGCAGCCTTGTCAGTTTGTCTCAGCGAGGAATATTGTATATGGAACTGCATGTGTGTTGCAGTTTGCCAGGACTTGCTTGAATCTCCAAGAAGAGGCCACAGAATGATCACACTTACTTGTCTGTGTGTGTTAAAGTGCTCTGGTGTCAGTACTTCGGCAACACTTCTTCGTGCATGCATCCGTTGTAGTTTAGTGGTCAATAAACTGGTGTCCAGGGGCCAGCAGTCGCCATCTTTTCAACCAGCATTTATTGAGCGAATTTTAGTTATAGTGCCTTGTTTATGGCCTGGCTGTAAATCTCCAAATGTAAATGTGCCTCAAGCAACACAAAGCATAAATAATCAAAGACTGACTATTCCTAACAAAATTTTAATGCATCGTAGAATTGATCTCCTTTCCTCTCTTGCCGATGTAAGTATCTAGTAAATACTGGACATGAACCAGCAAAATGGAATATGTCTGAAATGTATCCGCAGAAATAACTAGAATAAGGACTCAGCAGTATACTTACGCCTGTGTGTATTTGCAAAAAGCTTTATGTGTTTTAACCAAAAGCTATGTTGGCTCAAATGCAAAATTAGGCCAAATTAAGAACAAATAAACAGTTCAGTTTATGTGGAGCTTTTGGACGCTGCAGTGAGATCAATCCCTGCGGTGGATGATCAATAGTAGTAAGCTGTGAATAAAGTGATTGACAGGCACCTGCAGTTCAGCTCAAAGCTGGAGATTTCTATTTTTTTTTCAGAGGATTTGGATTAAGCATTATGCATGATTTTTCAATAATTTAAGCTGAGCGTTTCAAATCAGATGGACTCATCTTCTCCAAAACGTAGGCAGAATTATTAATTTGATTTGAAATCTACTCTACTAAATAACATGTTGCATATTTTTGGTTTATTTTCCTTTCCTTGAAACTAATATTATGCAAAATAAGATGCAGTTTTGATAAGTGAACTCTTAATTAGTTGTCTGACTGCTCTCGGAATCATTGCATACACTATTTTGAATTCGGTGACAGTCTGCCAATCAGTGAACTGCAGGGAATGTCTCTTTAAATCTTTGATTAGATTCTTCAACCCTGTGTGATGCTGTGCAGGATTATTACCAAGAACATATGACAGAATATATAAAACGCATACTGCTACAAAATAATTTGTAGATTTCATTTGCACTGCAGTGCATAGTGGAATTAATGAATCTAAAAATCATGTGGTAGCATCTAAATTAAATGAATCATTTAGTCAACCTAAATACTTTAGGTTACACTAGCAAAACGAAGTGTAATTGTTAGAAACAGCCCCTTACGGTAACAATTGCATGTGACCCCTTTTTACAGTGCATTAGGAATGAGAAGAAATGAGCTTAATATAAAATATTTTCCCTCCCTCATTTCTTTGATTTGGCCTTGAAAATATATATTAAAGGAGGACAGATTGGGGTCACTGCAAGCCAATAGAACAGCAGGCCACCTGTCATGTGTCTGCCGCCCCACTGTGACACTCTTTAGAAGCAAGATTATGACTGTGGAAACCTTCTTCGCTTGAACATTTCTTACTGAAATGCTTCATTCAGAGATACTAAAGAGGAGCACAAAACAGCCAGATGGCCAGAGATGGTGGCAAGATGCTTGGATGAGAGAAAAGAGAGCTTATCAGGCAGCATCTGAGCTCCAGGGTCAGTCCCATCAGCCTCTGAGATGGAAGTGTGGCTGCCCTGCTGTAAGTGAGATGATAACACACTGGGAAAGCAGATGAAGACAAATGAGTGCACCAGTCTGGACCTACAGCACCCACGCGCTGCTGTCCACAGACAGCCATGAAGACTCAGCCCCATGCTATTACAACTCAAGAGTTTTGTGGCATATGCCACAAGAGCAACAACAAAATAGACTAATAAATTATACATCAAATAAAGCCGAATAACATTTGCTTTTGAACTTAATGCCCTTTGAAATGCACCATGGAGTCGTCAGACTTCCCTGAATGGAAAATGGAAATGACCTTGGCTCTGCATTATTATTCATAAATGCATTTGTTTCTGTGTGAAATGCAATAGCATTTACCGGCAAGCACATAACAGAGCAAAAGGAAAGATAAAATAAGAAAGAATATGAATTATGTGTCCCATGCATCTCTCTGCTATAACATTCATTAAAGGACCATCCTTATAATTAATCGAGCCGCCTCCCTTTGTCTCCATTAATTTCAGTTATTTAAAGTGAATATTATAAAATAAATAAATAAGTAATGCTTGGGACCACTGCCAAAGTCCTCCGGTTTACCAGTGTGACTAGAAAGTAATCTCATAAACACACCTTGCCTCATTTCTGGTTCATTTTCCTAAACTGATTTTGAAAAGTTTTAATAGTGGAAAATTCTTAATGAGTATTCAAAGTAGTGAAGGCATAGCACCTATACTGAATTTTATTGAACAGGTTTTTTAATTTTAGAATGAATGAATGAATGAATGAATGAATGAATGAATAAAAATCAGGTATCAGTAATTTACCATATAATATAATGAATTAACCCTAACATAAACTCAAAACTAAAAAATAAATAAATGAATAAAAATACTCTGCTCTGTCAGGAAAAATAGCTAGTTAGTTGTAGTACCTTGATTTAATGTATGTTACGAAATGAAATATATGGATTTGATTGCTTGATACAGAGTTAATCATTCACGTCAGTAGGATTTGACATAAAGTGCCCACTAAGAGCCCATATAATATAAATATAGAAAATCTGCCCCAAGGCCAAACACAAATCCCTGCATACATGTTGCTTTATCTCTTTCAATATGTATTTATATATTCAATAACTCATCTAGGTTGTATATAATTACCAAGATGTTTATTAGCATCTCACACCATGTGCGTCACATTTCTAGGATGGCGTGTCTAGGCAAAAACAGATCATATTCCAAAATGTCTTTATTTAGCTCAATTTTATCTTGATTTTGAACACAAGAAATGGTATTGTGTGAATGGTTCTTTAATCTACTGTATGCTCACAGCTCTGTTTAAAGCTGGTTTATATACATGTAAGCAGCCCTTCATAATTGTATATTATTCAAAAGATTAGAGTTATGTATTCATGGGTAAAAATGGTTTATGAGAACATAATTTAGCAAATGATTCAAATGATAAACATAGATTCATACAGTATAGATGAATATGACAAGGGAACCATCTGAATTTTGGCTTCTGAAAACTATCGGCCCAAAATTCAGTGCATCCCTAAATACAGTATGACATGTTAAAATCTTTTTAGACCTTGTAGTACTAGAACTTTCTAAAACTGATTTTGAAAATAAGATAAATAAAGGTGAAGAAAGGCAGATGCAGTGGGTGTTATTTTGATTTCTGTCAACTATGCGAGCACCTTCGGTCTTGTAAGGGATAGATTTGTTAGAAGCTGCTCCATGTACTGGCAGAGTGGGGGAAAACTACCAGACGCCAGTCACTCACTGTTCATAGCTAGAAGAATAATGAGCCCTCAGGCTGATTGACATCCTCAGCCGCCTCGTGGTTATGGTTTCCTCTGGTGCTGGCGAGGACACCCCTGCGTCTCAAACGTTTATGCTAATCTGGGCCTTTTGCCAGCACTAGGATTAAAAAGAAGGGGTTGGGGGGCTCAAAGGGGGTTCAGTGAGCAAAGCTGTGCTTGTATGGAGAGCTGCAACTGGCCCAGTTATCTAAAAAAAAAAAAAATCCAAGACTCAGAATGAGAATAATGACATTTTTACCCCAGAGTCTATAGGTGTAAAATGAGAATAAATGAAATAAGAATGTTTCTTCGTGAATCACAACCCATTTTACTTCAGTGTGACTTTTTTGAGAGAAAAGGTATATTTACTTTACCCATTTAGATATTTATAAGAAACTGAAAAAAGCACAAATGTCAGGGCATGACAAAACTTCTCCAGGCCCCAAAAATACCCTTAGACTCCAGAGGGTTAAAGAGAAAAAAAAGTATAGTGGGACTGTTATCCATCAGGAATCACTTATATCATAAACTGGGCATTCTGTAATATGAGTTTGATCGAACAATGCTATAGCTATTTGGCTGTTGGGTCACATCTAATGACCTGTGTGGCCTAAGGGGCCAGTGGAAAAGGAAATCCATTTCAGAGGATAAACGAAATGCATTTTATAAAAATAAAAAAAATAAAAAAAATTATCATTATCATTTTAGAACAAAAACTTGCATTAAGAAATTAAATGGGGTCAATGACTGGTTAGGTCATGAACTGACTTTTTAATACTGTTGTTTGAGGTCCACTTATGACGTTTGTATGGTTTTTACATTCAAAAACATAAAAATCAATAAGTAGAAAAGAGAATAATAAGTTTCATAAAAAAATAAAAAAATAAATAAAAAAAAATACCTGGCTATGCATTCTGTACTAGACTAACTGAGACTTTTCATGGCACTTGTATGTTGTTGTTGTTCTCTTGTTGACCTGACTGCTTCTATTGTTCTCATTTGTGAGTCACTTTGGATAAAAGTGTCTGCTAAATTATTAAATGTAAATGTAAGTAATAGGCTGTTTTCTACCCTGTTTTAAGGCCGGCATTTTTATGGGCATTGAAGACCTGGAAGTAAACGCCCACTGCCATGATTGGATAACAGTTTTGCATTGTAATCTAAAAACTAACTTTAGTAAACGAATTAACTTTTTAGGTTAGACACGTACACATAATCAGTCATATCAAGCGATCTCAAACAAAGCAATAGTGACACATAGTACAAATATTTTTTGCTCACATAAGTGTGCTGCGATCTTTTGGGGATTTTTAACGGCATGCTTATTGCTTGGTTGCTCGATGTGGTTTAGCACCATACTTATGTTATTTCCCGTCATGCTCAAATCTGTGGGCGGGACTACAGAATTAGGTGTTTAACCTATCCATTACGTCATAGGTAAGCACATTCAGTATTTATTTCAGTAACAAGGATGTTTTCAGTTCTGAAACTTACAGGATTTTCTTTTAGGAAGATGATCTCTTATATGTGCATCTTGTCAGTAATGCGGGTTCTGTAACCAGCAGTAAATCTCTACACGTGCATGATTTCACGTGAAGCACCATTTACTACACAGAGCCGTTGTTAACTGAAAAACTTTCCAAAACATGCGCATATTTAACAAACATATTTATCGCGCATCCCTTAAAAGTTGATTTCTCAGTTCATGACCCCTTTAAAACAAATACACATTCATATTCAGGTGTGCTGTGGTGATTATGCATTTAATGTGGACTGTGGACCCAGACATATTCTAGATGAAATAGAATGGGTGGGTGAATATGTGGGGCATACAGTGAGTTCTGTAGAGCTAGACTTGTTCGATTGGCAAGAATGAATGGAAGCGAGGGGCAGCTCACCATGTAGTTCAGTTAGGCTTATTACAGGGTTTGTTTTTCAAGTTTTTACCACACAAAAGGATTCTCCGTGGAGCTGATATAATGGGCTGAAAGTTTCAAGAATGACTAAAATGAATTTAAGGAAAAAGTACTGCTAATTCTAGAAACAACTTGGCTCAGATTAGAAGTACTAAACCAGATTTCAGTTAGTCAGTCAGTCAGCCAGCTAATGAGCATGTTACATGATTTAATAAAGAAAGAATGAAAGGGAAGAAAATAAAAAAGTAACAGCATTTATTTGTAATATACTTTTTGTGACATTATAATATATGCATTATAAGAATCATATCACTTTTGATCAATTAAAAATATATACTGACCCCAAACTTTTGAACAGTGGTGCACAATATTGTATTCCAATAAAAAAGAAAAAAAAAAAGAAAATTGCTTTTGTAGCCAAAATGCTGCTTCTCTGAAACAACAGACTTCACTTTGTTATTTACACACACACACACACACACACACACGCACACACACACACACACGCACACACACACACAGAGAGACTTCTCTTTGGGTTTAGTTTCCTTTGGGGCCGTCAGACCCCTACCCCAAGCCCACCCATAGCTTGCACCTCGATTAGCAGACTGTAGTGTACCCCCTTAGACTTTTCACAACTGCTGTGTACTCATAAAGACAGACAGGAGCACAAACAGGTAATGCTTCTCCAGCTCTCTCCTCTTAATGGAGACATACTACCGGAATAACTGCCACACACTCTCTCTTTCTTTCTCTCTTGTCTCTAGCACTTCGGTCTATCCCTGAGAATAAAAAAGTGAAAGATGTGCTTTGACTTGAATCTAACTGCTTTTTATTTTCCCACCAGGTTCCCCCGAAGTCTTTGAGCCGTAAGAGCTACAAGTACTTCTGTAATCAAGGGGATGTAAAAGAGTTTTAAACAGAATGTGAATTGGGTATCACTGGTCGAATGTGCTAGAGAATGAAGCACCTGGAATTGGTCTCTGCCTTATTTGTTGGAACAATGGCAGCATTAAATCGTAGACTCAAGGTTTTTTTCCACTAATCTGGAAGGAGGGCGACATGGCAAAGCCCTTCTACAGGCTTCAGCGCTTCTTGCGACGGACTCAGCTGCTGTTTTTGTTCCTTGGTGTCGCATATATTATGGCTGGAAGTGTCCTTCTTCTGCAGAGACATGGATTTGTGGCGTCACAGCGTGGGACGAGCAGTTACTTTCCATTGCCGTCTTTGCCATCTCCTCCCAGGGCCCTGGAGGCACCTGCCCTTCGGACAAGTTATGGAATAATGGGCGCTCGGGTCACCAGAAACGGGATGGGATACCAAAGCGTTTTATCCGAAGACAACGCTGGACCACAGTGGCTGATCTCACGAAACCAAGAGATCCGATATCTGAGACGTCGCTGGTTCCACAGCCTCATGTCCGAACAGGAAGCATCCAGAGTGGAGAAAGTTCTTCCAAAAAGAAAAGTCCGACACAAAGGTGAAACTCGGTGCTAAATGAACTGTGTGCTTTTCAGAATGGCAAACTGGTGGTTTATGATAATTGGTTTCTCCTCTAAATTATCTCGATTCCAAGCTGTGCTGCAGAATCCACCCATCTGTTTGCGCAGAAAAAGGTCACGTTCTGAATTTCTCATGCGATTGTTATTCTCCGCTCAGGCACATACATCGGCTGCTTTCTGGATGACGCCAAAGACCGGACGCTCAAAGGGATGGTGTTTTATGACTTCCGGAAAATGACCAGCACCTTGTGTCAGGACACCTGCACGGAAAGGTATGTGGTCAATACACAGTATACTCAAATACACACAGATTTTGTTTTAATTGTGGATCCACTGAAAAGCAGATGGACATCTGTTGCCTGGAGGCTCCTCTGTGCTAATCTTAAATCAAGAAATAATGAAACAGTGTTTAGGGTAAAGAACATGCAGTGTGCATCCCTGTTCCAGCTGGCGGAGCTCATGCTGGGAATTGGATCAGGCTCAGTTAATGAAGCGCAGCTCTGGACCTGGACTCCACTAATGCTGGAGGAGGAACATCTATCTGCTGTGATGCACTTTCTCAAGTTCTTAGGCTGACAGATAATTGACCACCAGAGAACAAGTGTGAGGCAGACTGACCTCCTTTAATTACCCCCAATGTTTAAGAGTTTATTTAATTACTTGGGTGCCATTTCCAATGTTCAGAGGGAATCTAAATAGTCCATTAGAAAACACGAAACCTAACATGCACTAGAGATGACATAGTCACTTCCTATGATAAAGAAAGTCCTATAATAAACATTGTTGACAACTTTAAGGCAATATTATGTTCTTGCATTACAGCTAGATAGATGGTCTGTAAAAATTGTACAATGATCAAACAAACACACCTTTATGTTAACAATCTGCCTCAGAATTAGTATTATTTAATATTTTGTTTTTATTTTATATTAATTTTCTGTGAGGCTTTTGCAATTCTGTTACCATTCAATAAATTACATACTTATTAAAACTAGATGTGATTTTATAATTTAGTAAACATTGAAAATAATTTTCAAGGAAAGGAAAATGAAAATAATTCAGAATGAACAACAGAGTTGCAAAGTTGCATTTTTTTTTTTTTTGCATATAGGCATTTAACAAGCTACTTTTTATGCTAGACTAATTTACAGTACAGTACACTACTGTTTAAAACTTTGGGTTCAGTGATGTTTTTTAAATTATTTTTAATGAAATCTCTTATGATTACCACGGCTGCAATTATTTGATTAAAAATACAATAAAACCAGTAATATTGTGAAATTGTATTACAATTTTAAACATTTGTTTTCTGTTGTTGCCGAGAGAGCTCAACGCGCTGCAAATAGAAAAAAGACACCTGCAAATTAAGAAAACAACTTCATCAATTTGACAACACATGCACTGCAAATACTCACAACACAACCAAACAAAGAAATGCTCTGCAAATAAAATTCTTTATTTGTTTGAGTTGTGAGCATTTGCAGCACCTGCTGTCGAACTGATGAAGATGTTTTCTTGATTTGCTGGTGCTTTTTCTATTTGCATGTCACTGAGCTCTCTCGGCCACCGTAGAATATATTTTATAATGTAATTTATTCCTGTGATGGCAAAGCAGATTTTTCAGCATCATTACTCCATTCTTCAGTTTCACATGATCCTTTAGAAATCATTATAATATGCTGATTTGCTCTAGAAACATTTATCATTGTTGAAATTGTTATGCTACTTAATATATATATATATATATATATATATATATATATATATATATATATATATATATATATATATATATATATATATATATATATATATAAAAACATACGTATTATAAACAAGTTTAAATATCTTAAAGTTATCACATCAAAAACATGGGATCAGTCCCTAATGCTTTAAAAATAAGTAACATGAACATATTTATATATAAGAATACATTTTTTTAATATTAATATTAATTTTTTAATTTTTTTTTTAATTTTTTTTGCTCAGACTTAAAAGGATCTGACATCCCCGCTCCTTTTATTATAATCTACAGAGAGATGACAGAAGGAAACCTTCTCCTGTTCTATGTCTGCAGGTACATGTCTGCTCGGACTGAGCGATTAATTCAGAGCACAGATTAACAGTGAGAATGTCCCTGGCTTGGTTGCCATGGCAGTGCCAATGCCACGTTTCAAGCAGAGGATCAGGGAAACAATTTGCAGAGGGGCTCAAGCTAATGCCTACTGAGCCCTACACCAACATGCTTGAATGGAATCGTGCTGCGCCTTTTTGAAATCTCCCCCCAAAAAAGTCAAGAAGGCCAGAGGACAAAAGTTTGAGATGGACAAAGATCGTCAAGGTTAACTGTTAGCCAACTTGCTGTCAGTGTAATAGACTCCATTTATTCAGATCTCCATATATTGATAAAGATGAGATGGAGATGTATGCAGGAGCTTCCTGGACAGGCTTGTTTCCTTGAGATAGCTGGCCAGGTGGTCTGCAATGGCACCCTGAGAAGGGCTGCCACTACAAAGTGGACTGGGTTAGCACAGCAGGTTATGGAAAAAGTGAGACAAGATGTTTGACTCAGCAAGCTAAACCAATTACCAGCCGTTAACCCCTTGAGCCCACACCCAGGGGTGGATGGAGAGATGCTGGTGGACTTCAGTAGAATCCCTGCTGGGTCTGATCTTTTTTTAAAGGGTTTTACTGTGAGTTACAAAGTGTAAGACATTTCCTGGGAAAATCAAAGTATGCACTGATTTCCAAGAAAGAGAATGTGCTCATCCTAAGGCCATCCAAGATATAAATGAGCTTATTTTTTATTGGAACATATTTGGAAAAATTTAACAGTACATGACTTGTTTACTGATGGATCCTCTGCAGTGAATGGGTGCCGTCTGAACGAGAGTCCAAACAGCTGATAAAAACATCACAATAATCCACACGACTCCAGTCCATCAATTTACATTTCATAAAATAAAAAGCTGCATGTTTATAATAAATTCATCAAAACAATTGTAACTTGTAGCAAAAATAAAAGTCCTCTATACATAATATTGGTTTTAACAGAAAAAAAGTCATCTTGTCTGAATAAGGAAAAAAATATACACAGATCCAGCACAGATTACAAGCAAAAACAGTCCAACAGTTCTAAACAAAGGTTTTTACAGTCTGGCAGTGGAGCTTTAATGTTGCTAAAACATTGGTTGATTTCTAAAAGGTCTCCTAAACACCTACTATTGGCTACCCAAACAGATTGCCTCGCCCCCAGCTGATGCTATTGGTCAAGTCAGTGTTGCTGTGCCAAGGTGGTTAGGATGCTGAAACAAGGAAAACTGTGTCTCTTTTCAGGAAAAATAACACTCCTTTAAATACAGTCCATAAGTAAAAAATAAACCTCACTTCTGTTATGTCTAATTTAATATTGTTTTGTATTAATAAATTAGAGATTTGGGCTATAAATATTCATGTTATTCTTCCATGCTGGACAGTATTTTCTGTGTATAATTCGATTTTGAATGTTTTGTTTTACACAGCGGGTACCAGTTCGCTGGCCTTGAATATGGGTCCGAGTGTTACTGTGGCAACCGCATCACAAGCACTCGGATGAAAGAGGAGGAGTGTAACTTGGACTGCAAAGGCGAGAAGGGCGCCATCTGTGGAGGTGTGTCCCGACTGTCCATTTACAAGGTGGAGGAGGTTCTTCCTGGCCAACGGAGATGTGAGTGAGTTTACCTTTTTACAGGGCAGAACTTAATTCGTGTTATAGCAGTGCATTGGGAAGTACACATCAGCCTTCTGAAAGAGAACAAATATTAATCAGACAAACATGCAAAAATGCATACTGTATGTAAGTTTTAAAAACCAATATACTGCCCTCTGGCACAGATAAGTAGTAAATCACTGTAGTTAGTATGCACAAAAATGCAGCTTAACTGGTAAAGCACAGTGCTGACAATAAAGGTTATGGGTTCAATTCCTGAAAAAAAAGAAATGATTTAAAAAATTGTACAACCTAATTGCTTGGATGAAAGCATCAGTGACATATGAATAAACGTAGATATGAACATACACATCAGGAAATGTTTTGCCTCTTAATAAGGCAAATTATTTGGGATATGTATCTATATATCTAAATGCTGCTTAAAATACTGGTTTCTGTCATTTTCTAGCCATAAAATAAAATAATAAAATGTTAAAACTAGGGATGTCAAATTTCGATTATTTCCATGATCGATCGTCGTTTAAATTAACGATCAATTAATCGATTAATCGTTAACCATAATACTGCAAAATGCGTCTATTGCAGGCACGCAGTCAGCGGTATGACAGGATGTGCAAAAGCCACACACACACACAAAACGCTTTCTCACTTGAATTAAAGAGGTTTTAGTCTGAATAAAATGCTAGTAGCAGGATTATAAAATGAATAGATGCGATTATGATCATTTGATAAAATGAAGAGAGCGCGCCATACTTTTGAGGTCATTTTACTTTGTTGACAGTTTCCAATCCCGCACAGAGAACGCTGAACGCGCATCTTTAAATGGTTTTGTGGTGCTCGTTGTTGTATTTTAAAGCACAATTGCAATGTTTTCAACTGACATTATTGTATAAAATTATCCGAAATGTGGAGCGCGTGTGACTGCGCTGCACATTAAGTGAACTACATCGGCGATGCTGCACCAAAACACAGTTGCTCACATTAATTTGATCCTGCTGGATTCTGTCCTAGAAAATGTCAGATTTTTAAAAATCCGGCATACAGCGCATTAGATCGTGACAGTGCATGCGTGCAGACGAGGATGAGCGAGCGCGGCTTTGGCTAGATTTATTTGGAGGTTATTGCTCATGTCTCATTCGGCACAAATCGAAATGTTTCCATATTCGCAATGTATTTGAATGTTAAACTATTATTTATAATGTAAACTAGGCTTGTACTTAACACGCATTCGCATATAGACGGAAAAGATGATCCTCTTCATATGAGCAAAAACGTCCTTGGCATAACAGCAGAGTGGACCGGTATACTACGGTCTATTTAAACTGAATACTCCAGGAATGTGTCGGTCACAGCGCCTATTAATCGCTGTTTTGAATCCAGCAATTATTTATTTAGAAATGATAAGATCTGATTATGACAAGTGTGGTATAAAAGCTTTGTTTATTAGAGGAATGATAGGTTAACTGGAAAATGTTAGCTCGCGACCATGCTTTTGGACCCCATAGTCTTCATTTACGCGGCTTTGTGCTGGTATGCCGGTTGGTCACGAATTTCCACAAATTCAGTATATTTAGGCATCGTTTCTTTTCCTAAATCTTCATAGTCTAACCCTCTAATTTCCCAGGTTTATTTTATTATCTTTCGCTTTTAATAACTGTTTTCGCATCTCTTACTGTGGTAAACATGGGAAGGGAAATTAAAGATTTCATGAATTATGAAATCGTTCGATTTATTAATTTGTTCCCTTATTTCACTTAAATCATGGGTTATTTAGGGAACAAAATTAATGAAACATGGACAATTGCCACATTAATAATTCGTAGGAATGCATTAACAAGTTGTAGGAATGAATAGACTATCTGTCCTGTCACTGTGTCCCGCAGCCCTGCAAAGCGCACGATATAAAACAGTTATCTGATGAAATTATTAGTAACTACATTTCTATTGCATTTAATGTTGAAGAACTTTTATGTTGTTTCTATTTTAATGTACTTTAAAGTTTAAATCACATTAAAAGCTTAATTTGTACATTGTGAATGAATGATGATGCTTTTATATATCGTCACCGTCACTCACAGCCGCTCGCACGTGTTGAGTGCGCATGAGCCGCACGCAGCCCAACATTGAATCGGTTAACCGACCAACGATAGCCTTAATCGATTGCATCTCTTATCGACAATTAATCGATCATCGATTAATCGTTGACATCCCTAGTTAAAACTATTCTTCATGTTTTTGATAAGTGTCTACCAGATGAATAAATGTAAATAGATATTTATTATTTGCACTTTTTGCAGCTCTGTTATTTTGTAATAAATAAATAAAAACCAAATTACTTTTGTTTGTAATGCTTTGGATAAAAGCAGCGCTGCTTCTGCAGTGGAGATGTGATGTGGCCATTTGATTGAGATGGGTTCCTTCATCAGTCTGTCCACTGTTCATCAACCGGCTGTTGGACCTCTGTGTTCTGACCCACTGTGCCTCTGCAGTTCCAGGCCAACTGGATTTGGCCCAGCACAACACTCACGGACACAGCTATTAAGCACTGACCATATGTTTTATACCCTAAATTGAAAATGCAATCCATTGTACCAGATAATAATGTCTTGTTAAGAGGGATTTATGCATTGTTAAAGCTGTTGCTTTTAAGATGTTTTTGAAATGCAACAGAAAAGCCATAAAGAGGTCTCCAAATGACTATTTTAATGGTTATTCTAACTTTACAAAAAATTGTAAATGTAAAGGGGACACCTGGGGCAATTGTAATTCTTTAAAATTGCTCAGTGACACTCTTTAATGAGTTAGACACAGTAAAGTTCCCTCCCAGCCTGAGAAAAAAAAGAGTCTTATCCTTTTTTCCCTGCTGCTGTCTGAAATTAAAATGGTATGGCTGAATCTTTAAAATGCATAATGAGCATTATTTCATTAAAGTATCCAGTATCTACAGTAGTACTGTACAATATTACTACAATTTGTATTTGTATTTGTATTTGAATACATTTTAAAATGTAATTTATTCCTGTGATGGCAAAAGTTAGGTAAGCCTATACTGTACATAGCCTGTTTTTGTGTGAAAATATTCTCTGCACAATATTCTGCAAGAATCACTGTGTCAGTGACCGTGGGCTGACTTGTTTTGTTATAGTTGTACAGTCTGTCACCTGTCTTAGAAAGAAGTTCAGAGACTCACCCGAGGCTCGCAGTGCTCCTCTGCACTATGTTTTAATAGTGTTTTGTTTGATGTTTTCGTGCAGCTGTGTCTCATTTATGACCCTCACAAAGAATCATTTGATCACTTCAAAAGCAAATGGCGATGTGCAGGGCCTCTTCATTTATTTGGAGAGGCAAACAAAAGCCCTGGGGGTTCGGTAACATAGGGCTTGTTTACCCTGCAGAGGTGACAAAGTGTCATGAAAGCCCTGAGCACACTTGCTAATGCAGATACAAATGCCTTAAAGCACAGTATCCACTCATGTCTGGTGTTTGTCACTGAGGTGAATCTGTTATAAGCTGTGGAAACATTTATATACAGAATAATGATGCTAAAACAACTCAAATGAAAACTGAAACGAATGAAAAAATTATATGTAAACCTAACACTTTAACAGGAATGAAAATACAAAAATATAAAAATAAAAAAGTGCTGATTTAAAATGTAAATTAAAACTATAACAGTATCTCAGTGAGACAAAATATCAAATGGTTTTAAGACATTTTAATTTCCTAAAATGTTTTAACTTACAGTGCGCTTTGGAAAGTGCTATAAAAATTATACAAATATTATTATGCATTAAAAGACATTGTTACAAAATAGTTTTATTTCAAATAAATGCTTTCCTTTTAAACTTTCTATTTATTCATCAGAGAATCCTGAAAAAAATTATCACCGTTTCAACAAAAAATATTAAGCTGCACAACTTTTTATAACATTGATAATAATGTTTCCTAAGCAGAAAATCAGCATATTAGAATGAGTTTTTAAGGATCATGTGACCCTGAATACTGTTTTCACAGGAAAATATATTCAGTAATCAATATTTTTTTTTTTTACTTCCAAAAATCTTTTGAATGGTTTTGTATATCAACTAAACATTTTATTATTTATGTTGTATCTGTTATCAAGAGAAACTCAAATTTAAAATGTCAATTTAAAGTAAAGTGAGTCTCATCAAATTATTTCATTTCCTTGGAATCAGATGCACCTGCTGAAAGAAACATGCAGCTGTGTCTGAAAAGGGTTTGGAAAAAGCTGAAGCAACCCGAAAAAAAAAAAAAAAAGATACAATTATTAATATTAGATAGTGTAGTTTCCTATTTCTGTGAAATGTGGCTTCTTTGCAGTTCACTCATTACCCATACCACCTGATTCCTTGAACTGTTTGATATTTCTTAATTTCACATTCACTGCAGCATTGCAAACCTTCGAGCAATGAGTTAAGTGTCGGCACAAAATCTTATTCCTACACTATTTTTCTCCTGTTAATCAGCAGTGTTCTGCCCGTTCTCCTCTGCCTTCAGACAGGAACGTGCGTTACCGGGGCTGCTTCAGAAAACCTGACAACACAACAGCAGCTTCCCTGGCACATGCCATCCAGCCCAACCTCACCTCCCAGTGGTGCATCGAGACCTGCACGGATCAGGTCTGACTGTCTTGACTTTATCAATACTAGATGCATATGGATTGGATATGGTCTGCTGTAATTCTTGCTCTGCTGGGTGCAAACCTGATATTTGATTTTTCCCACTCTTCTGAACACAATCTGCTTGTTTAAATATTGATGTGTCCCCAGAGAGCACAAATTCACTCTGTAATCAATCTTCTGTGCAGCTTTATTGCCTTGATTGCCTTGATAATTTGAGCCCATTCTATCAGACGGTCATGCTTTGTTGCACTCTTGGTCAATTGATTCATCCCCGTCTTTAGCTGAGAAGTTAATAGCACTGCTTGAGAACATTTTCAGATAATAATTACTCAGAAAAGTTGTAATTTGGAGTATGGATTTGGAGAGACATTGGCATCATTCATACACATATTTACTCTCTTTATCAGGAGTTTCCTCTGGCTCTGGTCAGGACTCCTGACTGTTTCTGCGGCTATGCCACTGCTCGCTTCACTCTTCATGAGCCGGTGAAAGAGGAGCTCTGTGCTGTGGAAAACAGCAGTCTGCCTATCCAGAGTTCCCATCAGCACTTTCTCCAGGTTTATCAGACACCTGTTCAAGGTAAGGCTGTGGAAACCTCACTGGTCTTAATAATTACTTCTGTGCTCACATTTCCCCACACGGGCAGTTTATTCTTCTCACACAGAGCTCAGCACCCGAGATGCATGCTTGAATTAAACAGGGCGCCTGCTCCTTCAATTCCAAGATTTTTTCTTTTGGAAGTCATGAAAGAATATAAAAGTGAACTTTCTTGGTGTACCTGGCAATGCTAAATTTTCTATCAACACATAATAGCCCAAGGGCACCCACATATGTAAAGTACTCATATATCTGAGACGGAGACTGCTTGAAAAATAATAAGCAAGACTGAAAGTATATATCTTTAACAGCTTGTTGTCCTTGTGGGTGGATCTGGTAGCTAACTGAAGAGTGTTTCTACTGAGTGCTTTTGTCACATAATTTGTGAGGGGAATTAATGGATGAATCAGCATTTTAGATTGCTGCTCAAGAAGCATTTCATACTATTATAAATATTGGAAACAGTTGTGCTGCTTTAAAATAAACTTTACCCATTCTTACCTAACATCAGGATCCTTCAAGAAGCCTATGCAGAGCTGTAGGTGCTACACACAGCTTGAAAAGCACAGCATAATAAAAAATACAATGTTAAAGTAGTCCTTAAAAGAATTGTATTTCTAAAGATTGGACTCTAGTTTTATAATGTGCCATAAAATACTGCCTGGCTCAAAATAGCAGGTTGTTACATGGCAACTTACCTTTTTAAGTGAAAATAAATATTATACATTTATTTCTGGCCAGATTCCAGATGCACAGAGAAGAAGTTCCTACCTGAGAAGTCAAGCTCACTTGTGGCTTTGTCCAGTTTTCCTGGTGCAGGAAACACCTGGGTCAGGCATCTGATCGAGCTTGCCACAGGCTTCTACACAGGCAGTTACTACTTTGACGGCACGCTCTACAATAGAGGTAACAGTATCAGTACTCTACCAGTGATCATAAATCTTAACGTTTTTAAAGCTTGCAAGCATCGTCACAAATCAAGCCTCTGAAAAATGTTATTGCACTGACATTGGATGGGATGAATTCATCATAATTTCTATCTTTTTGCACATAAACAGGTTGATGTCTTTAATGGAAAGTGGGCATTTAACCAAAATTTAATCTGCTACCACAATTTCATGGGATTATTTGCTTTACTAAGCACAAACTGCATAAAACAGTGTCATTATCATTAGGACTGGCTTAGGACTACCTTTTTTTTTTTTTTTTAAGAAGTTTGGACTGATCTAAACAGTAACTAAGTTTAGTGAGTTTTTGGAATGATTTCTCAACATTTTTCATATTTTTCTTCAGCTCCTTCCATGCAGCTATTTGAGACCGCTTAATAAAATGCATTGGGCACAGCTGACCTTCTCTTTTCTTTCAAATGCCAAACTTTATTGAGGATATATTTTTTTCTATCATTAAAGAACTTGACCTGCCTTGAAAGTCACTGTGCCTTTTCAAATCCATCACAGAACCTGACACATTTGCCTGAGGGGGGCCGTGGAGCCCATGCCTGGACTAACACCGTTTTTGATGCAGTTTTTGGAACATATGTGTTTGGATTGAGAGGCGGTACTGAGCGGTCGCCACATGCAGTTGTCTGTATAATCAAATCCTTTTCTCCTCCCAACTGTGCAGGCTTCAAGGGTGAGAAAGATTATTGGAAGAGTGGAAGAACCATCTGTGTGAAGACCCATGAGAGCGGCCAGCGGGATATCGAGGTGTATGACTCAGCAATACTGTTGATAAGAAACCCCTACCGCTCGCTCATGGCTGAGTTCAACCGCAAGTGCGCCGGGCATCTTGGTTACGCTTCTGATCAACACTGGAAGAGCAAAGGTATTACGAGTACAGTATAAGTTTAGCTCTATTTCGTTTAGTCCAAGAGACACATACTATGCATGTGTCAGTGTCTTTTTTATTATTCATACACTGATCATTTTTATTAAAATTATACATTTTAATTTAATAATTTATTCTATGTTATTTAAGTGTTTTTTTAAAACTATTTAGCTTATATTTTTGTTTCAGTTGTAGTTTTAGCTCATATTTAGTTTTCATTTCTTTTCAGTTAGTCTGTCTATCAATCTGTTTATCTATGGTAATGGGATTATTTACGTAACATATAGTGCAAATCCTTTACGTAATGTTTCTTACCGTCCTACTTTCTCCTCCCTCTAGAGTGGCCAGAATTTGTGGGTAGTTATGCCTCGTGGTGGGCTTCGCACGTATTGGACTGGCTGCGTTATGGAAAGAACCTTCTGGTGGTGCATTATGAGGAGCTGCAGGAGTCACTGGTGCCCACGTTACGATCCATCACTTCCTTCCTCAATACCAGTGTCAGCGAAGATCGGCTCCTCTGTGCTGAGTGCAACAAGGATGGCCACTTCAAGCGCTCAGGTGCACGACGGCCCAGCTTTGACCCCTTCACCCTAGATATGAAACGGCTGATTGATGGCTACATCAGCACTGTGGACCAGGCCCTCAGAGCCAGCAACCATTCTAGCTTGCCAAAGGAGTATCTCCCTAGATGATAAGTCCAGAACTAGAGTACACGGCTGGTTGTCTCGCTCAAACTCCAGTGCTACAAACTATGATGTCTTGGAGCTATTTTGATATGTTATTTCCTCACATTTTGAGGCAGAAAATAGTGCCATTATGATGCTGTTGTGCTTTGAGATCGTCATGTTTTAACGGCGGTCCGTGGACCAGTCTGCGAAAGGAAACAAAGTTCAACTTTGTTGCCATACCATGGTGGATAATTATAAAGATTAGGTTTGATGACTGCAGACTTGAACTTGAGGCTCTAGTCAGAGGCTAATAAGTTCTCCTTGCTCTTTTGGGAAGAAACCTGAGTGCTTAATAACATTAGTCAACTACAAGTCACAAAAAGCCTAAATAAGCAACAGATGTAACTGCTTATGAACTAATCTGACATGTACTGTAGATGATAATGAAATGTCCACATGACCACAAAAACAACATCATTTTATTACTGTATTGTGACATTTTTGTTTTTTTTTACTTCTTAGAGAAAAATTTGGACTGTTTACAAAGATTTTTGAAAGTATTATAGAAAGTATTTTTGTCTTTTTTCCAGTAAAATATGTCAACATTCTTAAAACAAGATACTTTGAGAAGCAAAATTACGTTTTGTTATCTGAAAAAAAAAAAGTTTTATGAAAGTTTAAAATTAAATCAAGAACACATGGGGAAGAAAAATAAAACCTTCTAATTAAGTTAATTTTTCTTACCCAATTGGCAGATATTTTTTCTTGTTTTAAGCATCAACTTTTTCTCTAGAAAATAAGACAATACAAAAACAAGAATTTTGCTTCTCAGATAAATGTATAGTGATTTTAAGAATATTTACATATTTTTACTGTAAAACAAGTCCAAAAATACTGAACAAGAAAATAATTTTTGTAGTGTGTTGAGGACAAGGTTGAGGACAATATTATCAAGTATTGAAAAAGTCTCATTGACCACAAAACTGAATATGAAGTGTAATATTATATTGTTGGAAAACAGAATAACAAACACGCTTCCCTTCCAAACCTTCAAGATCAAGAAAAATGATATGGCAAACAGACGTAGAATATATCAGTCAAACAAAAGGTGACTGTCCCCATCCCGCTAGATTCTCTCAGAACAGAACCAAAGCTTTCAACTAGACTAGACAAGACTTGCCTTGCAGAATGACGCTAGCATGATGCTAATCCTCCCAGAGCTGATTAGCACGCCGCCAACATGCTCCAGATATGTCTGGATAAGCGCTGGTGTAATACTCTTTTGCACATTGCCAAACTGGGATCAGCTTCAGATTCAGACAATGTCACTGTAGTGCTAGTGGCAGGAATCCCTACGGGCGGCTGTTTCTGCAGAGTCATTCAACGAGACGCGGAAAATCTATCATTCAAGGAATAGCATTATTCGGACTCAATAAAAAAATTGCACTGTTTGAGTTTGGTCCATAATTTAGTGAGTAGGTTGACGCAAAAGCCGAAGTGTGTGACTATAAACAAATGCACCCCACATCAGAAAGTGGTTTGAAAAAAATGATAATAACACACCCAAAATTTCATCATTGGTTGAGTCAGTGTTGCTATGCTGGACTGATTGTTCAAAGACAAAGGATAATGTTTAATACTGTTTACACTTTTTGGATGAATCAGCCGAGCTGGGATGTGTTTTTAACACAGGAAAAAAAAAAAATTCACCAGAGATTGAAACATCTGTCATCATTTGCTTAACCTCATGCTGTTCTATCCAGTGTTATTTTAGTATAATTTATATGCTAATTTAATATTTAGAATTTGCGATTTCTCCCCCCAACATTTTTCAGAATTCATTTTAGTTGAAGTAATATTGGTATATGCTTTTATTAGTATTTATTATATATATATATATATATATATATACACACAGTATAGCTTTATTTTTTCCTCTCTTCTAGTTTTAGTACTTATTTCACAAAATATGTATAATTTTTGGTTAAATATTTTTCATCTAATATTTATATTTTATTTCAGCTTTAATTAGCCTAAATTAGCAAAAATATTTTTACTAGATTTAGTTTAGGTTAACAGCCAGTGGGGTCCAAAAATAACACTGGACCTGATTGGTTTTCATTATACACACACATGCACACACACACATACACACACAGTTCTTTAAAATACCATCTTTAAAAAAAAAAGTGTGTGTATGTGTGTGTGTGTTCGATAAACTAAAAAAGGTTATACAATGACATGAGGGTAGGTAAATGATTTTACTTGAATTTTCATTTCTAGGTGAACTATCCCTTTAAGCCTTAATTAACTATAAATTGTTACATTTCTTTGGCACCCATGACATTTGGTCCTAAGGATTCCTGAAAAGAGATATACATCAGAGCACTTAACAGGGGTATAAATAATGAACCATATAAGGTTTAATGAAATATATCAGATTTCGCTTTAGGTTGGTTATATAAGCCTCTGCTTTGGAGAATAAAATGCTGTGCACCCCGTATGAATTATAAATGAAATCCTTCGCGCCCCCACTGTGATTTCCTGCAGGCTTGGTGCTGAGGTCGTTGTGTCTTGCCTGGAGAACTGTGACAGATTAATGTCTAAATGAAGCAGAATTTTATTTCCGTGCATATCTAGATCGCTGCAGTATACATTGCACACATGTGTAAAGTAGTGTGCAGGTGCCAATATCTTGTGTGTGTGTGTGTGTGTTTGCACGCACAGTCGTGTTCATGTTCTGATGCCTCATTCCGAATCCATGGACAAAAAAATCAGATTCATTCATGAATTACGTTTGCTGAACTGTCAACAGCAGCAAATAGGTTCTTTTCCTGCCGTCCTTGGGCAAAGGAACAAGACGCATAATGAGCTCAAAACAATTTTTTGGGGATTTTCATGAACTCTCTTGACATTGGTCAGACCCGTTGACTGCAATTCACTTGCGCAGATGCTATTGTGAGGGGCTGGCCCCCAAGATTTTACTGCTGTCGTGAAAACACAATGAATAAAATTCATGATGCAAGCAGGTGTCTTTTTTCATCTTCTCTGTAGTGGTGACAAAAAAATGTTTGATAGCATTAAGTCACTTGAATGTTTCAAAGACTCCTAAGATATTCAGAAAACTAAAATATCTTGAATTACTACTTCATCGTTTGCTGAGCAAGGCTAGCACATCATTTGCTGTCAGAATGAGAGTTCAAACAACTGATCACAATAATCCACAAGAAATCCACTCATCGCCAGTCTAGCAATTAACATGTTTGTAATAAATCCATCAAGACGTTTTTTTTTTTTTTTAATAATTTTAAAGTCCTCTATCCTTAATATTACTTTCTACAGTGAAAGCCATATTGTCTGAATCAGGAGAGAAATCTGCACAGATCAAGCACTGTTAACAGGCAAATACCAATATGCCGATCATTTTTGATGTGAGCGGACATAGGGGATGGTTGTATTTTTTTCACTGGAGGAAGCATTATTATGGATTATGGACTCATATTTAGCTGGAAGCAACAGTTTAAAGTTAAAATCCTTGATGGATCTGTTTCGCACAAACAGGCAGATCTTCACTATACGACGTGTTAATTGTTGGACTGGGTTGTGTGGATTGCTTGTGTATTATTGAGATGTTTTTAGCATTGTTTGAAGTTGAACTCATATTATCTTCACCCATTCACTGCAGAGGTTCCACTGGTGAGCAAGTGACGAAATGTCTCCAAATTTGTTAAAATGAAGAAACCAATTCATCGACATCTGGAATAGCCTGAGGGTAAATACAGTACATCTCAAAATCAGAACATTTTTATTTTTGGATGAACTTTAACTAGCATAATGAAAGTGACATGATGTGTAGCCAAGTATGTTGTCCCATACTCAGAATTTGAGCTCTTTGTTTATCCGCATTCAGTTTATAATATCCAAACCTCAGAGTTAACTTGAAAAAAAAAAAGGTTCTTATAAAGGGAACTTAAAGCTTTCTTTCCTACGTTTTGTCAACTTTTGTATCAGACAGGGTGCCTGCATCTGTCTTGCATCAGCCTTTAATCAGTTTTTTTCCCCTCTCCTTTATCAATGCTTTGAGCCCCCTTGGAGCACAGCAGTAAAAGGCCTTGCTGTTCATTCCCCTGTGTCATTTGAAGCTGCAGGCAATCTGTCTTTTAAATATGGCGACGTGCTTCTCTCATGGTAGCTGAAGTTCAGTGGGGCTGACTCTTGCTCTAACACATGCATATGTAAAAATCAAACATGTTTGAGATAAGAAGAAGTCTTGCAGGGTGTATTTACTAACGCATGAGGATACAGAAGGGTTAGCTGAATTGGCTGGTAGTGGTTATCCTCGCATATGCTCTCCAAGGCTACAGTATGTGGCTTCTCTCTTTCTCTTTGTGTGTGTGTGTGTGTGTGTGTGTGTGTGTGTGTGTGTGTGTGGCTGCTTCATCAACCTTCCCGACCTCCCAGATCTAATCAGCCCAGGTCAAACTCAGCCAGGTGACGTCAGTTTAGATAAACTAATTGCTCTGATTGAACAGATGGACCCTTGATATAAGAATTTTCATTCTTTCATCAACGCTGAAACTGAGAGGCATACTGATGCAGCCATAGAGATGGCATTTTAGCCTCAGCACCAGACTTCGCGTCACATTAGCATTGAAATGGCTTTCATTTCCAACATGCCTTATGCGTCTTAAAGTGGACAGGCTCACACACACACACACACATCACATACACAGAATTCATATGCTGTTCTATCATTACGCTAATGGAATATTTAAAGCTCTAACCCGCATCTGTTTTTAATAACATTTACAAAAGATTTCCTGAATAAGCACAAGGACGTTTCCCTGAAAAGTCTAATAATCACTGTGTAGTGGGAAAGGATTTGGTTCTGCTACAGTACATGCCCTTGGTGCTACAACAGTAGACCATGACTAACTCGTAATCTCCTCAGAACTGTAATGGGCACACCAGGCGAAACCCACACTTGTGTGCAGATGTACTGTAGCCTTGAAATGATTTCACAATGAAGTGATATTTTTTACATTTCAGCCTTTCTGAAGGGCTTGGAGAGGAAAAAGCATATCCTTATAAATTGGCTTAAAAAAAAAAATATATATATATATATATATATATATATATATATATATATATATATATATATATATATATATATATATTGTTCAGTGTCACTACAGACAACCCAACTATTACACGTAATGCTATTTGACTGATTTTAATCAGGACTGCACTGCAGAGATTTATAGTTTGTTATGCAATACTTTCATTCCCTCATTTCAGAAAAACACACCTGTAACGTACATCAAGTCTGACAGTGATGAACAAATGAACTGCTTTCTCAGGAGGAATGTTTTAATGCATCATTGTTATGGAAATAGCAGCATGCAATCATCGGGCATTGTTCGCAATGACATCTAACCACAATACCTGCAACAATTGCCAAATCAGCTCTATAATCTGTAAAATAACACAGTTTCCACGCTCTCCCTTAAGTCTGATTTTATGCACATTCTAATAAGGTGTTTAAATGTCCTGCAATCCAATGAATAATGATTGCTTAGAAACTTCATTTAAATTCAGAGAGTGCTTGAGAGGTAGTGGTAACATAATGCATAGGGTAGGTCTGAATTGATAATCTCGTGAAGAAGCTTTGCCCTTCACCACCAGTACTGCGAGTTTCAAAGCAGCAGAGGGAAAGAGTGGCAAACGAGAGGCAGGGGAACAGTGCAGTCATAACAAGTTCTCAGTGAACCACTGAAGATCAAGCACAGGCGCCCAAAGGCACCTAAGCAAAGCATACAACCCAAACATCTCAGAAAGAGAGAGAGAAGGGAGCGAGGGTTGTGTGTTTCAGTTCCGCAGTAGATAAGAGATCAAATCCAATGGGGACTCGGTTTCTTTTTACTGTGTGGTAGGTTGTTTACACTTAAGGGGTCAACTTGAACTTGGGTGATCTTACAGATATGAATCATACCAAAAATGCTATATATTATATATCTGGTAATGGGAGGGCTTTTGCACAGCAAAATTTTAGAAACACATTTATCCAGCTGCTTTTATATTAGATCATATATAATTAGCATACTGCAGTCATCCAAAGAGTTTTTTGTTTTGTTTTGTTTTTTATCAAATGTACAGTGGTTTTATAAGAAGTCAGGCTCAAGGTCAAAGTTTAATAATGAAGAAAAATGCTCAGGGAATAAAACTTTTAGTCCAAACCCAGGTTTAGTTATGGTAACATCCTTGTTTTGTTGATGCTCATCAGCACCGACACTGACTTTGCAGTTGCCTAAATATTAAACTTACCAGAGTGTTTCTTTGAATCACTATAACATTTTAATAATAATAATAATAACTACCAACAACATAACAAATATGCAGGGGATGTACAAATTCCCTGATGAGATGAACTGCTGCCTTAGACAAGAAATGTATTAAATCTTCACATCCTACACATTGTGTTGACATAATTATGTGATGAAAAACATGCATGCTTACACACATCTATAAGAGTATACAAGCTCACATCTGTTGAAAGTGAAAAAAAGTAAAAGTGACGTGAATCCAAGTATGATGTCCCATACTCAGAATTTGTGCTCTGATTTTTACCCATCCAAGTGCACACACACAGCATGAACACACACTCAGAGCAGAGGGAGGTTTGGTGCTTTGCTCAAGGGTCTTACCTCAATTGTGGTATTGAAGGTGGAGGGAGCAATGGTTATTCACTCCCCCTACCCACAATCCCTGCAAGTATAGAGACCCTAACCCAAATCAATTGGAACTTGGTTTACAAGTCTGACTCTCACCGTTAGGCCACAACTGCCCTCTAGGATGAGGTTCCACTAAGATGCAGACAACATAATGCCGCATTATAGAAGGCATTTGGAAGGTTGCAGAATGCACACATATGGAGAGAGACAGAGAGCGAGCAGAGAAGCATCATTTAGCTTTGTCACAGAAAACCATTAAATCACCTGGTAGGGACAAAAAAATCAACCCATTTTATTCATCCAGACAGTGCCATTTTTCACAGTGTGGACAACTACAGACACAACTTTGACAGGAAAATACTGTTCAGAAGTTGATGGATGTGTAAAATGTCTCTCTTCCTGGTGTATTTTCTCTATGCACAAGTCAAACTGAAAGATATATGGATGGATAAGGATAAATACACTATAAAAAAGACCTTTAAGGAAGCAAATTTTTGGCAAATCATAAAAAGTACAAATTAAGACATACTACGTAATTATTACAAGCAAAAAAAAAAAGTTGTTACACAAGTCAAAATTATGACAAGACAAAACTAAAAAAAGACAAAATCAAAATTATGACAAAGTCATAATTATGAGGTAAAAATTTAAATGAGCTAAAAAGTATAAAAGTTCTGATAATTACAGAAGTGGAAATTATGACAAAGTATCAGTATCATCAAAGAAATCAAACCATCACGTTATTGTTTTAATTTGTTCACCTTATCAAAGAGACAAGCAGCTCTTAAACTCAAACTGTGAGACCCATTCGGGTTAGAGGGCAAGATTACTGTCAAAAGCTGTTGATATGATGATGATGTCCCTCTGTTCAAACATAGAAGGCACCTGATGTTACTCATTAGGAAGAATCATCAAGCTGTAGACATCCACAGCATCTGACAGACTTCACTTGACTCTCTCAAAAGCTCTCAGCTGCACAAGAGCCCTGTACAGCAAGCGGATCCATACACAAAGATTGAGAGCTTTGCGAATGATAAATAAATACCAGTTTACTGGCATGACGGTTTTTGTGATTTATAGTAAAAATAAGTTTTAATCTAAATAAACACATTTGCTTAATAAATAAATGACTCTTCAATTAGGGTGATATATATTTATTTATATATATATATATATATATATATATATATATATATATATATATATATATATACATAAATATATATTTTTGTATTATTCTTTTTTTTATTAGGTTTTAAAGGATTGATTGTAATAACTTTTATTGTCTATTTAATATTTTTGGTTAACTCATTTTTAGATTTTTATTTAATACAATATACATTAACACATTTTAAACTGTGTTTTTTTAAATCTAATTCCAAAAGCATTGTTTTCTATTATAAGTTCAGTCAACTGACTGCTAGCTTAGTTGTGTAAATCTGTGTAAATTTGATACATTTTGATATACACTGCCAAAAAAGTTTTTTTTATTTATTTTATTTTTTTTAATAGCACGAAACTGATAAAAAAAATGATCAAATATGATCATGACAATTATTTATCATTCTTATTTTATTATTTATCAAAGAATCCTGAAAAAAAATCATGATTTCCACAAAATAAATAAATAAATAATTGCAGAATATATTTAATATATTTAATTATAATATATTATATAATTTCCATAATTCAAAAACCATTAAGGATTGTAAGGCTGCATAATTTAGGCCATCTCGAACCGGGAACACATCCTCTAACACCCAATGCTCCAAGAATGGCATCCATGCTTACTATGTCATACTAATTTCGAGTTTACCATGTGATGAATCCCAGTCTTTAAGCAGAAGGAACTGGATGAAAATTCTAAATGCTATCAATCTAAAATTCTGACTTGTGATGCAGGCCTGGAATTCATCTTTGGAATAAAATCTTTATTTGTTAATTTTTGTCACTTATGGAGTTCATGTTCTTTGCCATCGTTGCCTGAACATTAAAAAAATAATAATAATAATTTTGATTGGTTGGGTATAGACATAACACATTATGCTGAAATAGTTAAAAGTGCCCTTAAATGAAGATTCATTCAAACATATTTGATTCAATGCAGAAGAAGCAGAAAGGGAGATGAACAAGCAAATGCCCCCTCAAAATAGTTTGACATGAACTAGTGAGCAGGAAGTGATGCGATCAGCATGCATGCCACTCAGTGGACCTCAATGGAGGGCAATACCCTGAAAAAACACACACTCACTGCTCAGAGAAAGACACTGTACCTTCAAGCCAAACTGTGAATGAAGAAACATTCAAACACTTTCTTGACAGCTTAACTTTGTTGATATCATTGCACTTCTGTGAGGCAGAGGGGAATTTGTGAACAACATATTTCTGTGATCTCAGCACATCTTAGGCCTGTTTCACACCGTACATAAGTGGTGCATAAGCTGCAGTGCACCTACACACTGGATTAAAGGAATAGTTCATCCAAAAATAATAACTGAAAATGTACTCAGCCTCAGGCCATTCAAGGTGTAGATGAGTTTATTTATTCACTGGAACAGATTTGGTCTATCAGTCCATCAATTAATGTCTTGTGAAATGGAAAGCTGCATGTTTGTAGTAAACAAATCTATCAAAATGTTGTTTCCAACTAAAATGTTAGTCCTCTATTCATAATATTGCTAGTCCTCTAATATTGCTTCTGAATCAGAAGAGAAATATGCACAGATCAAGCACCAAGCGTTTTGATGTGAAAGGACAACAGCGTATGGAGTTATACACTGGGGGAACCACTGTTATGAATTATGGACTGATATTTTGGCCAAAAGCAAAAGTTTACAGTTAAAATGCCTTAATGATGGACAAAAATGCAGCCTTTAACTTTACTATGTTTACTGATGGACTGCATTCGTGTGGATAACTTGTGCATTATTGTAATGTTTGCACTGTCATTCTGCCAGCACACATTCACTACAGCTGATCACAATAGAAAACTAAATTAAGAATGATTTCAAACTTCATCATCAATAATACAAATGAAAAAATTACATGGAAAGATGAACCACATTTACATCTAAAAGATGTAATCCACTTTTACATGGTTTGTTCCATCATCCACTGTTTAGTTGGAAACAACGTGGAAACGTAAACCAAAATGCTAAAAATCATCTAGATTCTGTCACATTCACTGAATATTAAAACATACGCTTGCGTTCAGTGGCGAAAGTCTGCGACGCAGCACCTTTCTGCTTGCACAGACTGCAGCACAGTGTGAATGCTGTGACCTGTTATCATGACTGGCAAAATAAACGTGTGCAGAGTGTTAGAGTTCAATTTACTTCACCATCGGTGGATTGAGAGAACTGTTATCTTTAAATCTATCATTGCATAAATAAAAATGGCATGTCTAAATCCCCATCGTTGTTTGAGTGCAGGTGATCTAATATTTAGCAGGCTGTTTCAAACCAAACAAATGCCAGTTTTATCGTTTGAAAATTACAGAATCAAGTTAGCCGGATCTTTTTTTTTTTTTTTTTAGCAGAATATGGTGACTGTTATTTAAAAAACACAGCTGCTGCAGTTACATTTCTGTAATTTTTTAATGCAGTTTGGTCATCATGTGTTTCAGGCCGAATCTCTTCTTGAAATCGCTTGTGAGGGAGAACGAAAAAAACTTCTAACATGATTAACCGCCAGGAAGCTCAGGTTGGAGGCATATTACATGTAATTTTCTATTCTGTCAGAGTGAGTCAGAGCCCCCATGCTGAGCCCGTTTCTTTTCATTCGCTAGCTTTCCACAATGATGTGTAGTATTTGACCTTGGTTTCCCCTTTTTCTTCTGCCAACTTGGAGGGGTTTGATGGTGGCACGTTGAGGCAGGTGGGAGTAATTATGCCAGACGTCTCCCTGGTGAGCTCTGCAAAGGTGGCCGGCCATTCTTTTCTCTTCAACTAGGCCAGATGACCTGCTTGATTTCCAGAAAAATCCAATTATCTTTGAATATATTACCTATTAGCTGAAAGCAGAAAGATGTAACAGTTCTGTTGGGATTTTATACAGATATATTGAGACTGTACTTTTCTAGAAAATACATAAATAGTAAGAAAAAAAAAAAACAGAGTAAATATATTACACCATAATACTAGAAAGGGTTGATATTATTTCCTAATTAAGTGTATAGTATAGCAATGACAACTCCCACATGAGAGGAACAGCTGCCAAGAAGTACTGCAAAACTATTCACAGCTCTTTTGCACCCCTGACAAAATCGGACTGAACAGAGCCATATGGGACTGCCAAAGCTGTCGCTCACCTGAGAAACACTTAACAACCAGCTGGCGACAACCCAGAAGAGTTTATTTTACACATACTCTGTTACACACACAAGCAAACACATACAATATACAAAATAAAATATTATAGAAAATAAACCTAATTTATGTTATTATATACACACTGCGGTTCGAAGCTTTGGGGTTGATAAAAAAATAAAAACAAATACAAGATTCGTTCAAGAGGCCTATTATTAAGGCTGCAAACAAAGTAAAAATAAAATATTAAACTGAAAATAATAATTTTCTATTTTTATATAAAATATTAATATAAAGCTACATTTTTAGCCATTACTCCAGTTTTTTGTAAAACACTTTGTCTTATTATCAATGTCAAAAATTTTTTATTGCTCCTTAATATTTAGCTTTATATAAATATATATTTGATGCCACCAACTAAGTTCAATGGTAACTGGATGTCAATAAAAAGGTGTTCTAAAATGTGTCTCTTCATTTTCCAGAGCATGTGACAAAAGAAAGCCCAAACAGCACAAACAAGCAGCGGTTATCTGTGTTATTGTGCAGGGGGAGGTGATCAGAATCTAAATGACTTCACTCCTACAGCTGCCCCCTCTGCTCTAGCTCCTCGGTCACTGATTCTGCTTTAAACTGCCAACGAGGAATTATTAGAAGTTGGATTCAGAGGCTCCCCCGTCGGATTGAACTGGCAGGTCATGAGGATGGGAGAGGAGCCAATAACCTTTCACTGACAAAGTGCCTGTGTCACTTAGGAAAACACAACCACTCTTTAATTTAGCCCTCCTCCATTCGGGTGAGAGAAACAGCTAATCAATTAAGAAGCAGTGAATATCTGTCAGGGGACTTCAAGATTTGTTTGTCATTGAAAAAGCTTGGAAATGGGCGGCTGTAAACTATGTTTTAAAGGTACCCCATCCATCATGTTGGTCCTTGACCTGTTTCCTTTATGTAAAGGCTGTAGGTTGTTATCTATATTTTTGTTGTTGTTGTTCTTGTTGAAGAGAACAGCAGGAAAGTGATGAATTGGTCACACTGATGAAGCCTGTGCTGGAATTGTTCCCAGCGAGCAACAACATATTGCAGACTTGGAAAATGATTCAGTAATTCAGCTTGTAGCAAAGAAATTTCTAATATCACTTCTAAATCAAGAAGCATGGGTACAAATCGAGATTCGTGGCAGCGCCACAATGAGTTTCTTCATTGCTGGAATACACAAACCACTGTTTCTTTTTGCTGCAATGACAAAATACTTTGTGCCGGGCCACCTGAAATATTTACACAATTAACCTCAATCACCATAATGGCTCTACAACGGACAGAAATGACTGAGTGAGTCAGCCTAAGAGCGGAGACTTCGACCACTTTTTGTAATGAAAAGACTTGGCTGTGTTTCAGTCCCGGAGAAGCTGACCCTCCCCTCCACCTCTCGCAATCAGCGGGATGAGTGGAGGTATAGCTGGGATTCTCGATCGCACCACAAGAGCTTTACGACTCATTAGCCAAGAGACTGATCTGTGGCTGTGTGTGTGGACTGTGGAGAGCAGGAACATGCTCTGAATCTTAGTGGAGTCCTGGATGGGCATGACTGCGGGACCGGAGGAAAAGCATCTTGTTCTTAGGAGAGTTATGGTGACTTTGGTGTCAGTAGGCCTGTTCTGACGTGATTGAGTGCTCCGCTGGGTGCAAAAACTTTCTCATAGCTGACTGAGGATGTGATGTGCCCTGTTGGACTTTGTCAGCACGAGGCCAGACAGGTATAGTTGACAATACTGGCAGTTCTGGGAATCATTATTACATGTTGGCAGCTCTCATAAACTCACAGCACTCTCATCGGTCCCAGTGTGACAAGACAGTGTGAGACAAGACTGACAAAGATATTTGTTACCCTGGACCACAAAACCAAGTGTCATTGTCATTAAGTGTCATTTTTTCAAAACTGAGATTTATGCATCATCTGAAAGCTGAATAAATAAGCCGTTAATTAATGTATGGTTTGTTAAGATAGGACAATATTTGACAGAGATTCTACTGTTTACAATGCATATTACTTATCAAAAATTAAGTTTTATTATATTTACAGTAGACATTTAAATCTGGTGTATATTCTGGCCAAGAACGTTCTATTCAGATGTATTCAGTGTGAGGGGTTCATATGAGTGACATATACATGAGCCAAAAAACAGTCTGTTCATTTTTATGTGACATTTAGGGACAGGTAAATATGAAATTAACTATACGATATGAAAATAGACTGCCATGCATCACAGAGGTTGTCCTGCAAACGTTCATCAACAAAGCGAGCCACAATGTCTGATTTGAGCACAAAGGACTCAAAGGAGCACAATCTAGTTATTTTCCAGTTAGTCATAAAGATTCAAAAAACACATTGATATGTTATACTCTGAAATAATATTGCATGTTAAAATAAAGGTTTCCTGCTTTAATAAATTGTAATTTATTTAAAATTTGTTAGTAATTTATTTAATCTTCTTTTGGAAGGAGCTCAAGATTTATTATTATTCTCAATATCAATGTTGAGAATATCTGAGCTGGTTACATTTTTTTTTTTTTTTTTTTTTTTTGTGGAAACAGGGCATTTTTTGTGTACATTTTTCCCCTTTAAGATGTTTTGACTATTGCAAAGTTCAAAAGAACAGCAGCTATTAGATTTTTTTATTATTATTTCATATAAATGTAGTTTACTGTTAGTTTTGATCAACTTAATATATCCAGCTGACTAAAATTCTTAATTTTTTTTATTTTTTTATAAAACAATTGTACTTACCCCAAACTTTAGAGAACATATTGAAAAAAAAGATTGATTTATAAATCAATATATTTATAATTATAAATATAATTATTCAAAAAACAACATACTTTACAAATTGTTATAATTTATCGTTTTGCAACAAATGTACTCTTAATACAACAACAAGGGGGAAAAGCTGTAGGTGTTTTCCTACCTAAAATTGGCTGGTATTGAATAATTGGCCTTTAGAGTATCTGTACACGACTCTAACAAAAGCTAATTATCCTAATAACAGTCAGCATTGATCCCTGTCTCTTCACTGTTTTGTGATCATCACAGGGGACGTTTTAGCATGCAGAGCATGGCTCATCTCTCCTGAAACTTTTTGCTAATCTGTTTTGATACAAATACACCCAGAAATAACCAAACTGTCTCAGTAGGAAGACTACACTGCTCAGATATCAGAAGTGATTCATTGTAATGTGTGGGTTTTATATTCACATTCATCCTTGTCAACAGAGATGTTTGTATTGATCCATCAGCGTGAGCTATTTCACTTGGTGCATCCATCTCCTGACCACAGTCTCACAAACTGAAATACAAAATAAATACGAGATGAATAAGAAGGGTGGGAGTTAAGTCAGGCTCTATAAAATAATGTAAATGGCAATTCTGCCATCAATTATAAAAAAAACAAAAAACATTTTACTTCTTCCATGGAACGCAAACTGGGAAATTTGAAGAATTTTAGTAGAGATTTAGACTCTAAATTCAGTAGACTCTTTTCCATGCAGTTTCATCGAATGGGGATTTTCAAGCAAAAAGTACAGAAAGGGGAAAAAAGGGGGTTGAAAAATCTATTTAAATGCATATCTGATATTCCATATGTCTTTGGTCAGGGGAAAAGATGAAGTTAAATCATCTGGAAATACTATTTTTCTTTTTAAATGACAGCAGTCAGAATTGGTGACAAAAACGCAGTCATTTTAGCATGAACTAATTTTAAAAGGGAAAAAAGAGAGGAGAAACAAAACAGTGTGTATACACACACACACACTAAATCAACTCACTAAACTGAGGCACATACTATTTTAAACATATAGAATCCTGCTTGAAGCACTCATACAGATTTCTTCTCAGAATGCATGTACAATCAGCACAAGGCTGCTGTCTCGATGAAAGCCCTGCTTTGATGGGCTCTTGTGAAATTTTCATGCTTCGAACAAGTTAATCAGTTCTACTGAATGCAATCCATGAAGCCACTGTGTGTAGCCATTTATTAAATAATATTTCTTATATTACACTTGTTTTAGTATCTATATTACAGCTTAATAGTAAATACATTAATTAGGAATGTTATTATACCTAATAATGTTATATAATCAGGTTGTGGAATTTTATGCAATTACAGGTGGTTGTTGTTATTATTGTAACTCATATTATGTAATATTTGTAAGGTGGATACTTTAAGGGAAGTATAACTGAATATATACTGTATATACAGGCTTGATATCATTTATATTCTTGTACACGAGTCCAGCTGAGCCTTCTGGTGCATGAAGTGATCCCAGAAATTATTTGAACTGATAAATAACACTTTGAAATGTCAGAATGTCATTGCAATAGATGCAAAATGTCAAACCAAATTCCACAAACAACAAGCTCTTTTCTGTTTCTCAGAACCTTTTTTTAATATTTATTTGAGCTGTATGGAAAGAACCTATATGCGTATATATGCCACACATATGTGCATATACAGGAAATACAGGTCTCCTGTATTGCTTCTTCATATCCACATATAAGCCCTATACATACAAGATATGTTTTCTATATAGCTAATGGCAGGATCTGGTCATTTTGTAGCTCATATCCCATTTCTGACTGTCATACATGATGCCTAGCTCATATTTTCTATTATCAAGGCAAAAACTAAGAATTAACGAAAAAAAATATGCAAGAACTTATGTATGTGCGAACATGTGAAATTGGTATCACATGTAATTGGCATGTTATGGAATTTAACTATGGCAATATATTAACATGATATACAGAGCCGGACCGTAACGGAGTACGTTTACTTGAGTACAGTACTTAAGTACAATTTTGAGGGATCTGTACTTTACTCGAGTATCATTTTTGGGGAGTACTCATGACTTTACTCAAGTACATTTGAGAGGCAAATATTGTACTCTTTACTCCGCTGCATTTCTATCCATAACTGTAAGTACCCGTTACTTCTTCGGCGCCGTCCACATGGAGATGGACCCCCGATCTTTTTTTCCCTCCTCGTCTCAAGAAATATCGAGATATCCGCGTCCACATGAAACCGATGTAGTATACATGCCAGACCAGCATGTAGCGCTGTAATTCTGCCACAGATCCACTTAAAATGGAGAAGAAGACATGGATTTGCGGCGCGTGGTACACAAGCGAACATAGAACAATACATTTATTAATCCGTGTTAATGTTAGCGTTCAGTGTTTGTTCATGTTTTTGTTGCTGTCACGTGATGTAGTGGTGTTTGACTAGGGGCGAGACGTGGGCTGATGATGTCATATTTTCAGAAAATGTACGGAATTCGCCGTCAGGGTGAAACGCAAAGGCTGCGTTTTCAAATATATCCACTCTGGGACCCGGTTTCACTCTTCCAATATGGCAGATCCGTGTGGACGAAAATTGCTAAAAAATGTGTGCACCGAAAAAAAAAAGAGGAAAAATTTTAAATCTCGGACACCCTATCAAACGTCATTGGATAGTGCAGGAAGGAAGTGGAGGAGGAGGATGATGAGGCACGTCATGACAGACCTTAATAAAGATTTTAAAAAATCTGTTCAGTTTTTTGTCTTATTTTTGTTCTTGTACTATTTGATTGTTCTTGTAAATACATAATGTAGATTTCTATATTTTGGACTTTTATTTCTGTTGCCTAGCAGGTTTTTTGTCTTATTTTTGTTATTGTACTATATTTTTATTATTGTTGATATGGAATACGCTGATGAGAGTGATGTTAACTGTGAAGCTTACACTGTGATGTACCTGAGAGAAAACAGAGATGACCATCTGATCTTCCCCAGTAAGAAGAAAGTATTTTAAGTTTGTTGTTTTACAGAACATCAGTTATATATGACATGATAATAAGGCCTCAAGTTAGGAAGAACATTTTAAGGAAAATATAATTATATTTTCATAATGTTTTTTTCCTTCTCAAATCTTGTCTGTGGTGTAAAAACACCCCTGGCCAAACGGGGTGCATCCAGTGGCGTAGCGCAAACTGCGTTGGCCCACCCGCAAGAGTGGAGGCGGGGCCCCTAACCGCATAATTAGATGGGGTATTCACCTTTTCATTCAAAATCGTGAATAAGTACTGTGGAATTTAATAGGATGTAATTATTTCGTATTTATTTAAGAACTTTTCACAAAAAAAAAAAAAAAAAAAAAAAAAAGAATAAAAGAAACACCAACAATAAAACAGCAATTACATTAACTTGTTAATATTTTTTTTCATGATTCATGACGTTTAACATTCAATAAAGGTAATATATATTACCTTTAAAATCCTCCATACCAAAGCGCCCCTTTCCCCTAGTATTTTTTTGCGCAAAGTCTGGACCATGAGATCCGCTTTTAGCATCTGAGTCCATGTCTGGCGTCTCATTCACCACAGCCGCGCCCACGTTAGAAGCAGTAATATCCGTGATGACACTGCTAGCAAACTCCTGAGTAACGTTACCCGTGCTCGCTCTCGCAGCTCCTTCCCGATTTGGATTTGGAAGAAATATGGATTAAATTTTCGGTAGTTTTGCATTGAATTGCTCTTTTCGGTGTTGGTTAGTCCGTTTTTGAGCTCCGCTGACATATTTTATTTTACTCATTTTGCGCTCATAAGCTTCACTCTCTAAACAGTTGCGGAAATTCTGAATAGTTATTGGATAACAAGGACAACAGATATGGTCATAATCGCCAAACACGGTAGGCTGCAATTACTACCAAAATAAAAGTCCTATACGTTTTTTGTACAATTTTTGGGCCTAAAACACAGGCCCAAAATTTTTTTACCTAAAACACAGAGACGCTGATTGATGTGTCTATGGTCTGCACTCGAGCATTTCAGTGGGCTTAAACAGATCACTCTTTACAGCGGATTTAGTTCCCATACAACTGACAATTTTGACCTAAATATGATTTTCAATTACAATAATTAATCCTAAATTTAAAAAAAAAAATTAATTACTTACTTTTAGCAACATCAGACGCACGCGGCTCACAAGATCTCCCGGTTCTTACTTCTGGAGACTCACACTAAACGGTTCATTTGAATCAGTGAGTGGTCGACTCCAGAACAGCTGCTGCAATCGGATCATTCTAATTCCTAAACGAATCGTTTGGTGTGATTTGCGATCCGATTTAAAAGTTTATTTTGAAAAGACTCAGTTCGTTCATGATGAATCAGACACCGCTTCTGCGTGTCGGAGCACGTGATATATTATAGGGAGTAACGATATGTTTTATGAAATGTAGTGAAGTTAAAAGTAAGATTTTATGCTTTGGAATGTAGTGAAGTAAAAGTAAAAGTTACTCAAAATAAAATTACTCCAGTAAAGTACTGATACTTGAAAAATGTACTTAAGTACAGTAACGAAGTAAAGCTACTCCGTTACTGTCCACCACTGCAAATTTTATATATGTCATATGAAAAACCTACATCAAAACCTATATTGAAACATATATGTTTATATAGGTTTTTTGTGGGATCTATTGTTTCATCACTTGAAATGCCAATTATCACAATTGTATTTGCTTAAAAAATGTTTTGTGCCACTTGGTTTGATATTTAAGAAAAAAACTATTAGACTTGTTCAAGTGTGGCATGTGTCTAAATACTTTTTGGGGCCACTGTATATTGTATAAGTCAGATGATGTTAGTTGTTTGGTGGATGAATGGAAATTAGTAAGTCAAAAACTAAAAATTAGTTTGATGAATTGGCAGCTGAATAGGTATCAGTCTATGGGAAACCCCTTTTTAATATATCATCTTTATATGACTGTCATTTGCTGGCTAGTCTCCACATTCCCATGTCATTGCCCCCAGCTCTTCAACTTTATGAATTATTCAAAAATCACAGAAGTAAACAAAATGATAAAACAAGGGGAAGGACCCTGGCTAATGGCAGAAGCATGGTGGATCGAGCTGGAGGCTCTGTGTAGTTTAAACATGCAGACATAAATATGCACTCATGAATATTAAAGCACATGTATACATCCCCTAGAGATAGGAAGTATTACCCATTTATAGGGTATAGTTGTTTGCTTTCCCCTAGCAATGATGGATAAATTATTGTGGCGCTAGATCTTCATTGGACAAATGAAATGTGGGTATTAATACAAAGAAGGCAGACACCTTTTCCATAATGATGTAATGCAGCTCAGTACCATTTCATTGAAAGTTAACAAAAGTGGAACTTTTGTGTACAACAGGAAAACAACTCATTGCAAAGATTGTTTATTATTGCGCTTGAATTTCTATATAATTACTTTTTTTTTTTGTATGGCTTCAGCCATAACACCAATTCAGCAAGTGATATTTAAAAAAAAAAAAATCACACCTTGACCACATTATGACCATTACAAAAGACTCGCCCAGTAAAATAAATGAATAAATATATGCTTAAAAAATAAATAAAAATAAATAACCTGAAGTTAATTTTTTAAATTATATATATATATATATATATATTATATTCAACTGGTTATATTCAACCTGGTTGAATATCAACCTGGAACTTAGAAAATTGTACAAATAATTACGTTAAACCTAATAATTAATAAATAATAATCCATAAAGTAAAGGCAAGTAACACATTGAATTAAACATGACATCTGAAGTAGAATGATTTAAGTCATTCTACTTCAGATGTCATGTTTAATTCAATGTGTTACTTGCCTTTACTTTATGGATTATTATTTATTAATTATTAGGTTTAACGTAATTATTTGTACAATTTTCTAGCAACTTCTAATTTAAAATTGTTTCAGTTGTTTCATTTTTTTAAGGGCACCAACGATTTGAGTGATAAACAGTGTAACGCTGCTGTTTTGTTTTGTTATAAAAAAAATAAGCCATGTGTTGTGATTTGACAGATAAAACATGCAATTTTCAAAAAAATAAGACTGCAGGTTAGATGTATGCTTTCAGCTGTTCATGAGGCTTTGGATTTCAGCTCTTTTCCATTGTTCTTCACAGGACTGGTGAAACAGAATGGAAGGTCAGAGAGGTACTGTAAGCCCTGTGTATGCATAACACACACAGTCAGTAGCTATTTCTCAATGCTAATTCAGGACTCACTCTGAAAAGCAATTTCTTTCCTGGAGGACTCTTACAATATTTTTTACCTAATTGACCCACTTAAAGCTGGCAAATGATTTTCATTTGGAAATTTCCACTTCAAGAGTTCTATAATTAGCATTCCTTATAGGCCTAATAAAAAAATTTAAGTGCTAATTGCACTCCTGTTTCCCGGCTCTCACAGTTAGTCTCAGACCATGAACCCTAGATGTGAAAACACCCTCTGGCATGAGCACATTTGAGAAGAAATTCAAACACTTCATTCAAGCATCTCTTTGTCAATAATTCATATCATACAGGAAAAATATTCACTGGTCGAATTAGTAATTCAGGTAAATTATGTATATAAAGGACTACTGTATGTGGAAACAGAACAGTGAGAATTCACAGAGCACATGTTAACCATTGATCAACTGTATTGATACCTGTCCTCAGTTTATCAGCTATATATACAAATGCATCTGAATAAATTAGAATGTCTTTAAAAAAGTTCATTTATTTCAGTAATTCAACTCAAATTGTGAAACTTATGTACAGTATTACATAAACTGAATACACACAGGCTGAAGTAGCTTAAGTCTTTGGCTCTTTTAAGTGTGATGATTTTGGCTCACAATTAAGAAAAAACAAAAAATATGGTGAAATGCTAATCAGCTAATCAACTCAAAACACCTGCAAAGGTTTCCTGAGCCTTCAGAATGGTCTCTCAGTTTGGTTCACTGGGCTACACAATCACGGGGAAGACTGCTGATCTGATAGTTGTCCAGAAGACAATCATTGACATCCTTCACAAGAAACCACAAACATTCATTGCCAAAGAAGCTGGCTGTTCACAGAGTGCTGTATCCTAGCATGTTAACAGAAAGTTGAGTAGAAGGGAAAAGTGTGGAAGAATAAGATGCACAACCAACCGAGGATTGTCAAGCAAAATCGATTCAAGTATTTGAGTGAACGTCACAAGGAATGGACTGATGCTGGGGTCAAGGCATCAGAGCCACCACACACAGACGTGTCAAGGAATTTGCTGAACCACAGACAATGTCAGAAGCATCTTACCTGGGCTAAGTTGAAGAAGAACTTGACCGTTGCCCAGTGGTCCAAAGTCCTCTTTTCAGATGAGAGCAAGTTTTGTATTTCATTTGGACACCAAGGTCCTAGAGTCTGGAGGAAGGGTGGAGAAGCTCATAGCCCAAGTTGCTTGAAGTCCAGTGTTAAGTTTCCACAGTATGCGATGATTTGGGGTGCAATGTCGTCTGCTGGTGTTGGTCCATTGTGTTTTTTGAAAACCAAAGTCACTGCACCTGTTTACCAAGAAATTTTGGAGCACTACATGCTTCCTTCTGCTGCCCAGCATTTTGAAGATGCTGATTTCATTTTCCAGCAGCATTTGGCACCTGCCCAAAAACACCAAAAGTTGCTTAAACTATTTTCTACTGTGTGTGTGCACTTGGATGGGTTACTGTAAATGCAGAACACAAATTTAGAGTATAGGACACCATTCTTGGCCACATGTCACTTTAAGCTATAAATATTAAAATTGTATCATATTCAGTTGAGTTGTGTAAACTGGGGCAGCTCTTTCTGATTTCTGAGTGGCTTTTCAAAATAAACATAACATTTTTCTTCACAAACAGGTGCTTTTTAATTTTTGGCTCAGTATTTTAGGGATGTCTTCAAATCCATTCTTTAATCTTTTAAAAGGATCCAGTTCTTTTACAAATCCAGGGCTTTTTTTTAACACAATCAAGGAAGTAAAATGGGCAGTGTGTGCTAATCTGCAATGCAGGTTTTTCAAATAAAAAGCCATTCTAGCTCACTATTCTTAGACACATTTTGAAGGACCCATTCATTATGATATGCATCAACAACTTAGCTTGAGAGAGGATGAGTGAATACTTCAATTTTGAAAGCACTTTATTACTTAAAGCTGCAGTGTGTAATTTAAAAGACAACAAATGAAAATTATCTTTCCGAATAAGTTTCCTTAAATCTCTTCTTATCCCCGTCTGGGATATGAGAAAGCATTTTTAATAATCATTTTGAATTGAATTAAGAATGCCTTTAAAATTCCATTTCAACTCCTGAATTTTAAATGTGGTATAAATATGACACATAATTGTAATTTGAATTTCATTCTATGGCAGTAGAATGAAAATATATAGAAAATCTAAGAATTCATATCTAGAAAGTTTTTCCCGATAAACTGGATGGATGGATAAAACATTGGATAGAATGACAGAAATAATTAGCTAGTTCTATCTAGCGAATTAACAGAGAGTACGAAGGTAGATCAATGGATAAAATGATAGATCTAATGATATAGACAGACATACAGACAAATTTTGATTTAATGTCTAGATCACATTTTAAATGCTATATCATAATGCTGTGCATATGGGAAAGCTTTTAAATCTTGCTTATTGTGTTTTGTTGTTGTGTGCATCTTTGCTTTATCATGTAATTACAGCTTTTGCTGTCATGAGCAGGACTAAAGTGATCGGTTTCTCCACCAGAGTCATTTTTAAAAGCATTCACCAAGGCCATTCAAATCTAGTTCTGCATGCTAGGGCTTTCATCATCTATCAAATGCTCCAAAAAGCTTCTAATTCAGCCAGCATCAGAGCTATATTACCACTGAAAAGCATCCATCTCTGTTTGCTACACATTATATAGCAATGGTTGCAGACGCAGAAAAACAGACTGGTATGCTAAAACATTAACATACTATCATTTCATTCCTGATCATTGCCTCATAAATACACACTACGGTATACAGAGTAAAGCAGAATGGCTGTAATCGCTTTGGTGCTTACTAGAAAACAAGGAACAGTGCACAATATACTTTCAAGGGCATGTGACTGATTACATTAACTGACATTAATCTTCTGAAAAGAAATCTATTCCCGTAGATATAAAAGATGAACCTAGATTCTTGTTCCAGCTTGTGACTGATATTCTGAATTATTTTGTGCAATGAATCTAAGATGCGTTCTACTCAGGTGCCTTCAAACCGTCAGGGACGCATCAATCTGAATTACAATACCAATAAGCTTATAATTATTTTCATATTGTGGCAGATAAATATTAAATATTGTAATAATATTATATATTGTGGCAATATTAAAAAATCAATTTTGACTTGAAATAGTTTGAAAAGCTGCAGATGTACGTAATGTAACAACATGTAAAATGGATATCAATTTTAGAAATTCCTTGCGATTAACATTGTGAAATATCATTTCAATTTTCAATTTCAATTTAAAATAACAATTTTCTATTCAAATTATTTTTTTAAATGCAATTTCTTCCACTGGTGAACTTTTAGCCACCATTACACCAGTCTTCAGTGTCACACGTTCCTTCAGAAATCATTCTAATATGCTGATTTGGTGCTCAAGAAACATTTATTATTATTAACAATGTGTTACAGAATTCTTTGATGAATAAAAAGTTCAAATGACCTGCTTTTATTTGAAATAGAAATCTTTTATAACACTGAAAATGCCATTACTGTCACTTCTGATTAATTTAATACGTCCTCACTGAATAAAAATATAAACTGCTTTTAATTAAATCTAACTGACTTCAAACTCCAATTCAGTACTTGATACACTGTGCATCACTAATTCTATCTAATTCTACACATCACATCAGCTATAAAAGAAAACAGCTGCTTTATATAAACTCCAGAAAAGTTCTGTCCTTGACAACATGGACATGGTTTCACACTGTGCTTAAAAGCCCAAAACAAAACATCACCCTGACACAGCTTGTCAGCTTGAGGATATCTTCCAGCCTGACTGCAACTGAGAGCCCGGTCTCAGCTCTCCTGGAGACAACAGTAAATGACACAGTAAATGAGTTTGGATGACACTGAGTGACAGTGTCATCTCCTGAGAAGTGCTCTGTGGTTTCTCCACTGCAGACCTGTAAATACATTCCGTATCTTCTCCTCCTCCTTTCTGTCAGATAGGCGAGACAAGTGTTATGGAGAGGTCATTAATGACCAAACTGACTGCCTCCAGATCCCTCTTCAATTGTCACTCCGAATCCAATTTTGCCAATATGCACTGGAAGCTGGGCAAACACTGCTGGATCCTGTCCATCAAAAGCAGCTGGTGTTTGTTGACTCTGTAACAGAACAGAAAAGCAGATTATTTTTACATAGGCTACATATACGTACATATTATGATCCAGTCCCATCTTACCTGTGATCCTGCATATATATATAACTTATTTTTTTATAGTATTTTCAAATAGAAGACTATTCTGTTAGGCTATCTAAACTTTGCAAAATTAAACAAAATTCTGGCACAAATTACATCAACAATATTCACAAATGATGTATGCAACAATATCCCGTAACACCATAGACTTGCTTTCTGACTTCAAATATAGAATCTGTATATATCAGTAGTGAGAGAGGATTTGAAAAAACAAAACAAGACAAAAAGTAATAACAGTCTCGTCTCCTCAGAGAAATATGAATTATTTACACCCCCCTTGTCAACTAACTTTTGGTTCTTCCTGACAGAAAAATACAATAACAGCCAAGGAAAACTGTTCACTTGAGGCACACAAGGTAGAGATCATGTACTTTAACTTAGTATATTAAAAACATTTTACTCCTCTAAAGAAAATTCCGTGCAATATTTCTTTAATTATAAATTATGATACTGTGTTTATTCCTTAATTAATTAATTAATTAATTAATTCATTCATTCATTCATTTATACTGACAATTAAAGTTCTCTTCATTTTTTTTTACATTTAAATTCTTATACTTTCTTACACAAAAGCGTTAATTTTTTTTTCAATGTAAAAGTCGTTACTGTCAACTATGATCACTTCGATGCAGCCTTGCTGAATAGAAGTAATCATTACTTTTAGATTTGGTAAAGATTACATATGTAAGGATTTTTAAAGACAACCTTTGACATCATCAAACGCTCACCTAAGTTCATCTAAATGTAAACAGGGGAATGAGCATGCACAATTAAATAAAACAACAACCAACATTTTTTAATTAAACTACTTTTTAATTATTTAAAAAAATAATTCTATAACTTATAGTGATATGACAGCCATATTTTAAAATATACAAGCTGTGTAGTTAACAAAGGTTTGGCAAAAGGCAGAGAGCTTTTCTAGAAATAATGGTTAAAACAGACAGAATAATCTAACATGAACATTCAAAGAATAACAAGATTTTGCAGCAACCTTTCAAACAATATCTATCAAATGTGCAGGGGCTGAATCTTTGAGATAAGGACTTCAGAAAAAAAAAAAAAGATAAGGTAGGCTTTGAAACTTCAAACATTAAACACAGCAAAACCTATAGGCTACAATACATCTAAATAGGTGCTATACTATACATACACTATAAAGGCATGAAATGCCACCAAAAAAAAAAGCCACAATAGCACAGAATTATTTATAATGCACTCTTCTGAATTGGATATGCCTGATTAACTAGAAGAATGAATGGTGAAAGCCACCTACTCTTCACCATTTGCATCTTTTGTGAAGAGGGGCACAGAGGCCATAGCTCCTGGTCAGATTCACAGTGTCAGTGTTCAGATGTAGGCAGGGCATGAGAAAGGCAGAAGAGAAAATGCATCTAATATGGTGTGGATGACAGCAGGAGAACTGAAATGGCTCTGTCACTTTGCACTTTAAAATGAGTTGCTGTAAATGACATGGACTTAGAGATGGAAGAAAGCAAATGAAGAAAGCAAAAAGAGGCTGGAGTGGCTCTTTTCCTCCTGGTTCACTTTGATTTTGATAAACAAGCCCCACCAATCTGTATAGCTTGAACAGTTCAGCATTTGCACTTTTGCTGTAAGGCTCTCTATTTGTAGCCCTAGTTTGATCATATCTGCAGGAGAACAGAACACCACAAGGTCTTTAAGGTGGAATCCTGAAGGGGTTTGACAGCATCGTGACTCTTTGTAACCCTGAATCTTATTATAACACGATTCAGCCTCGCAAGGACATGGAGGTGTCAGTGTACAGGAAGCACTTGACAGTATCATGTGTGTTTGTGTGGTGAACGCTCTGTTGAACGCTGCTTTGTAAACAGGTTTGAGAGACACTGAGTGCACACAATAAGATTTCCCTTCAAGAGTGAATTGATCACATAATATAAAGCTAGAAGATTCATTAGTTAATATAATATAACACAATATCCCTGTGTTTGACCACACAGAGTGGAAGTGTTTATATATAGCTGTTTTGTTGGTTCTGGAGTAATTTATTTATTTATTATTTTATTCTGGCTTTATTAAAATGGGAAACTTTGAGTCACGAAATTACTGAATGAAATTTGTGTAAATATTTGTGTCATATCAATATGCAAAACAGGATGCCAGAGATAAGTTATTGTGATTATTGTGCCGTTGTTTTTAGTTTTAATCGATTTCTCTCTGCGTGAGTGGCCATCATTAGTTTCAGCTTTTATTCTTAGATCTTTCTCCCACACAAACATCATGCACTATTTTTTTCTGAGACTTTTGTGAGAAATGGAGAACAGACTCAGAGATTCATTACATTTGGACTAATTATCTGTCAAACAGTGAAGTTAGAATCAAAATATATTTCAGTTTGTATTGTAGCCATATACATGTTACACTGTTGACAATGTAAGTGAGTTTTGAATATAGTGCTAGCACATTGATCTATAATATGAGCAAATACTTCCCTCTTGTGGGCAATGGGGTAATGTTTTGGTCGCTATCTATCTATCTATCTATCTATCTATCTATCTATCTATCTATCTATCTATCTATCTATCTATCTATCTATCTATCTATCTATCTATCTATCTATCTATCTATCTATCTATCTATCTATCTATCTATCTATCTATCTATCTGAAATTACTGATCCCTTGGGTTTTGCGGAAATAAATATTGTTCAGATTCATATCAATCCTTTAAAAATGTTCAAGTAGGGAGATTAGAGCCCAGTCTGAGCAATACATGCATTCATTTCAATGTATTATAATAGATGAACCACAATCAAATGAAATAACAAAATGGAAATGAAGTGAAATGTAAAACTAAATATATATAAATATCCACTTTAGATATTTTATCTAAGCTATTGTAAAGGCATAATTATAAGTCTTCTGTTCTTATATAGTTGTAATCATAATAAAATAAGGTTGGTTTATATTAACGGTGTGTCCTTCATTTAAAAAAAATTAGGCAATAAATGATTTAAACCACTAGATGGCAGGCTTTACCTTTACACTGTATCCTACTGCTTTATTTGCACGATATTGCAATGAAATAGCATTTTGATTTATTAATGGCATAAAGTGCAATGGCAAAGTAATTTCAAGTGAAATTTTATTTTTTGGTCTTGCAATAGAAGATTTCAACATAGAGTAATCTACCTGCTTTTTATTATTTAACAATTTCTGCTCAGTAAAGACAAATAACCTGACATAGGCAACATAATTAAACCACAGGTTTGGAAGCTGTTGGTGCATCTCTTAGTCTGCTTTTATTCTCTTCACCCACCTGTTTTGTCACACTGTTGATTCTGTCTGTAGCTATTTTAATCAGTCCATTTGAGAATACGTAAATAAGCATAAACCCCACAAAATGAGACCATTTAATTGTGACATGGAGAGCAGTTGTCAGCAATACTTTACACCATCCTTAAGTTTGTGTGTGTGTGATATGTAACATTTTATTTCTTACAAAAAAATGCGTAAAGTTTCATTTCTGTATAAAATGTTCTTTTCTGATATATCCTTGAGCATGAGCAATTTTTTTCTTACATTTAAAGTAGAATGAGCATGAATGCAATGCCTTTTTTGTAAAGCACTCATTGAAAGCACCAGATACAATGTAAGCATTTTTTTTTCTTTCTTTCTTTCTTTTTTCTTTGTTTATTTGAAAGAGACAGGAATTCTGTTAATCCTGTTATAGATCTGTTTTTCTGGACCTACTATGGGGGTTTGGACCACAGCTTTTGTGTTTTTGGCAGGTTTGTGGTTCAGCAATCACAAGTGCTCTTGTTCTTTCTCTGAGCATTAGGTTTGACTTGCAATCCTGTAAAAAAACAAAACAAACACACACACACACACATACATATATTTGTGATAACTGAAATTAATTCTGTTTAAATGACTGTATAACTAGCAATAATATTTTCTATTTGTTTATATAATTTATTTTTTAAGTTTTTCTCATTTGGGTCTTTTGGGGCTGGTGTACAGTTTGGATAGAAATATGAATTTGCACATGTAGGGATCAGGCCATTTGAGTGGAGATCTCTCAGTGGAATGTATAATTAGACAGAGGCCTGTGAGGGGAGAGAGGTAGGCATCTCTCCAGCCCTTAGGCTACCAGCTTCAAAACATTCATAACTCCATCCAGTATTTAGTAGCTGGTACATTCCACATTTATTTCGGTATCTGAGTTAAAAACATTTTAAATGATATTATAAGGAATAATTCACCAAAAAATGAAAAGTTGCAGAAAATGTACTCATCCCCAGGCCATCCAAGATGTAGATACGTTTCTTCATTGGAACAGGTTTGGAGAAATTAAAAAATGTATTACTCGCTAACCAATGAATCCTCTGCAGTGAATGGGTGCCATCAGATCGATTAGTCTTGTGAAGCAAAATCTGCTACAACCATCATAAAGGTGTTTTAACTTTAAACCATGAACCATAATAACACTTCCTCTGGTGGAAAAAAAAACCCAACAAAAAACCATTTTGTGTCTTGATGGATTTTTTTCACTTCACAAAACCTGAACTGATGGACTGGAGTCGAGTGGATTACTTGTGGATTTTTGAGAAGTTTTTATCAGCTGTTCGGGCTTTCCTTCTGACGGCACCCATTCACTGCAGAGGATCCACTGGTGAGCAAGTGATGTAACGCTACATTTCTCCAAACCTGTTCCAATGAAGAAACAAACTCATCTATATTGGATTGCCTGAGTTTGGATAAACTTAAACTAATTTTTATTTTTGGTGAACTATTAGAAAACATTATCTTAGCTGAGAAACAATATCAAATTTGGAGCAATATGAGTGTAACTTTATGGCACCATATACAGTATCTGATTAGATGCATAATATAAGATATATTTTTGACCTGCCTATGCTATCTGCTGCTTTGCAGAGTACAAACAGCTATAATTGTGCTTCCAATTGCCTTATATCTCTGCAAAATGCATGACTTAAAAGAATGTTTTATGTGTCTGCCTCGTCCTTCCGTATAAGCTTAAATCTCACATGTCGGGTTCGTGCCTGATGCAAATCTGATGCATGCAGCCGGAGCAGATGGATAAAACCAACCAATGAATTGACATTCGAGACTCATGATATGGTAATATACACTGGAGACCTGTGGCTGTTACTAAGCCAGTCTGCCAAATCTGAACCAAAAGAAGCACTGCTTCGGTTTAATCTGCCTCATTCATTTTCAGTGGATGTCTCAATAAAGCACTAATGCTTAAAGTGTGGCTTGTGGAAAAAGCTCTTATGGGAAAAAGGAGCTGTTCTTTTCATTACCCTTGACAAGAGAACAATAGAGGGGGTATTGTGTATTGGTCAGGTTGGGTTGTGTAGCAGGTAGTGTCTGTGGCAGGTAAATTGGGTGAAGCATGGGAGTTCTGTTTGCATCTGTTTCTCTGTCTGGTCTCCCACGGTTCACCAACACAGCAGTGACCGGATTCATCCTATCAGAATGCAGCTCTCATTTACTCCCTCAGCTCACTGGTGGAGAGAGGGGGCTATGAAAGAGAGATGGATGATTTTTTAGAGAGAATGATATGCAGTTTTTCCTTCATCCCAACCAGGTAAAGCAGACAGGCTTTTTTGTAGTCTAGTGGTCAAATGATATGTTTTTTTTTTTTTTTTTTTTTTTTTTTTATAAATAAAATAATGAAGTGCATTATTCATTGTACAGTAAAATGGCCACCTTTGTAATCAGGCCTATCAGGACAGGCTGGCTCTGATTTCTAAACAGCAGGCCAATATAATGCTCAATTTAAATTAAAATAATGAATAAAAAAGTTTTAATTATTAATTGTTCCTCAAAAAAGAAAAGAAAGAAAGAAAGAAAAAGTTCATTATAAAATGATCACTTCTAGCCAGTGCTCTTTTGTTCAGTCAGGACAGACTGATGCTGATATCTGAAGAGCAATAAAATGCTGAAAAAAACCTTTAACACTATATTTATTGTTTTATACTATAAATATTTTACACAAAATGTTATTTTATGTTTTTTACAAATGAGTATTAATTTATATTTATAAATATGTTATATCTAATATTTTACATAGTACTTACAAAATTCATAGGATTTTTTATTTATTTAATTTTATTTTTAATTTTATTAATTTATTTATTGTCATTTATTAATTATAAAATAACAGCCAATAATCAGCTAATCGGGCACAGTGCAATGTTGATAAATGCTTAAAATGTCCAAATGTATTTAGATTAACTGGCCCGAGTGAAATACATTTTACACATTTATACTCAAATGCCATCATATCCTCCTACTGAAACCGCAAGGACAACTTTGACCGTAAAATCTCTTGTTGTATGTCTTGTGTATAAAAGTCTCAGTATGTTTCTTTGAAAAAAAAACAAGCAAGAGAATAAAGTTATTCACTTTTTAATCCTTTATTGAAGAAAGTCTGGCCAAAAGCATTTTCAAAGTAACAAAAGAGTGTATTTCTTTTGTATTCGGCGTGTGAGAGAGAAGCAGAGCGGGAGAAAGAGACAAAGTTTCAACAGTTTTATAATGCATCTAATAGAGTGTGTCTGGTTGTACTTGGCAGTCGCTGTGGCAGCCCAAAAACTCGTTGACCTCTCAGCTCATCTGTGCAGAGATGTGCTAAGTCTGAGGAGCTTCGCTTGAACACCGCCGGGCCGGCTGCCTGCAAATCAAACACACAGCACTGTTTCAGCAACAATCGCACATATACATCATTTCAAATGGCCCTCAATCTGTGGTATTTCAATTTGAGCCCAAACCACACATTTAACATCTTATTAAAGGGTTTTAGAGATTGGCACTCGACTCGTCCGTGGTAAACCTCGGCCATCTGCCATAAATAACAGCTACATTTCCATATGAGGCACAATATGCATAGTTTTTTTTTGCGAACAGACATAAACATTCCATGAAAATACCCCTACAATTACAGTGAATTTAAAACTCAGTATATGAGACGCAATGAGGTTTTCCTGCATCGATGGATTATTTAGCCAGCTTCAAGAAAACATGTCAGCAAAATGTGACCTGGTGGCTGACAAAGTGCAGACAAGCTTAATCATAGGATATCATATATTCAAATCAAATAGTGTCTGTGCACACCGTGTCTGCTCAGTACCTCTCGGTGGGGTGGCTAACATGAGGGTCGTCTCCTTTTGGAGATGGACTGCTGAGAGAAGGTGACCTTGGTGGTGCCGATGCAAATACTGTCACAGTGTACCTCACTGTCGCATGCGAAACGAAATAGGGGCACAGATGGGTTGGGTTGTCATGGCAACACCTACTAAGCAAAGTAGAGGGCGCCAAGGAGTTGAAGAGGGACAATGGGAGATTTGGAGCCAGAATTTAATTTGCATCAGTTTACGGACTAGATCTAAATGACAGCACTAAAGAGAATCTCACAGGCGCTAATGGCTGTCTGACAGCACATGGTTAAATTAGGCAAAAAAAAAAAAAAGACCACAAAATATTGATTTGACTTGCAACAGCACATTTTCAAGAGATTATTACAGCTGTGCAAGAAATTGAAATGTGAAAATTAAATGGAAATGTTGTCATCTATTGAAATGGAGGCTGAAAGCAATGGCGGCAGTGCTCTCAAAGATGGAGTGTGTTTTCAGGTGACTGTCTGGAAGCCTGCCGCAGTGTCTGAACGACCCAGACATCAGCCAACTCTGATCACTCCCCAAGTGTGTGCTTGCAAATATGTGTGTGTGAGAGAGAAAGTGATAGAATAGAAGAGAAAGGGAAATGGAAAAAGACAGATAGAAAAGAGCTGCTACAAGCTGTTGTGTCCTTATTTGACACTAATTTAGTAAAAGGAGACAATAGCTTCGACAAAGGAATAGCTCTTGCAAAATCTGTCAAGAAATTCACTCACTTTGAGGCCTTCCTTGACCTCAATGGGAGTACATATTTAATGCATCACTTAAATTGGGTAGAAATCATGCCAGCTCTGCACTATAGAAATTACCCACGATGCATGACTCATACTGTTACTGCTCTTGGTGGTAAATCATCGTGTAAATCCACAATCAAGATCTTTTATTCAATTTATAATTCCATATAAATCAGATTGTGATTTCCCAAGAAAAAGGTTCAACAAGCCTCACGATTTACTGCCAATTTCTTTCCCAATTTAATTTGTAATTTTCACAGCACATAGAAAAGCGTCTACTGCACAGTTTCATAAATCACTCACCATCTCATTACCAATATCCAGAAAGCTGTAAACCATCAAGTTGGATGTTTTCAGCTTTGAAACTCTCACTATACTGTACCTCCGAATAGAATCCCAAAGTCACTCAACTCCAAAGTTAAGTTCTCTTTTCAATGTCTTATTTGACTGACACAAAGCGGCTGGTTTTTACTGGGCATGCACATCCAGCCGAGTCTAGTGGCTTTCAGGATTACTGTGCCATGTCTGACTATTTTGTATTCATGGTGGATGACTATCTCGCTACTGTTGCTGGGGGCTCTGTGGAGCAAGCACCTATTAGCTGGAAAACTGCCATGATTTGGAGTGAAGTTTAATAAATATATAAAAGCTAAACAGTACGTAAGTAGATGGTTAGCGTCAGAGGACAATCAGTTTTGTTGAGGTTGCATTTTTTTAGATGCTCCTCTATTCTTCTCTAACTCATTCATAAAAGAAAAAAAATACACAAACGGAGCAAGAAATCTATCAAAATGATATAATATATATATTTTTTTCTGTCTTATGAATAGCAAAATCTTACTCACCCAGGGGCTTTATAATTACACATCAACAATAGATGTGGGCTAATGCAAATGGAAAACCAGGTACTGAAATAGAGAATTATTCATATGAATTCAATATGAAGCAAGCGGGCAAGCACACCGAATGCCATTAGAACTGTGTGCAGAATTATACTATTAATCCATAAATGGTTTGAAGACTCGCTTTTCAGCTGTCATAAACCCAGCGATGACATATTCAAGCAAAGCAATTATCTTCATAACTGGAGTCTTATTGGAAACTCTACAGACGAGTAAGATATTTGAGTGAGGGTAATAAATCCAGCCTTCTCCTAAGATAAAAAATACATTCCTAATCCACCTTCATTGTTCACAGACATCACATGGACAGTAATGGAATATACTGACCTTTTCCACCTTTTATTTCCATTGTACATCTTGCCATGATAATTCCATAATAAAGGAGACAATCTGCTTTTAATTAATCTGCCAGAGAACTTCTTCAAAAATGATTGAAAACAGAATTTGCCCTCCATACACTCTTGACAATATCTGTCCCTGCCAATATACTGTAATAGTATCCATATGCCCAGCAGGATGCAAACCAAATGCATTACCTACACATTAAATTCCCAGTAAATTCTCCTTTTGATGCCTTTTAATGCATTAGCTGTGCTTGTGAAAGAGCCAAAAAATACATGTCGCTTTACCAAAACTACATAAAAGGAACATGTACATTTTGCTGCATTTAATTTGACTTTTACTATAGTATTGTAATAAATTTATGCTCTCATCTGAGAACTTTTTAGATGGAAAACCACCTAATCAGACACCTTAGCTGCCAGATGTGTGGTATTTCCCAATTTACAAACCGGTTGTGCCTCAAGATTAAAATATGAGAAATGTTACGTCAAGTTATGTCATGTTCAGAGTTTAAAATACAGAAATAGCCTGTGGCCTGTTCACACTTGTCATTTCCAATCACTGGTTTAATGTAATCCCAGGTTCACTTGTTTTATGTTTCATACTGTTCCTACTTCAATCTTGGGTAGTTGCTCATATTTTTAAGCTTTAAGAAAGTATATTTAGAAAATAAAGTTTACCATTCGTATTTGCAAAGTCAAATCAATCATTTGTGACGCAGTCAGTATGTGAACCTGTGGAACCTGGAACCTATGTTTATCTGTGAAAATGCATTTAGTCATTAGGAAATGCCAGGTAAAATGCTATCAAATCTTTTTAAATGATATAAACTACAAGAATATACAATAATTTGTAGTACAATAGTAGGCTAATAAATTTTTTCCCCTCAGATGCTAAAACAACAGTGTGGGAAAGTTTCTGTGACTCTTGAAAGCTCATGAATATTTAATTAGGTAAGCAGTGCAGCAATGTATGATTGGTTGTGTAATTATAAATAAATCTCAATACATTTTTACCACTGCATCGTTTGCACAACAATTAGAGGGTTAGCATCACAAAATCCTTGGTTAACCCTAACTCTCTTTTTAAAATAGAAGTGTGAAATACTTCACCCAGGGTTAAAAATGGCATTAACCTGGGATTTAAAGGCTCACCCAGGGTTAAGCGCGGTGTGAAATCCCCACATATACAACATTATATGATTAGCATGTGTTAAGCAGACAAACAGACTGTTGCACAAAGCTCGATTGAGTTTGTGAGAGAGGATTTTTTGGAGAGGTGCTAAAGCCCTCCACCTGTCTCCCAAGCTCCTGACTCGTGATTTTGAAGGAAGAACTCACGAGTTAGGGTCTCAGGGAGCAAGAGGAGGGCAGCCATAACCAGCTAAGCCTATCTCTTTTCTTTCATCAGTGCTGAACTCAGCAGCTCCTACACTGCCAAAAGTTTGTGTCTGGCTGCACATCTGCTTTTTGTCCTACAGCAATCACTGTGAAAAGACATTTGGAGGGGAATTTTCCCTGCCATTATTAATTGCACAAGCTGGAAAATGTTGTTGAGTAAAATACAAATACATTTGCAAAAATATGCATGCAATGGAAGGCAAAATAACAATTGGAAGATGGGATGGAAAAGAAGAAAGGAAAAATTATAGCTTGTGAGACTTGTTTCCTCTTTGTCGGATTGGACTTTCGATAGACAAATGCCCTCTGCTCTGCAGTCTTTGGGTGTGGAGAGGAAACACATCCCCTCCCCACCTCCATCTCAGAGCCAGACAGTCAGTCCTTCCTCTTTGTTGTCTTCTCTAAGTCATGACAGACTTGCAATCCCACAGAAAGCCGGCAGAGACTCAAGATCCCTTGTCCACTTCACAGGTAGGACAAAACGACCTAGCATTGCAGTTCGATACATCAGACATTAGCTTTAGACACAGAAAAGACAGAAAAATCCCCAGCGAAAGTCTGCGATAGTTTCAAACAGGCTGCAGCGGACACTCAAACCCGACTGCGACTATGGTGCATGCACCAAACTGCCTCAAGACAAAGCTGTCAATTGGTTATTTGGAGGAGCGACTAGTTGTCAACTGCATACAGATGTGGCAAAAATCCGAACGGCGAACCCCACCCCCTCTTTTACCTCTGCCGCCACTATTCAGTACGCTTATTGAAATCTCTCCCATCTGTGGTGACAATTCAGTCGCTCACCCCAACCAAAACATGAGTGATGTTATTCCCTTCACCTCTCCCGGCTCCTCCCCCAGTCTCCTCCCGCCCCCCACACCTCTGGCCCCTGTCCTCCCTCGAGGCAGACGAAGGGGGGAGTGGACCGAGGTGATGCTCCTGGGAATGAGTAGATTATTATCAGCATTCACAATTTACCTCTGGCTTTCCGAACAAACGAGACTCCATCGCTGCCACCATCCATCTCTGAAGAAGAGGGGAAAAAATATGATTTGGAGGTGAAGAAGAGAGTGGCTGTATGCTGAATCAGACGCAGACTGGTCTTAGGAGGGGGGCGGTGGCAGACTAGAAGGCGCAGGTTATTCCCGCCCCGGCGTTTGCTGCCATTGGCTTGTGGGAGACATCCATCACCCTGTCCCGCAGTGGCATGAGGCTGCGGCGCATGAGTGAGGCGACCACTTCTCTTCAGGCACAAGGCAAATGGACGGTGGCAGAAAAGTGAAGCTAAAGATCCAAGGAAAGACTTCACAAACTCAATATCTTCCTGACAGTCATCAACCCCCTCCCAGCTCAGGGGACGCTAACCTTAATCGACCGAGGAGAGCAATAAACCATTCGCACAAACTATTCTGCGGTTGATCTGGATCAGCCACTGACATATTCTTTGAGAAATTAACTAATAAGCAATAATTTACACTACTGCTGATAGCATGTTATGGATAAATCTGTGCCTAATTCATCATTAAGTCTAACGTTATAGTGCAAACATTGAGAATGGCGGAGAGGGTGCATGTAACGATATAATGACTTGCAGAACAGCATATCCTGTGGTTCAGTTCATTCCCCATTTCATTAACACTCCTGCCCTATGCAGGCATCCTCAGAGGAGCGCAGCGCTCTGAATGTCAGTATATAATCTCCACTGCACCACAAGGAACACAGCCATTTCTACACCAACACATAATTCAAGTCCAAGTCCGGTTGGACTCCAGACTGCAGACACTGGAGACTCTACATGGCCGAGGGACTTTTAAAGCAAATGAAATCAATGCGGGCCCTAAACTAGTGCCTGTAATCAATCAACTCTATTACAGCATTTGCCTCAGTGTCTGGATGCTGCTGACCCCCACTTTCACCTTCGGACATGCAGTCACTAAGGATGCAGTGAATACATTTCCAGCTCCACAAAGCTTGTTAGTCCTTGTGCAGTTGAGTGTTATGGTTCTGCAGTGGCCCTACACAACCATAAAATTAATGTGCTCTTTAAACACTGTATTGGGATTGTGCAATATTCAGAATTAAAGAACTGGTTCTGTTTTAATTTGTAAGTGTATCTATGTTTATATGTATTAAAATAAATCAAATTAATTTATATTTATATTTATGAAATATATATATCATTTATTTAAATTGTTATGGCAATTCTGTACCCTGTTTGCTACCTAAATTCAAATTTAAAAGGCATTCTCAGTTCAAATCAAAATAGTGCACAATCCTGGATTCTACTAAGATTTCTTCTCTGCTCTGCTAACTTCAAGAACATAAAATCTGTCTAGTAAAATTTCACTGAGTTGAGAACGACTGTACTGGCTGACAGTGTAGAGTGAGCAAACATTAATAACTATCATGTCTTGTCACACCAAAGGACAGCCGCTCAATGTTATCGATTTTTCTTAGGGGTCAAAGGGCGAGCCGGCATTGATCCATGAGACTCTCTGACAGCACCGAAAGGTCCAGCTCCAGACAAATCAATGACACCTCAGCTCACCACATATACATTATGGTTATTTACTGGACATGAAGCAAAAGCAAGCTTTATTACTTGTCTGCCAGGTACAGCAAAGCTAAGCAAAACTCATATTAGAGCTTTAGAGAAAAATCTGTTGGGCTTATTAACCAGTTAAAGGGTGAACAGATGAGTAAAAATTTCCCCTCATGGAAACTAGTTGGGTTACCACTGAAATTATGAGAAATATGGACTGAGATGCAGACAAATACAGAATCAATTCGGTTCACCCTGTAGTAGAAATATGGGTCTCATTCTAGCACAGCATTCACCAAAGATGGATGCATGAAATGAACTGTAAAAACAGAGACATCAAGGAAGCTAACAATAGGCCTTGGTTCTGAAAGTATTTGTAAGAGTTCAATTTCAGAATATTTTATCGATTTCAAGTGTGATTGAAGTGACTGGCTGCAGCTTCTAACAGACATAATCCTCAATGACTTAATTCCATTCAATACTAGTGAAAGGATATATAGAAATCCATATCTCAGACACACACTCAAGTGATTCAAATACTCATTCCAGATAAAAATGCAATACATCACAGTACTTAATTTGCCTTAAGATATTTATAAAAGCAGTCTCAAAGTTTTCTTTTAGTTTAGTTTTGGTATCTGTAATGCTGATTGGTGGCTTGTGAGCTCCAAGGAAAGCTAGAAGGTTGTATAGTTAACTCCCAGTGCAAAATTCTAAACCATACAACCTACTACCTCAACCTGAATGCACACAGTCTCGGTTACTTTCATCCTTTTAGAAGTTATTTACATAAACGCCAGTCGATAATAAATTATAATAGACGAGTCTGAACAACTTCGATGCCTGGCAAGCAAGGAAAAGAGTGCAATATGCACATAAAAATCAAAAGCAGGCTTGCCTTACATGTTGGATGATTTTCTACCACAGAGACAGAGACCCATAGAAACGAGCTTGTGCTATCAAACTTATCACAAGATCGGATCTACGGGTTAATGACAAGTGGCTGCTCATTTAATCATGGGCTTGGAAAAAGACTCCAGTGATTGTCCTACACTTTTGAAAGACATAAAGATTTATGCTAATATCCAGCACATCAATGTATGACCTCCATAAAAATCTCCATTGTAAAGAATTTTCCTTTAATTTGGGCCTTTGGTGTAAACACGCAGCACAATGCAGTGTATAGATAAATATACAAACTACTCTTTTGTGATGGAAGCAAAGGTCTGAGTCACTACGAGAAAAGGTCTTTCAGGTTTCCTGCACCATTATTAAGAATTAACTCCAAGATCAGCTTATTACATGCATTCCTAACCTGTACAAACTGATGAAAGTCAAATCCACCCACAAACCTGTAACATTTAAGCAGTTATGATGGTTATGGTTGGGGAGTTTGATGCAAGAGCTCAACTTTGTTCAAAGAAATGGCTTCACTGAAAAAAAAAAAAAAGTAGGCAGCTCAACAGATCATGTTTCCCCACTAAAATCTTTGACAAGTTCAGTGATTGATAACACAAAACTCTTGCCTAGTCCAAAACCTCAACAGCCTTTCCCACTCATGAGTCACTGAGGTAATGTTGCTTTTTCAAAAATGACGCCAACATTTTAAATACCGGCACACCCTGGCCTGTCAAACTCAGTTCTGTTAGGAAAATAGTGAATCTCTCTTGCTAAACTGAGAGCAAAGCTGCATCTTAGCATTGCTTTTAGTAATTCTAACTAAACCACCGTTAGCTACTAATCTTAAACATCAAACAGCATTGTAATGGTAGTCTAAAGAGTCACTAAGTACAGTATCAGTTTCATTACCTCTTGACCTCTCACTTGACTGACAGCTTTTGAAGAGCCAAGATTGTATAGGCTCACAGTGGTAGACAATGTTGGACTTGGAGTGAGAAATTTACAACCACCGTCTGAGCACTTTATTGCTTTCCATAACAAAACATGATGAACTGAAAGCATCTTCCACTGAAATGGCCATGTAAGGTCAAACGTGGCTCTTTGATTTTGTGGTCAGCTTCCAAGTTTAACCTTGCCCATAAGCTGGTTCACATTACCAGTAAATTTAAATGGAGCATGGTGAATAGGAACCAAGCTATGAGGCTTTACAAATAAAGAATGTGGACATGTCAGGATATGCAGGTCATAAAATAACATTTCATGCCCACACCAAAGAAAAACTCAGGTATCTTTAATAGTCAACATGTATATATATCTAAAATGTAGAATACAATAACATCTGTTTACCTTTTAAAAGTGAGGATGCTTTGATCATTCTTCTGTGAGAGTAGTATTTTACAGTTTTGGCAGTTAAAAGGACAGTTCACTCAAACACATACAGGTGCATTTCAATAAATTAGAATGTTGTTCAGTTTATTTCAGTAATTAAACTTGTGTATTAAATAAATTCAATGCACACAGACTGAAATAGTTAGAGTCTTTTGTTATTTTAATTGTGATTTTGGCTCACATTTAACAAAAACCCAAGAATTCACTATCTCAACAAAAATGTAAATATGGAATATCAGCTAATCAACTCAAAACACCTGCAAAGGTTTCCTGAGCCTTCAGAATGGTCTCTCAGTTTGGTTCACTGGGCTACACAATCATGGGAAGACTACTGATCTGACAGTTGTCCAGAAGACAATCATGGACACCCTTCACAAGGAGGGTATGCCACAAACATTAATTGCCAAAGAAGCTGGCTGTTCACAGAGTGCTGTATCCAAGCATGTAAACAGAAAGTTGAGTGGAAGGAAAAATTGTGGAAGAAAAATATGCACAACCAACTTCACAAGGAATGGACTGAGGGTGGGGTCAAGGCATCAAGAGCCACCACACAGACGTGTCAAGGAATTGGTGTGATTGGCTGGCCAGCAAACTCACCAGACCTGAACCCCTTAGAGAATCTATGGGGTATTGTCAAGAGGAAAATTAGAAACAAGAGACCAAAAAATGAAGATGAGCTGAAGGCCACTGTCATAGAAACCTGGGCTTCCATACCACCTCTGCTGTGCCACAAACTGATCACTTCCATGGCACGCCGAACTGAGGCAGTAATTAAAGCAAAAGGAGCTCCTTCCAAGTATCGAGTACATGTACAGTAAATGAACATACTTTCCAGAAGGCCAACAATTCACTAAAAATTCTAATTTATTGAGATGCACCTGTAGTCTATCATCATTTACTAATGATGCCATTCCACACCATATGAGTTTCTTTCTTCTTGAGAAAACACATACTGTGAAAGTGAGTGGTGAACAGGGCCTGTCAAGCTTTAAAAAGGACAATATGTTCTATTTATTTATTAGCATTCATGTCAAACAAGCATTACAAAATATATACCTTGAAACCAATGCAAGTTGTTTTAGATAAAAGCCAAATTCAAAAATGTTAATACATTAAAAAAAAGTTCATTTTTAATCTGAAATTGCTAGTAAATTCACAAATAATTTCAAAATTACCAAGAAATCTGGAAATTGCAAGGTAACTGAATTAAACATAAAATTGTAATAATAACAACATATTACAATAATCTTTGTAATTTCCAAAAATATTTTTTACAGTGTAGAACAGATGACAATTTAAGTCATTATGAATTAATGAATTAATGAATGAATGTGATTCATTTGTGGTCTTTTCCTCACTCAAAGCTAACTTATGGCTTCAGAAGACTTGGAACATTTGTCAAGCTCAAAGAAATAGCTAAAAGCACCATAATATGGGCCCATCATGGTCTTTTTTTGTCATTTTTAGAGCTGGAAAGCCCCATGGTCAACATTTGCTTTGATTACAAGAAAATTAACAATGTGAACATTTTGCAAAACAACTTTTTTTTTTTTCTGTGTGTCACACATGATTACATTACACTTTGATTGACATGGAATGATGGCAGAATTTCATGGTTGGGTAAACTAATCTTTCGAAATGTACTTGCATAAAAGTTTATTTCACCTCGCCAGTTCCATTCCTTGTAAACAAAGATTAGCCTAGAATATGAGAAATCCTTGTTCATTTATGAAGAATATTTCCATGTATTATAAACTCCATTCTTTAGCGGATTTGTACTCTCTGACATGTGAGAATGGAAACCTTGACCGATCGATTAGTTTTATACCGAGCATTAACAAAAGTAATGAAAGCAAGGACAGATGGGGAGTGCTGTGGCACTTTATCTGAAAAAGAAAGATATTTTTTTGGCTACAGCCTGACTGTTTGTGCACATGTGAAGTGAACTCAATGGTGCCATTAGTCTTAAACAAGAAAATTCGAGCAGCAGCTGAGTGGGGCCCCTCACGTGCCATTTGGCTACAAGGCAGTGTTACATGCGTCGAGGAGTCACTCGGTTCATAGCAATTACTCAAACATATGACAGGACTCATGACTCACACACTGCTCCGCATTTTGCTGAGTGAAAACAAGACTCGTCTGAATCTTATTAAAGTCATGGAGAAAACTCTTGACAGATCCATCACACTTCTTTCTCACTGCAACTCTTCAGACCTGACCTAAAAAGGTTTACAAAGAGAACCCTTGCCAAAGTGTGATTCAATTCTCCAGCTGTTCGGAGAAAATATTTCAACCGAAAGCAATTATTTAATTAAAGCTCGTTTGCATCAATAAAGTTATAGTGGTCAATATCTAGTTAGTATTTCGCAGCAATATGTATTTTGCCTTCACCGGTATCATCAAACTTGTTTTATTGAATATTCATGTTTGCCAATTTGTAAATAATTCACCACAAAACTTATAAACTGAATCATAAAAAAATTATGACAAAAACAGGTCCTATGCCAGTTTGAATTTTAGCCAACCACACTGAGCCAACCCAGTCTACACAAATTAAAGATTGGTTATGGGCAGTGCCTCTTTGTAATAATTTATAGGCAATTTTAACAGCGTAATGCACCTGTGGTTGTCCAGGAGTAAGTTGTTGCCTGCGGCATATAAAGACCACTGACAAATGGTGCACTTCTCCAGATGTAAAGATGTCAGAGAGTAAATCCCTCTCTTGCTTGATAAGTAGTCAAATCTTAACCCTCGATGTACAGCAACAGGAAGTAAATATCCATCACATGCTATCTATCTATCTATCTATCTATCTATCTATCTATCTATCTATCTATCTATCTATCTATCTATACTATCAAAACATCTTATTTGATAGGTTTGTATACTTTATTTTTGACAAAACATCCTATGTTTTGGTAGTGACTGCACATTTCTGGTGACAGTAATGCTTTCACTACTGAAACCCCACCCAATATTTCGGTATGACAAGTGACAATTTTAGGTACTTTTGAACCTATGTCAAAGATGCTGATCAGAACCTGGTTAGCTAGTAGAGTTCTGAACAGTTGCACAAACATAAATATTAAATGATATGGAATAACTCCCCAAAAAGTGTGCTTAATTGCAGAAAAAAAGGTGGTCAGTAGTGACATTCCTTAGAGTTGCACTCAGATTTTTCAGGCTTTTGAACACATTTGTCTCAAAATGATGGGGCCTATCTACTCACCCTGGAGCTATAAGAGACACCCACATAAATAATTCCTGATCATAATGTAAGGGTTTATTCATTTCAGTCTCAGTCAATGGACCAAAACATACACTGTTTCGGTAGTGACGTGAACATTATTTACAAAGATAATATAAAATACATGAAAAAAATTAGTTCACTTTTTAAAAGAATAATATATATATATATATATATATATATATATATATATATATATATATATATATATATATATATATATGATTTTCAAAGTTGTAAATAAAGCAAATATTTGTATTGGCGTACAAGAAAATACTGTTTCAGTCTTTCAATTTCGACATTTAACTTTAAATTCAATGAGTTACTTGCTGTTTCTTTGTATTTCTAAAATTTACTAGCAGTTTCTAAGTAATATTGTTTCAAAGTTGTTTCGCACACACTGAAAATATTTCAGACCAACATCTTGTTTTTTGTCTCACTACCCTTCACTCACCCATCCATTTGTGTCAGTTTTAAGCAATTATTGTTTTGGTGGATGACTGGATGAGCTGAGGCTAGGAGCCTGAGGCGTGCAGGGTAAGGTCTTTTGTCAGCCCCTGTGGTAAGGGACCTGATAGTGATAGTTTGAATAAAGTAGAGATTTGCTGGGAGAGGCGCCAAGAAAATGACTTTGTTTGACCCAGCTGCCAGTCAATCTTCCCACACAGTGCCAGACTAAACACAGTTAGTATTTAAGCAGGACTTGTTGGCTTCAGTTGCCGGATAATTGAGGGGAAAACTGGGGTCCTGTTCGGGGAGAGATACACGAAGTACCAGTAAACACACACTCATCCCAGGGTCTGTGGATTCATGACTGCAAAATAGTAGGAAGTCTGCAAAAGTTATATTTTGGTATTATATTACAGTCATGAGATTAACAGTAAGGCAGGGTAGTTAATTTACTAAATAACAAATCCATAAAATTTCCATTTATTGGTCAGAATACCAAAGAAATTATTATGTTTTTAAACCTGAGCTGGACAGCTTTCCTTTATTTTATTAAAAATATATATCTCAAAAGTGTTGAGGCCAATATGATGCAAGTATATATTGATAATTTTTCACCATGTAAAAGACTGTTGCCAAGCACAACATTAGATGATTATGAAAAACATCAATACTTGATGAGATTCAAATGATTTAGGCTTGAAAATAACCATAAGCATCAATATGGCTATATAAAGCATTAGATCAATGCAAGCAAAAAGTTGTGAACGCATTCATTAGAATTCCCTTCAAAAAATCAAATCAAATGGCATTTCAGTTTAATTACTTACTTTGTCAATTACTTTCCTTGTCTGCAGATCAACTATGCATACATTTCTTACCATAGAAGAGTGTATGTTATCCATTAGAAGCCGAATCCCAGTTAAATGAGGATGGTGAAAGGCAAATTAAATAATATGATACCAACTGCAATCTGTACTGAAATTGTGGTCCTCTCTCTCTCTCTCTCTACCTCTCTCTTTCTCTCTCTTAAGGTCTTTCACTTCATGACAGAGTGAGCAATATTGGTCTTCATCTTGAAATGATATCAATTTAATAAAGAAAACTGACTCTTCGTTTCTAAATATTTAACGTTGTTGATGTTGCAAAAGTCTGGAAATTTCTTAAGATTGAGCCAGACTAATGCTCACAACTCAGTTTCAACAGCTAGCATGTAAAACTGAAAATTCCCTCCATTTCATACAATTTCTATATGCAATCCAGGAGCCAGAGAATGTCTCATGATCCAGTAATGATGAATCAGTATTGAACAATATCAAACAGACTAGCCAAAAAAACTAAACCAAAGCTGATCAAACACTAAAAACTCAAAAGGTTCAAATGTTGTTACATTCACAAATATATAATTCTTTATTGAATAAAAAAACACTTGATTTTCAAAAAATAACAAAACTTTGACAAAAGTAGTAGCTAATATGTCAAACAAATATTAATAATAATAATACAAATAAAATGCATTATTATTATCAGCATAAACTGCATACGCCAAACAACATGCTAAATGGTTAACATGACAGGCTGAATATAAATATTTTCAATTTTGGAAACTCAGATATGTGCAGCAGATATGTGATTTGCATGAAACACCTCCAAAGATCATTTACATACAGGGTTCTGAACCTAAGGTCCTGCAGAACCACTTAAGAACCTTCATACTTTAATGTAATGCAACCTGTGTGCTTACCAAGTTTCTAAAAAGTCCAATGACTCATGAACACCATTATCCCTAGGCCTCTAGATCCATTCAAGTTCAAAGCAGATGAAAATATCCATTCATTCAGATTCTGAACAGCACTGCTGTTATTGCCGCAGGCTGCTCTCACTAAAGAGCACCTTGGTGCGAGACTGTAATAAAGAATAATGACCACATTACCAAACGTGCTGGTGGCAACATCGTAACAGCACTGGCGAGCAAAAATGAGGACAGAAATAAAACGGTGAACCCCATTTTCAAAACCACAGAAAATTCATTGAGTTCAGGACATCAATGGAAACTGTAAATGCATTCAGGAAACTCAGGCTCATATTTTGGACTCTGCCTGGACCACAAACACAGACACTATATACTTAAGTACGTACCTTAATTCACAGATTTCTGAAAGCATTTACCACAGCACCACAATGGGTGAGACTAAAATTTCTCGTGGGATAGTAATGCGTGGAACTTAAATGCCATTTAGAAGGTCATTATGAGAATGGGGTTTTTAAAAAGAAAAGAAAAATAAGGATCTGACCAGCCATGCATTGACTAGATCGACAACAGTTGTTGTTGTTTTTTTACAATGGTTGGGAAAATAATTTATTCTATCTCAGAAAAAAAAACAAAAAAAACATAGTGAGTCATTTATCTAACCAATCTAATGATTTTCACTCAATGTTCAATATCCTAGGCTAACTTTCATCATAAATTCTGAATATATTATTACTTTCCTCTTTAAAATGTTTTGTTGATTTGTTCCTCTTTTCTAAAACTTTGTATGTATATGTAATGTTGTATAATGTATGTATAATGTTGTATTTTTACACGTCAGTTTGCAAAGACAAAACTTATTGATTAACTTAATCAAAATAAAGAAACTTCCTATAACATCGGATTATTAAAAATATATATTGTTGGCATTTATGGTAAATTATTTGAGATGGTCCTCATTTGCAAAAAAGTGTGACTGACTGATTATAAAAATATACTGAGTTTTCCACTGTGTATTTTTAGTTGCAGAATTTTTTTTCTAGATTTGTTAAAGATAAAACAATTATAGCATGCTATTTTTTTTAAGAAATATTATTTTGTATTTTGCAAATGTAGAAATAAAAAAAATAAGAAATGTAAATGATGAATGTTTCATGTCTTTGTTAAAACTCACAGTTGCAAGCTTGTAGGAATCTGTGCACACCACAGGCTCTGTGGCAGGCAAAGGCAATGCAAAGTGGGATCCCTCAACACTAGCTAATGGAAACAGAGTCATAATGAAAGCTGGGGTCAAACGAGGAAAACGAATCCTCAGGCGTGGAATCAAAACAACGAGCCGCATGAAACCGAGACTCAGATTTCACTGCTGCACAATTTGATTGTGTGATACCACTCAGTGCTACTATAATATTCATAATTACGGTAACACATTGAGAAAGGAGTACATTTTCTTCATATGATATAATGTGATCAATGCGTGTCACAAACAAACAAGATTCTGAAATTACAGTGCACTGAGATCATGAATTATATGGGAAACATGGATCTTAATATTTATCTTCTGCTTTGCTATTCAAGCATTTAATGAAACTCAGTGTGGAGTTTGATACATGCATGAAATTGCATTTGCTTTAATTAAATAAAATGATGTTGATTAATAACTGAATGGACATTTGCATTATAGTTTAGTATGGTTCATAATTTTTTAAGCTCTTTATTGATGGTGCGCAAAGGTGTGATTACATTTGTTTCTAACAAACAAATTTCTATAGCAACAAACCTTCTGAAATGAAATCAATCTCAGGGCAGGTTTAAGCTTTATTCTCTTCCTCCATTGATGCCGGAGCAGACTCCAAAACTGAAATCACTCCAGGGAGAATGGGAATAAATGGTTAATGTCCACTTTTATGAAAAGCAAACCAAAGAAACTTGCAAATCAGTTTCAAGTTTCAAAACTTTTCAAAATAAGAGCCATTAGAGCAAAGAGCAAATCTACAATTATAAATATTTGCCAAAACCTAATCAGAGTGCAGCAGAAAAGCAAACCTTGTCTAAATCATTTTCCAGGTCAAGTATACTACTTGAGGACACTGAATGTTCAACACGGGAGGCTTTTTTGTATAACTAAACAAATTGTTGGTATTTTTTGCATTGCTCACAGAAGCAAACTTGCAGCTTCCACATAACGCAGGGGAAAAAAAGAACTCAAAATGTATGGAAAATATGCAAAAGCCAGAGTTAAATGAAGGCCAACTGTTAGAGAAGTAGAGCATGTAGATTCCTGCTGTTTCTGATGTTCTATCCCTGCTGTGTTACATGTCCTCAACCCCTTTTGTGTAGAGTTAACCCGTTAAATCCCACCAAAGTGGCTTTTCAGAGGAGTGCCATCCACCCCAGGGGTTATTGTGACTGGCCTTTGTGAAGGACAATAGACGTAAAGAGGATAAGACACCAGCAGCACTTCCTAACTTGCCTCAAAGTCTTCTCACTTTCTCTACACTGGTATACGGCTAGTGCCTAGAGCGACTGATCCCCCCCTTTCCTGCTTAACGTTAGGGATATCATTTGTTTGATCCCAAGTGCATTGAAATTACATTAAATATCTTTTCATTTGTCATAGAAACGAAAACAGTCTGGAGCTTATGTTTTAGTCAAAGGGTTTATTACAGAAAAACTGCAACAACAAAAACAAATCGACAAAAAAATGCCTGTCTAGAGGAAATTGAGCATATTTAATAAACTTTGTACTTGCCTGGCCAGAGCCACAAATGAAGGAAAACCAATGCAACCTCCGAAACCAAAATAAATAATCAAAATGCATCTTATACTTGTAGCATCAAATTATGTTTTCCTTCATCATTTTTAACCGTTTTTATTATCAAAAAAAGAAAAAGAAAAAAAAAGACGATATAATAACTTATTTTAATCCTTAATTTAAATCCATGGGAAATTAAAAACAGTCTGTCTGTAAATAAAAGATTTAAAATAAGTTGAGGGTTTGGACAGTTTGAGCCGTCCCTTTAATCATGGGTCACTGGTTAGAAAATATATTCGCGCTCTTGCCTCCCTCTAAGCAGGTGAACTGAGCTCAGGACTTTCCCACGATCCCTCACTAAATCTCTCTTTGCTCTGCCCCTTTCTTCTGTCCCAGCCATCTGTCTATTTTTTAGAGTGTGTCTGGTAGAGCAAGTGTCAGCCGCTGAGACAAGTCCAGCATTCCAAAACCGATTTCAACACAACATATCGCCAGAAATACAAATATTTTGATCCAAAACATTAAAATGCATCACTAAAAACGTTGGAATACCTAATGATCTCGCTTTCTTTCTGTCCGTCTCTCTCATTAGAAAGAAACCTGTGGTGTTCTGACAAGTGAATTGATGTTTTTCACAGTCTCTGTGCTTATTTAAAAAGACTCACTATCAAGCATCAACCTCTTTTAATATTATTTCCTTAAATAGAAATTTGACTAATTAAAGCAGCGCATAATACATCCAATGAGAGAAATAAATAAAAAAAAAACAATCCACATCTGAGCCAAAAGATTGAACCAAAATTGTCAAGAATGTGATTAAGTAGGCAACTGAACACAATAGCACAACATCTGCGATATATCCAACAATATTTTTACCACGCTTATCTTAAAGATTTTTATATGGCTCTTTTTAAATGAAACTTGACCTGTCAAAACAATAGCTTAAATAATGCCTTGCTTTAATTTTATTTAATAAATAATAACACAGCTATGTTACGCAGTCATGTGACATAAAGTCGCCCTTCTGTCCTCCCTCATTTCTCCTTTCTCTGGTGAGCAGCCCATGCACGTATCATTAGAGCGTTACAAGAAGCACTCCTGGTGCCGCGGGTCTCCTCCTGTGCTGCCTTCCTTCTAAACGTGTGACACTGGCTGGCTGAGAGCATGAGAACGGAGCCTTTTGAATAGCAGGATCCTCATACTTGGACAGTATCCATGGAAGCAGATGCCTACTCTCTTTGCCCTCCTTACCTCCTTGCTCCCTCAATGAAAAGAGGGCACGCCTCGCTTTCTTCTTCCTGACCGAACTTGCCTGGCCCTCAAAGGGAGCGATTGAGCAGGTCACTGGTCTAGACTTGTTTGCATGGTCCACGGAACATCCTTGAGGTAACCCTGCTCCCTGTGCGTCGCACCAGCGCAGACTGCAGGGGGGGACATCGGAGATGTGAATTTGAAAAGGAGCTCCGTCCGATTTTGCCTTTGTGCCTTTTCCCTCATCGATCGGCTAAATATCGAACCCTCTGTCTGTGCACATGTGAAATGGATAGCTTAGTAAGCATTTTTTTCTAATCAAGCTCACGTTGTGGGCCAACTCTCTCAGTTTTTCTCTCTCGTACTTAGCCAGCAGTCACACTCGCTCTCGAACCCTCCCTCTCTCTCTCTCTCTCTCTCTCTCTCTTCCCTCTTCTCCATTTCACTGTTTTCTTTCTCCATTTCTCTCTCTTTTTCTTTTCCTCTTTCTGTTCTTTCAGCTTTCTCTTCTTCTACACTTCTCTGTTATGATTATCTGGGACATCTGGATGAGCATGTCGCATACTTCTTAATAATGTCATTTTTTGAACTCTGTTAATGATCTTGAAGTGATTTCAGCTGTGTTACCCTGGATTCTGCATGCTGCTATACAACTGGTTGCTTTTTCAGTTTCAACTGGGATGACCACTAACCACAGAGGGACTTTTTAGACTATTTAAAAAAATATAGATATATATTTGGCACTTGCACTGCTTGTGTTTCCATTCCTTCTTAAACCATGCATGGATGGCAAATGGATGAATTTCTTTAAAAAATATAAAAAATATATATGTAATGTGAATTAACGAAGACTCATAAGGTGAGTATCATTATGTTCTCATAAAATTATATTTAGTATAACTGAATTTCTTAATTCAGCTGATGTACAAAATTAAATGAAAGAACTAATATTTTTTTTTTCTGCTGTTTAATGTATGTACTTGAAACATTTATGTTGCGTATGCTGACATTAAAGCTGTGAGTCGTTGAAGTTATCTGTGCCTCTCGGTTGCTTAATTGTGGGATTATTGGGCTTTCACTGTGTATATATAGTGATGAAATTTCTTGAGTGCTGAATTTTGTTTAACACCAATGAAATATTATTAGAGTTCTTAAAAACTAATGAATACAATGTATTCTTAACCACATTTTTTTTTTTTTTTAAGATTTTAGGCTGTTTCTGTTTAGAGACAGAGAAAGGCAGGTAGTAAAAACACGTATGATAATTTTAGTGATACTAAATGTCATTCTTTGATAAAAATAGATTCTTCATATATGATTCTTAATTATGTTTTGAAATGATGTATATATAGAATTGTGAATATGAAAATAACAAAGAAGAATCTGCTATAAACTCATCAATATAATATCATGCAAATATCAATTTCAAAAGCATACTACATAGCACAAAAAAAATCATATTTTTCAAAAAATATATGACAACACAAATGTAGTATATGCTGACACATTCTAAAAAAAAGAATATGACAAACATTAAAACTGACACAACTCAAATTATTATATATTATTATGGTGCAATTTAACTTAAAATTATGGGATGGACTGGATTTAAGTAATGTTAAAATATTTGTTAGCTGTACATTTCTGGTTTGTTAAATATATATTTAAATAGTAAAAAAAAAAATGTAATTCATTTTAAAATAGTAACTTTAAAATACCTAATATACAAGGTTCATTAAATGAGCTGGAAAAAATATTTACTGAAATTACATATTATTTTATGTATTTATATATATTAAATACATATTATTTCAAAATGTTATTTAAAAGATTAATACAATGTTGTCATGTAAAAATAAAAATAATATATTCCTGTATACTGGAAGTTTACATAAATGACAACTTTAAGGTCCATGCAATTTCATAAAAAAGGAATAGTTTTGTATTTTATCAACTATTGTGAACATATGTTTTTTGTCTGCTCAATTAAGTTTCGGTGAAACATTAAGAATGCACCAAACTGGTTGTTTAAGGGTGCTGAAGATTTTTTATTTTTTTATTTTGGAGAGATTTGATTGGACGGAGCCTCACGCAGTGTACCACACGTGCCATGTCAGGAGCTGGCGGTGAGGTCACAGAAAATGGAAGCTCAAGGTCTGAGTTCAGTCTGGAAATTACCCACTGTCTGATTCCATTTACTGCCTATTGTCATAAAAATATAGGCCTTAAATAAACAAACATTAAAAAGTAATTGGAAAATTATTTCCAGTCTTTGCATTTTGAACAGCTACTCAGAAGGCAGAGCATTTGTTTTAATTATGGAGCTTTGGAATGTATGATTTTCACTCAATCACTTTATTTCTTTTTTTTTCATATATGTGAGTGAGTGTATAAAATACAACTTTATTGAACATTTTAACCATAAAACAGAATGTTGTAATAAAGCCAAATCCATTAAAACACTGTGGTGCTTGTTTAAACAGTGTACATTTGTAAAGAAAGCTATTAGAAAATAGCATTATTTCTCTAAATACAGAGAAAGAGAGAGACAATTGCATTCTCTGTCGGCCATTCAAAATCAGTATAAGGAAAGGTCTTACCAGCATTTGATTTGTTTAGTGATTTATAATCAAATCTCATACACAAATTTAATGTAAAGAGAGAAACGTAAATTTAAAAGATACTAATAATTTACAGAAAGAAACTGAAATTCTAATGCAATAAACTCAAAGAAGACAAGATTTGGTCAGCTTGTCTCCAAAAGTCAATGAGACCCAGCCAGTGACTTATCCATAATGCATTTATATTACTTGTGGTATGCATTAAATGGATGTGTCCAAAAGTGTCATTTGTGATGTACATTTTTGAGACAGCCTTTCAATTTGTTTTTTGGCTAGCACGAACATTTGACTCAAAACAGACAATGAAGCCAAGACCAGCTGTGATTTTCTGTTGTGCTCACTCTATGCATTATTTATAGTCACATCAGTAGATTAGGCAGAAAGCTTGACCCTACTGCACGACATTGTCTCCAGCCCATTCCAGTTCTGGTCACTGCTGACAAACGATAAGCCCCTCTATCTGCCAATAATCCGACTGCTTTTCTGTCCTCATAGACATTTTAATAGAGCTGAGTCTAAGTCGCTACGTCCATTTCGCATTTCCAAATGACGATTTTTATAAAGATTTTACCAAACTAAACCTGGTCCAATATAGTACCTCAATTACTCTGTGGCTCTTAAAACAAACAAGAAATGGGACAGATCCCCCTCAGTACACAACACAAAAAGATACCCTCTGCATTACACAGGCTAACAAAACACCATTATCTGTTTAATTGTCTGAGAACTTTTAAATGCCCTCTATTTACATGACAAGATGCAGCTTAATTGTTGTGAAGTGTGACACAAACGAGTCCCCACACAAAAGATGACGGCGGTCACCACCGCCCCTGCAACCCCCAAAGGCAACAGTCCAGCTCATGAATGACAGTGCTGCAGCTGCAACAAGCACCCTGAGCAAACACACACACACACACACACACACAACTAATTGGTTTTTAAATAGGTTAAAGGAGCTTTAGCAGCACACTTCACTGTACAGATGTGAAAGAAACAACTAAGTGCCAGTGTGATAGTGGGTGTATATAACAAAACTTTAAAGATGAAAAATGAATATATTTGGATATACAAATATTGTGTATATATATACTTTTTTTTTCATTTTAAACACGAAAATTCTATGGATACAATTTTTTTATTTTCAAAATTTTTATGTTATTAAAACATTTTTTTCATTTTTTTTTAATTACTAAAATTCTTTAATAATTTGGTAAATTCTGACATGCAGTGGGGTCAAAACATCTGAGATCACTACAAAAAAAGATATTTCTACTCTGTATTACTCTAATCCAATTAAATGTTTCATTACAAATTAATTCATACAGGGATATTTATGTCAGGATTACAAATAGAGTAAAAATTTGAACTAAAGCAGCACACATCTTACAATTAGTTCTTACTTTCAATTTGATTTGATAACAGCAATTTAGTGTAAAATCAGATTTAAGACCTGAATTATGATTTAAGAATACTTCAAAGAGTTCAGTTGGTCAATTAAAAAAAATGTGCTTATTTGAATAGTAAATATTTCATTGTAAATATTTATTTTCCAATTCACAGATGATATTGTTTTGTACTTTTTATTTTATTTTTTAAACCCAATAAATAAATATATCTTAGATGTTCCATATAGATCAAATATATGATTATTGATCTTAGATGAAAATAAAACAGCGGAGAGAAAGTTTGAGCAGAGGATGAATGACCTGAAGGCAGGGTGACTTGGACAAAATGCTGGTATCACACTGTGAGAGAAAAAAAAGGGAGAGGGAGAGAGATGGGGTTCATTCGGTCTTTTCTCCGTCTCTCTCTCCGTTTCTCCTGCTGCCTTTGTGCGTCGTGCAAGAATGTGCTTGCTTTTCATTTCTTTCTTTGTGTCTGCCCCTCAGGCCCTAGCAGGCAGTGTCTTATGCCACAGCAGGGTCATGGCAAACACAGAGACACATTCATGGCCACATCAAGTTTATGTGAGAATCTGGTCCTTCCTTGCCCCTCATTTCCATATGAATTGTAAATAAAATAGCAGTCCTGAGGGGAAGATCACTCCAGGAGGGGAAGTCAAGCAAAGCAAACTTGGTTTTAAAAGGGCCTCATCCCTTCTGTTCCTTTGGTGCCAAAACGGTCCAGTTAAAGCCATCGCGAGCATATGTCATCATTACTGAATGTTCAGTGTTTACTTTAGCTCAGCCACCTGTGAACTACTTCACAACACGCCAGTGGAAACTTTAGATTTAGATTAATGGCCAATGCAAATAATGTTCCTAAATAATCAATTGATTTGAGAAGTAACCATACACATTTCATGTTTTGTTGTGTATAATGGTTACAGCAATATCCCACTGAAGTTTCTCACATATAGATGAAAAGCAACACTCTTTGTTTCAAAATTTTAGCCAGCATAAAAAAAAAAACATATCAACATTTTTAGTTTGGGAAAACAAGCTGTTCTCAAGCCAGTCACAGTTTTGGCCTTCTGGACAGGGAGCAGGATACATCTTCAAGGGCTGGCCAGTTGATTGACTATTCTTTGGGTTCAACACACGTGTCCAGTGACCCCGCCACACTTTCCCATGCCCTCGGATGCCCCGTCTATTCTAACAGACATCCCTAATTCCCCCCATCCTCTAGAGACAGATCTGCCTCCGCCATCACACTTGACAGCAGCCGTGTGCAAGACTTCCCTGTGTGATGTCATAGAGGTCTGCTGTCCAATAATTAGAGGACGGGTCAGGAAGGTCAGGAAGAGAAGACGGTTGGTGACTGGACCAAATCAACCTGCTGCGACTTTTTATTCAGGACATCTGCGTCAGTGATGTTTCACTAAATCTGTAGTGAATATGAAATCTTTAAGGACAAAATTGATACTCGAATGATAACCTTAGCGAGATGCGTTAATTAAAATTTTAATATTAATATATAGTAAATACATATATATATTCAGGTGCTGTCAAATCGATTAATAATATTTGTATCAATATTATTTTATATATATTATTCATATTAAGACTATTTTGAAGTTATTAAAATATGTAAAATTATCAAATTATTTCTATTTACTTTTTTCTCTTTAAATCAGAGATTGCAAGTTCATAAAATGTTCCCATCACCAATGTTTATATTACTTAATGTATTTGTTGGTTGTAAATAAAACAAAAATAATTAGAGAATGTTTTACAAGAAAATATAGTTTCTACACCAAAATTATAAATTTTATTTAATGTATTGCTTGCATATATACTAGCATACACACACACACACACACACACACACATATTTATATATATATATATATATCACTTTAAAAAACTATAAAAATCTTTGACATCTTGATTAAATCCTATAAATCTCCATTTCACAGGATGTCAAATCTCATAATCTCCCTCTTATTAACATGTGTTATCATCTCTAACGTGCATCTGAATGAAGGGCTCTTCTTCGCCTCAATGCTGCTTTGTGGTTCTGTACATCTGTTATTCATACAGCACTCTTCTCGTGATTAAGTCGTCTCTTTATGGACATGGATGTCCTCACTCTTCAGTGTTTTTGGACTTGTGGACAGATCGTGCTGTGAATCGCGGGTACGTCTGCCAGTTTGACACACACGGAAGGAGAGCATGACATCAGGGCTTTGTCATTTGGAAGATGTATTCAAGGATTACAGTGGAGTATGAGCCCCTGCCTGGAGGAGGCTTATTCCACCGAAACCCTAGCTGTTCTCACTACCAATGTTTTAATAAAAGATCTTCTGGAAGTACGTAGCCTGAGAGAGTACTATAGTTGACATGACGTATACCTCCTATTTAAAATCTGAGATTTTTAACCCTTGGGCACCACTTCAAAATACAAAAGAGGCTCTGTGGGTGCATAATAATATCACATGAACTCCCTCAAATATTATAAAAATGACAAACACTGATACTATGAACTGTTTCTATTTAAAACTAAACTATAATACATGGTACTATAAACTGTTTAGACCAATAATTCAAGTCTTAATTTTAAGTCGAGGATCTAAAATTTAGTTCAAATAAGCCATATATTTGGCTATCAAACAGATGAAGCAGACCATATTATGCATAACTTTTATACACATTATATGGAATGGTACACTTTACTATTTTATTTCCTTTTATTTATATATATATATATATATATATATATATATATATATATATATATATATATATATATATATATATATATATATACATTCTTTGCATTTTTCCTCTTGTACAAAATGTCAACTGAATATATTTAAGAAATCCATGTTTCTGTAGATTTTTACTGCAGTAAGAAATAAAAGAAATAAAAGAGAAATAAATGGTTGTTTTGGCAGGCAGAATGTCACATATAAAATCATGTTAAACTGTTAATTAGAAAAGAAAAGAAAAGAAAAGAAAAACTGCTGTTTTTCTTCACCGTAAAAACACAGACTCTAATGGTGGCAAGTCTGACATTAAAACGAGTAAAAAGACCCAAGTAAAACTCTCTCGCTGTCTCTGCAACGCAGCAGAAGACATTTCCTGTGGATATCAGTGAGCCATTCTACACACATACTGTTTCTTTTGTCCTGTCATTTCCCCAAACAAGTGTCCTGTGACTGGAAAAAAAGGAAAGAAAGAAAATTTGTTTTTTGGAAATGTTATGCTTCCTTTGTGTTCATCCCAGGTGTTTGTACAGCTTAATTGTAAAGGAGACGATACAGAAGCAGAAGCATGTTCGGACAATTCCAAGTAAAAAGTCATGTTTCACTTTGACTTGGATATCAGCCAGAAATATGTACAAAAAATACATGAACATGCCAGGAATTGATTTTGATGTTTCAGCATTTAAGCAGTCACTTTGAATAAATGTTGAAACCATCTTTTCTATGGCATGTAATAATTATTTTCTTTTCTTAATTACCGATTTCAAATTTTCAGAGGAAAGCTTCTTTTCCTCAGCAGGTATCGGATTTTCTTATATTACAAATTAATCTACAAAGCAAATAACTCATCTATAATTCAGAGTTACAATTCTTAATATATGTTATGTATTATCCCTGCATTTACTTTAAAATAAATGAATGTAACAAAAATAAATCTCAGCAACACAAAATATATTATGTCTGACATTTTCACTGTTGGTTAAAAAGTAAATAACTACAATACAAAAATACAAAAGCACCATTAATGTGGTCCTTACAAGTAAATATGCATTATATTCAGATCTCTGCTACAGCTCCCAAATCTCAATCAAAAACCAAAATGTCAAAATATACCACCTCCATGATCGATGTTTATGTCAGTGTTGTAAAAGGTTATTATTTTATGAGATTTGAAAGCCAATTTTAGAGAGGGTGATATGACGAGTATAACAAATTAAATGTAGCTCTTTTCTTCACACAAAACTAGAATATGGTTTTAGAGGACTAGAATGTAATGCATAAAAATGATTTATTGTTTTATATTCACTTATTTAAATTTTTTTATTATTATTATTCTTTGTATTAAAATGTATATATTATAAAACAGGCAGCTAAATGTAATTTGTTATGCAGTGGTTAATGACAAGGGTGGGGTTATGAGTTCAGACTTATTGATATTGTATAATAATCTAATAAAAATTCTATTTTATAATAGAATATAAATATAAATAGCATAATTCTAATATAAAAAAGACTGCAGTTAAAGCTACTTACATGTTTTGCATATGATATCAGTCGATTGTGAAGGCTTGCTTTTTGTGAAATCCTCTGATCTGAGGTGAAAATGTCACAAAAGCGACATTTAGGTGATGGACCTACAGTAATTCACTACAAAAAAAAAATCCCTCAAACAATGCTCTCTCAATACCTGCCAAAAACAGCTCTTTTCTTTTTGCCAGTTCAAAGTAAAAGTCAGAGTAATTTATTGAAATGCCTACAGAAATGAGCTATAAATTTGAACAAATCACACATAATTTGCAAACATCTGTCCCACTATTTTTTTCCTCATTAAATGGCTCATAGAAGGCCGTTGGAATACCTACAAATACATTCAGCAGTATTACGTGTGAGCAGGATTCAAGAAATTCCACATTCACCAGAGAACTTTGAACAAGATGGAGCTGATCTGTATTAATCCTCTGTAAACTCGCTTTTTTTTAATCTACACTTGACCTGCTACTCCCATGCATGGCACCTTAGACCAAGAACCTTAACTTGGCTAATTGGGCCATCTTGCCGACTTGTTTGCAGGTCTTCAAACAGCATTCCCAGCAGGGTTGTTCCGTGAACTCACCAAAAGCCTGAATAGGAAAACGGCTTTTCCGCACCCGAAGGAATGTCAATCATCACTGACATAATTTAACAGCAGTGTAATGTAATATACCTGTTTAATGGTTAGTAACTTCAAAACTTGTTTGACAGAAGCACTGGATGTACTGAAGAATTATTGACAGCGAAACAAATATACATGATTTTACCTTTCATTTTTTTTCTTTTTTTTTTATCATTCAGATAAAACTTTAAACTGGATGACTAAGCAGGTATAAACAGCATGCCGCGATGAACGGTACACAGATAAATACTGAAAGCTATTCCCAGAAAGTTCTTGAAAGTGACGGAGCCTGCTGGTTAGTGTCTGCTCTCGCCATAGAAAAACTGGACTAGACACCAGCTAAAAGTGTACTTTACTAAACACATTTATAAAAAAAAAACAGATATTATTTAGCATAGGGAATCTACTAAAGAAATAGAATACTGAGCTATTATTTAATAATAATAATAATAATGATACACAATATTCATATATATATATTATTAAATTCACCATATAAATAGTATTATAATATATGATCTCTTATACATCTATATTCCAAATATACAAAAAATAAATAAATAAATGAAGAATACGGAACCAGGAACTGCCGAAAGTAACTTCAGCCTCTTGTTTTCACTTGTTTCCAACTAAGACTGAAAATCCAGACCAGACCATGAACTTGTCTGGAATTCAAGCACAAAGCTTGGCTTTTTGCCTCGGTTCTCAGTTTCAGCTGATAAGGCACACAGAGCTTGTTTGAAAAGTCAATACAAGAGCACAGAAGGGGGGAAAATCCCCATTTATTAAGGGAAAAATATTATGGAAATATAAAGTCCATGTCCATTCACATGTGCGCACGTAATGGCACAAATACACTTTACTCTCTCTAAATCTCAAAAATGTGCAGACGAAGAAGGCAGAATGCACTTACCATGTTTTAAGCCTCTGAGTATCATACAGAAAGTAAAGCATCCTCCTTTATCACAGTCTATTCCATTTAAGGTTTAGAAATAACTGCTGTCTAGACCGCGCAGAAACTTGCAGCTAAAGAAGTGAAACAACCTTCCCCCTTCCTGCGAACGATCTGTTACCCCCTCCCCACCCGGCACCCCCTACCTCATCCATGAGTGGAATCGCTTTAAGTGCCTGTCAGGCAGAAAACCGGCTTCAGTATTGTGCAGCTGTAATGTTTCCCCGCTTCGTTCACCAATGAGATTGGCCCATCCTTCACCACATGACCCACAGAATAAAAAAAAAAAAAGGAAAAAAAAAAAGGCTAAAACGTGAAGAGCCGAAAACGATACAGCAAATGCGAGGACAGCATAATCCTGTCTGCAGGGTCGTGTACCTGAGGAGTAGGTTTCAGTTTCTAGTGGTTTTCTGACATGGTTTATGGAGCACCAGGAGAGTGCAAATAGGAGGGGGAGGAAACTGTGCATAATCCCTTCCCTGCAGAAACTTCCTCCGTCTCGCTTTCTCATAGGAGCTGCTGGCCCTTGTCTGGGCGCTGGAATGCAAAGGCCATGCTTCAAGACAGAGGCCCAGTCAGACAAGCCCAAGTCAGTCACTCCTCTGTGACCTCAAGCTTAACACTAACACGTGTGCATGGATGCACATTTAACCAAATTAGAGTCCTGTTATCTCTTTAACACTTTTTAAAATTAGTTGAAAGCAAAAACTTGTGGTCAGGGTTGGGAAGGAACTGACTAAAAGTAGAGGGGGACAGGTGGGACATGTCTAAATGTTTTTTTAATAATTATAATTTAATGTCACTATTTTATTGTTGTATTGTCTAGTGGTATATACTCCTTTGTTCAAAAGTTTGAGACCTGTAAGATTTTGTAACATTTTTGTAAGATAAAAAAAAAATATATATATATATATATAATAATAATAATTTTGTAAATGTCTTTACTGTCACTTTCTGTCACAAACACAAAAATATAAATGTATTTCCCCCAATAATAATAATTAAAAAAGGGAAAAATATCTTACTACTCTAAACTTTTAAACAGTAGAATATATTCACTTATTTTAAAAGAAAAAGATGAAACAGGATACACATTTAAAATGGCATTTCTCTGCAAAGTTTTTATTTTCTCCCTTACAACCTCAAACAACCAAATGAGCCCAGGACGGAATTGTAGTAATACAATTTGTAATTTTGTCTAGCCATTTTTCCCCATGAGAAGCAATTTTTGCTCCCAGCAAACTCAGAAACACACATTTCTTTACTTTTGTAAACTCCAGAACTCTAGCATCTTTTATATCACATGGCTCAATTCCATTCACTTTTATTTAAGTGTATGTTTTGGATGTCAAACGAGACAAGGATCATTTTCCATGTCCAGCTGTAGCAGTGAAAATGAGTTACCGTGCCTCGAGGCAGGTTGTGAACCCGGGCAGACTTTTCCATCTGGTTTCACGGCCGCTCAGTGAACAGAACATCACTGTTTCACCATAAACACAAACTCCATGCTCATATGACCAGGGTACGTTTCCTGTGGCCTTTGCCTTCCTCACACTGTCTTAAGGCAATCACAAGACACAAATATCCATCTGAGCCAGTCTCTCAAGAAAGAAATACTATTTCTAGCAAGGCTGCTTGAACTAACACTTTCACTTAGAATCAAAGCTGGAGATATGCACAACTTAAGTGGGTTTTAGAGCACTATCATCTGCTCATGTCTGTTCCAGACCACACACTTGCTCCTGTGCTGCTGTTTAGAACCTAAATTAGAATCAGCCTTGTCTTCCCTGTGCCCTTTTCGAGAATTATTCTTGAGACTAATCAGACCCTGGGGATCTAGACCACAGTGCTGAGGGCCTAGAATAGGGTCTATTAGGCGTCCATTTGGACTCAAGCCAACACAGCACACATGACAAGTGGAGTAAGTGTTTGCTCCACCCATGAGGCCTTTATGAAGTATGACACAGAACTGCCTGCACTCATGTCTGACACTTTAAAAAAAAAAAAAAAAAAAAAAATTATTTCAAATAGTATTAATGAATAAGAAGCCAAAGAGCTAACATACTAGTTAACAGTAAACAAATACCTTACTAGCAGCTGAATTTGTTCAGCTGTGGACCAAGTGACCCTCTGTTAAACTCCGCCCCCCTCGGTTATTGTTGCTTGCTCAGACAAGCTTTACAGAAGGTCCCATAGGAAAGAATCAGATTTTTTTTTTTTTTTATCTGCTGGCTTTCTTTAAAGCAAACACTAGATTACTTAGTAACTGAATATGCCTAAAAACGAAACAACATCTTATGTTGTTTCATATAATTCAATTTCTGACTACATTTTCAGATTTTAATTTCTAATCTATTTCAATTATGTTAATTATTTTTGGAACGGGAATTATTAAGCGTTTCCCTGTATATTGTACTGCTTAATGGTTTCGTGTGTGATCAATAAAAGTAAAAAATTAAAATAAAGGCAAACAAAGTGAAAAAAATCTCATTTGAAAGTGATTACAATAACAATGGTGTAAGTGAACAGAACAGTTCTTCTACAGCATACTCCGTTCTCATATACTATTTCTGGACCATTTCTGTAAAAGTTATTTTAAGATTCTACCCAAACACACCAGACTTCCACAGTCTCTGACTTCAAAGAGCAGAATACACAGGGAATTGTCATTTTCTTAGCCTGTGTATCCTCAGTCTTGAGATGTTTATATAAGGAAGTGCTGAAATATAAATCTTTGAGTGCTCTACCCTCAAACTGACACAGTAACGCTCGCATGTAACTCTAGAGGATGATGAATTTGGTCCCCACACACCAGGTGTGCATGGAAAGTCAATATCATGAAATACAGAATTTTTAAAAGCTTTAACATTATTACCACATTGACTCACGAGATCCATTCTGTCGTACTGTACACTAATTTTCAATCAGCTGGTCTTGGCTTTTTGTGTCCGTTTTTCTAATGGTATTTCAACTTGCATGCGCTCTATTGCAGTGGGGTAATATTTCATTTCAATTTTTTCAGGTGAGGTTCACCTCATAATATTTGCAACCTGCTTACTGCCAAATAAATCAAAAGTATAGGTAAAATGTATGCAAAATTCATACATGATTCGAAATGATTCACTTGTCAATAACACTTCTCAATAAGCCTTTCTATTTCTAATGTCAGTAACAGAACTAATTTCAGCAGACTAAAAAAATAAACAGTCTGTGCGAGTCTATTTCAAAAATCTATAAAGAGTCAATAGAAAAAAAAAGAAAAAATAATGTTAGACTGCAGTGAGCGCAGACAGTCGTCTGACATTTGACAAGTATTACTACCTACTGACAGTCTGTAATAAAACTGTCTTGTTCTTCAATTGGTCACATTATACTAGCGTTCAAAGACTATAAAACCAAACAAAGGTAGTTAGGCCACAACGCATTTATGAGCAGCTCAACAATAACATCTCATTGGCTGGCAGACTATATTGTGAAGGCGGTGAATGTGATTGGATGTTTCTTTGACAGTAAACAGCCTGTCTGTGCGAGAGAAGGATTTGTGGGTTAATTGGGAGGTGCAGTTTTGCAATAAAGCTCCCTCACCTCGGGTGTGACCCCTGTGAGCAGTATGACCTATCTTCGTTGATGCTCCTTTAAAAGTTTTTATCATTCCTAGGTTGTCATCCACTTCTATATCTTTATTAACAGAGAAAAGAATTGAACAAAAACATCAGTACTATAGTATCTAGAACATCACAGAACACCTAGACAGTGGAACAATAAAAGTTTTTTTTTTTTGGTGCATTGTGCATAAGCATTGTGATGGTTGTATCTGGAAGCAGTCATGTTTAACCAAGACATTCTGTCTGCAGGGTCCTTGACCATTAAAAAAATAAAAAATAAAATAACAAAAGGAACAGAAAAACCTGTTTTTCCACTCTCCAGCTTAACTTACAAAATTGGGATTCCCCTTATTAACCAACACTTGCACTGATATGAAATGGAATATGTAGAACTACAAATTCAGATGTACTATCAAGCCAGTGACCAAATTGCAAGCGATCAAATGTGAATAATGAAATCAATCAAACCGAACACTGTTGTTTCTCCTCCATTTCTCCTTCATCTGCTTTTTGCTTGAGAGATCAAAGGCGAGGGCTTTAGCATTTAGATCAATTTAGATCTCTCGCCGGCCAAGACAAAAGCTTCCATGGATCTGTTAGCTGATATTCTAGTGTCTATTGTTGCCCTTGAACCTGATAAATTTGACAGGGCCCAAGAGAATGGATATTGTTATTCCACAAAGCTCTCCCTCAATCTCCTCGCCTGATACCATATTAATAGCCTTTTTAATTAAAACAGAAAGCCACATTGAACAAAAACTAAGCTGCCCCATGCTTGGAAGTATAATAAGAATCAATACGTATACTTAAGAGTGTACGATAGGACGTCTGAGGAAAAAGAGGCCTATGTGAAGTGAACAATGTCACAAAAGGCAGATAGTGAGGAACAAAAATATTTGCTTATCAAAGGATCCGAAAAGATCAAAGCTAAATCAATGCATCAAAGTTTTTATTAGTGTGAAACCTTTTAATGATAGTTGCACAGACATCACAGACTTAAGTAAGGTTTTTCCTTTTCTTTAACCAAATCAAAATAATTTAATCAATTTCAACTTCTACCCCCCCCCCCCCCAAAAAAAAACAAAAAAAAAACAATAATGATTATAATTGCCTTTACGAACTGCAAAATGCCATCATTTAAATTTCCAAAATATTTTGGACTGGATTTAAAGACTAAAATTCACAAATGTAAATTAGAATACAGTAAAATACAGTGATTTATAAAGATGAATATATACTGTAACAAATGTATTGCTCTTTATTAATGTTAGTTAATTTATTGAGGACATACTGAGAAGTGCATCTTGATTTAAACATCAGACTATGTAAATGGGTTGCAAATACGGTTTCATGTTGACTTCATGACTGAGATTTCATTTGCCACACAACAGAACTTAAAACAAATAGCAAAAACAGTTGAACGAAAAAGGAAACCGCGTGATTTATAGCCAGGAAATGTGTAATGCTCCGATAAAGATGTGGTTGCTTCAGTTTGAGCCTGCAAAACCTGCTTAGGAAAGCTGCTTGTCTGTCCTCAGCAGTGCCTGGCATGCAGGGGTCGTGACCTGGTCATGAATCGCTTCAATCAGCTCCTGGCTGGGTCGGGAGGGGAGGGGAGCCGCAAGCGCTTTTGATCTCAGTTGGCTAGTCAAGCAGCATGGGTAAGATATCCCTCAGCCTCTCCTGCAGGTCAGGCTCTGTGGGAGCGAGGCTGAGGGCAGGTCAAGAGCACTGTTCTATTTTTCCTCTTCACTTCCATTCTGACCGGGTTGAGCTCCTTTAGCTTCCAGTATCACCTCACACACGTTGGTTTAGAGGCATGCTCTGATATGAGGTGGAAGATTTGGAAAGCATCCGATTATGGATCTGGACCAGAGGTGTCAAACTCAGCTCCTGGAGGGCCATTGTCCTGCAGAGTTCAGATCCAACACACATGCCTGGAGATTTCTAGCGCTTCTAAATACCTTGATTAGCTGGATCAGGTGTGTTTAATTAGGGCTGAAGCTAAACTCTGCAGGAAAGTGGCCCTAATACTTCGTCAGTGTAATGCCTAGGAAAGACCCCATGGAATTGCTTGATGAAGGCAATTTTACTTGCTACTGTTCAAGAAAGCAGGTGGTATAAGGAGTGGACGTTCTTATTCTAACTTGTTTTTGATTGAAAAAAAAAAAAAAAACGTCAATGCCAATGAGTCAGCAATATTTCAGTCTGTTTCCCAAGAATAGAAAGACTGTACTGTACATAAAATTGTGTAAAAAGTTAGATTTGCTAACCTTTATCCTGCATGTAGATAATATTTCATATAAATACACACACCTCGTTGTTCAAAAGTTTGGGGAAATTTTGAAGCAATTAATGCTTTTATTCAGGAAGGATCAATTAAATCGATCAAAAGTAATATTAAAGACATTCATTTTATAAAAGATCTCTATTTCAAATAAATGCTTTTCTTTTGAATTTTGTATTCATCAAAAGAATCATGAAAAAAAAATGTATTACAGTTTCCACAAAACAGTAAGTAATACAACATTGTACAATGTTTTTAATAAGAAACCCTTCTTGAGAACCAAATCAGCATATAATAAATGATTTCTGAAGTATCATGTGACACTGAAGACTGAAATAATGGCTGCTAAAAATTCAGCTTTGCCATCACAGGAAAAAATATATCAAAATAGAAAACATTTGCTTTAACATGTATGTACATTGCAATATGTTGTAATATATATTGTTTTTGGCTGTATTTCTGATCAAATACATGCAGTCTTGTGAGCATAAGAGACTTTTTCATAAACATAAAAAACTTTACCAACACCAAACTTTTGAACAGTAGTGTATCTAGGATTAGTATAGCGAGAACTATCATCCACAAACCTCATATTTTGAAATCACAGGTTCTTTCATCTGTAAAGGAAGTTGGTCATGTAAGATTCACTTCTGAAAACATAACTGGCACAGTTCCTATTTATCAATTCTCTAGTACAATACGCCGGCTTACGTCATTGAAATCTAATACATGAACAAGCTCAGAGGATGAACATCATACTGGAATCAGTGTGTGGTCTTACACTGAAGCTTACTCTCCCATTCACAGTGTCTCTTGACAGTAGAGGCTTTTTAGCCCTGGATATCGTCAAGCATTAAGTGGCTGAGAGTAATGGGATACATTCTGGGCACACAGTAGAAGTCCAGCACTTTAGCAGAGGTGAAATCAGGACAATGAGAGCCGTTCCTCAGTGCTGTGTTTACATTTACACCACACCTGCTTCCTCCGCACAACTCAGAATATCACAGCACTCCCTCTCAGAGCCCCGAGGAGAAGTCCAAGAGTTCGTTTCTTTGATGGGATAGTCCAATATAAGCATTTTCTAGAGATACATGCCTGAGAATCCAAGTGAAATAAACCTTTGCACACTCAGTTTGTCATGTGCCAATGTTTAATATAACGCAGCTCAGTTTATAAGGCACGGATCAGATCTATCTAAAGGAAGACCGTTTTTCTTTATTCTTGTATAAATATTCTTGTATATTCTTGTTATTAGCAAACTTCAAGTAAATTGCGATTCAGAAACACTGATTGCTTGGGATAAATTGTTGTGCAGGTAATTTGCGAGTTCATATTATTAGACTGCTTTATGTCGTTATCATTGTCTAAACATATTAGTTCTGCACTGCAGGCTGCAAAACCATAAAAATGCAATAACATCGCGAGCACAGGCAACAGAGCTAATGTGGGAACACTTTGAGGATTTGGCGCCACCTACAGTCCAATGACAGATTCAAATCAGGACCTTTTCATTGTTAAACCAAATGACACCAAAAATATAAACCAAGAAATGAACCAGAAAATTGAGACAAAGAACAAGAATACTAAAATTACACATACTTAAGTTCCATCTTACTCATGTATTTAAAGCTGGTTAAATGCAGCCTGTAATACAGAGTATGAGGAAAAGTATGATGAAATTCCTATTACTGGCAAAGCCTTTCTCAAGAGACTTCAGGGAAAGTGACTGATCTGTCTACATCCTGCTATTAAAAATATCACATGATTCTTAGGAATAAGAAAAATCAAAAAGAGAAGTTAATTCTATCCCTTCTGGTCTACTAACACGGTCCAGAATTTGAGGGGAGAAAAAAAAAATACAAATGATAAAATGTATTCTTGTGTTGGATTGTCTATCCAACGAAATAATTAATTTTGCATTTGCTATTTTTTTTTTTTTCTAAAATGTGATTTCCACCACATTTCAAATGATGTATTTTTAATAAATTTATGGTGGAAATGACATTTTAAACATCTTTAAAGGACAATTTATATATATATATATATATATATATATATATATATATATATATATATATATGATAATGTTAACTTCAAAGGTAGTATTTTATTTAAACTAAATACACAGAATTTAATATTTTCACACTTTTTTTGACAAAATTACAGCTTGAAATGATACACAATAAAAATATTCTCTTACATAGATTTTGTTCTACATATCATGTCTCAAACAGTATGTCATCTTAAGAATGTACCGAGGAAATGACAGCACAACAGTGATAACTTTTATATATCCATATGTGTGGAATACTTAAATGAACTGAGATAAGCAGCCATCTAGAAAACTGCAAAAATCATTTGAGCAGCAGAGATTAATTTAACAGAGTAACAAGAGATCATGCATATCAATATCAATATCAGCACTGCCTTATTTCATACAGAATCAGAAACATGGAGTTGGTTTACTAATCTTATAAGGGAAAAACAAGTACAGGCCTGTAAATATTGCTTTAGAAATATTTAACAAATACTGCACAAAAAAAAGAAGAAGAAAAGATGTTGGAATTATGTTGGAATACAAAAAAAGTGTCAAAATATAAGTAGACAGACTTTTTTTATCAAAAGTGGATAACTTTGTATTCTGTAATTAATATCGTAATTATTACCACTGTTTTATTGTTTAGTAATTTTGTTTTACCAAAAGTCATTTACAAATTAAAAAAAGCAAATAGCTTCTGCAAGTCTAAAGAAAACATACACAATGATCACTTGAGCACTAGACACCCAATTCTGTCACTTCCCATAACATTTTCTCAAGATGATCTAGACATCACATGATCCACCAGACCCTCCACATTTACCTTAGTGTCCTGTCTTTGAGCACTGTTTGACTGAGGACCCCAGTTTATCCGCCAGATGGAACGGGCTAAAGTGGCAATACTGGAAAAATTAAAAATGAGTGAAGTACACCTTATATATACCAAAAGATAGTGAATAAGATATGCATCCAGTACATCACATTTACCTGCGGAGAACTGCTCTGGTCTGTATCTGGAGTGTCTAACATTGTAATATTGAAGTCATTAGAGAAACGGGTGTTCTGGAGGATGGCGGCCATCTCTGCACCCACCTCCACTGGGACACTTGTCTGGAATAGAATAAACAGAGCTGACCACCGAATAAGTCATATGAACATTTTTTAAACGAATTACTAAATAAAAATACGTTTACCTTAAAGGAATGAGAGGCATCAAACTCAAAACATTCAGCACAGTCAGGCACGGTGCCTTTATATGTGACCAGCGCTCTGGTCTTGATGGAGTTCTGCGGCAGTTTAAAGATCCGGTAAGTTCCAGATGCATATTTAACATCACCTATAGTGGCATATTGTAGATCAAATCACCACTAGATAAACTTGAATGCATCTGCCAGCCTCCAAATCACAGAAAAGCATAAACGCACAAGAAAACAAACGTGGTTCAGCTATAATGCTGTTACCATATACAGATCTGAGTGCTATTTTTTATGTATTTTTTTAATAACAAAAGAAATAACAAATAAGTTACCAGTCTTTCTTTGAATTTCTGGGTTGTGAACAACAATGTGACTGCCTGCAACCAGGTGTGGAGTGCTGAAGCCAATGTCATTCATCAGAGAGATGAGATCCCGCCAGTAGAGGGCACCAGCCATTCCCTCACCTGATAGGAACAAGCACTCATTTAAATCCACCAAATCAAATTCACTATTGCATGGATGAGAAACAATTTATATGTTATTGATGGGTGCAATTCAATTTCAATGACAACATTTTTGTTTGGAAACAATAGCTTCTGTGTGATGGTGAAATTCATTTTAATTACAGAATTTCAGTATGGTATCCTCACCATACCATATCCAACGGCAGCTATTTATACACTCATCCAACTTGCACAGTATTTACACATTGCCCTTTTCTATACTTCACTACTGTACATTCCACTGTTTGTGCATTTGTAATTATATGTTCCATCATATCTATTAACACTTTATTAGTTTTCTGCTATGGAATTCAGAATGGAAAGCATAGTAAGAATTTAAGTTATTATAAAATATTTTAAATAAATGTTAACTGAAATAAAATATTTAAAATATGTATTTTATTTCAGCTAGTTGCAAAAGAAGGAATAATTCTCGTTTTTATTAAAAACTATAAAAACAAATTATATAATGCAATTTGAAAACATTAAAAAAATGTATGCAAAATAAGACAAACTTACTAAGATACTAAAAATTAGCATTAAAATGGAAGATATAAAAATAAAGACAACTGTTTTATGTTTTATTATTAATTCAGAGCATTAATTCTGAGAATGGGTCACCATACTGTATGTCACGACACTTTATAAAGAAAAGAGGCATGGTCAACAGTACTAAAACGTATTAAATGAAAAAAAAAAACATCAGAAAAGAAAAAGAAAACAAGTTTACCCCACAGAACTGGATCCTCCTTGAAAGAGTCTGGAACTAGTTTGCTTGCATACATGTCACTATAGTACAACTCTCCCCCCTCCTATGAGATCATTCACATATGAAACAGTGTTTGCAAAGTGCACAACTCTGTAAAGGTTTTTCATGCATGAACACAACAATGAGGGGAAATGATCAGTAGGTATGTGATGGAAATATCTCACCTTCAGAACTTTGTAAGCTTCACTTATCACGGTCCTCTTATCTGGGCACAGACATATCACACAATTTGACCTAGAAAAATAATTGGCCTTTTTACAACTTTTGCCAAGCCAGATTAAAGGTTATATTTTATAGAAAACATCATAAATGATCTAAGAATGTGCATACACAACTACATCCACAGAGCTGTTCTGCATCCCTGCATCACTGAGCTTCTCCATGTATCCTTTCACAAACTCGGTGTTTGGTTTTGAGTATCCAAATTTCTCCTGATGGTACTGGACATATTTTTGCGAGGCAACTATCTAATTTTGGAGCAAACACAAAGGTTAAATTTTGCACTTACTTTCATATATATAATGTATTAAATGAAAAAAGGCGGTTTTATATATATATATATATATATATATATATATATATATATATATATATATATACATATATATATTACACTTTTTAGTTATTCTACTTATACAGTGGTAAACAATTCTTTACTTGATTATTTAAGAACATTTAACATTTATCAGGTCTTTTGTTGCTTAACTTTCACAAAATATGTTCAAATCAATCTTTGTACCATCTCGTCAGTCATATCCAGCCCAATGACTCGACCTCTCTCCCCCACCAGTTTGCTGAGGACGTAGCAGTCTCTGCCCGATCCACTGCCCAGATCAAGAACTGTACATCCTTCCAGCTTCTCTGGAATCACCAGCCCACAGCCGAAATACCTGCAGGTTATATCATTTCATTCACTGCTTACACAAACACACATCTCAATAAAGTTTTACCTCTTGCAAACCTCTGGGTGGACTTGTTTCAGGGCTTCACATGCACTCTTGAGCAGAGGTCTGGAGGGCATGACACATGCAGCATTGGTCTGCAAGTCATCCGAAGTCTCCAGCCGTGAGCCATAATAATTCTGTAATAGAGAGTGAGCTTTGCATGTTTTGGTGGTCTAAAGAAATGCTAAAGCTCATGTTTATAGAAAGCTTATAAGTAAATGTGACCAAAGTAGAACAATCCAATGAAGGGTCATTACTGCACACTAAGGGGTTACGTTTTTGGCAGATGAAACATTTAAATACATGCAAATGTTTAGTAATAACATGAAATAATGAATAATATTTATAAATATGCAATGATATGTCTTATTCCTCTAATCCGAGGGGAAAACTACAGAGTCCAATACTTCTCAACTGGTCATCAAGAATGAAATAACATAAATAAACTAAACAAGTCAGGGTCAATCCATCTCAAGTGGTCCAATGGAGGTAGCTTGCTCTCCTTTAATTTTCCTCACTGCTTAATTTTAATATTATTAGTATTAGTAGTATTAGTATTATAACTGACATAAAAAATATAATGGTGGTTTGCCATACAAGTAGTACATACACTGATGTAATTTTATTAGTAACGTTACAAAAAAGAAATTTCAAAATGGTCAAACAACTTTATACTGCATATGAGAATTAAACAGATATTTGTTTTTGACATTCATTATTTAATATTATTAATACTTTGATATCTTTGATATAAATGAATCCTTAATTACGAATATGATTCATATTGCAAAAAGGTTTGTTAAAATAAATAAATAAATATCACATGCAACAAATATGTAATGAGGAACATTAGAAATCATTCAGAAAGATAAAGTGCATCAAACATTTCTGGTCTTAAGTCTATCATGGAAAAACGTTCACATGAAATCAAAACAATCAGAAATATTAAGTTATGGTGTACAACTATACATAAATAATACAACAACAACAACAACAACTCTTATCGGATTCCTCAAATCCTAAAGTACATTTTAATCACGGGTGCAAACAAAGCGATTAACGAAAATGGAAAAATAGTTTGTCGTCGTCGTTGGTCGCGTCGCGTCGCGTTCAGTGAACTTATTTATGGTGTTAAAGCGTGCCAAGACCGCTTACCTTCACGTTTTCATGAACAGCAGAAGACATGTTTTGTTTGTACTTTACGCCGAACAGGCAGACTCCGGAGAAAAGTGGTAAGTTAGCTTAGTTCATGAATATCAACCGAGCGGAATGTAGCTGTAGGTTTGTGCTGTTGAGGAAATAACCTAAAATCGAAAGTATTATATTGTGCGGAGTAAGGCAGGCTACAGTTTTATTTGTATCTAACTTCAGGGGGTAAAGTCCATAACTGTTTCTGCAGAAACGAACGATCAACATATATCATTGCTGACCACTGGAGGGCGCAACGCGTCCATTTTCATTGCACACCTTTCTGAAATGACCATCACAGGTCTTTTGCCTTTAACATAACTTAATAAATAAGTAAAGTATACTGACCAATGGGACAGACATCTTCCCACCTTGCAAGAGAAGATGTATGTCCGACATTCTATGTATATTGGCTGATTCCTTTAATTATCTTCCAGACCAATAGTGGAATAATTTATCTTTAGAGTAAGACTGGGAATTTTAACCCTCAATGATGATTTGTAAAATGTAATGTCCTTAAAAATATCTAGATATGTGCGTATCTAGAGTAAAGTATGGATGGGGGTGGTAGCAGCTATGTCTTGGCACAGTTAAGAGACAGTAGTGTGAAGAAGAGGACTGACATGCTGTGATGAATACAGACATTGTTGCTCTCCTGTGTGTGCGCATGGAACTGGAAAACTCTTCTCAATGTCCTGCTTGACATTAAGCAGAATCAGTCAGCTGTGACCTTGCTCTGACCTCAGAGTCCTGGGTCTTTTACCAAACAACAGCCTGTACTTTGATTAAAGGGTGGTCCAAGTATGTCTGATCTCACCCTCTTGTAAGCAAATATCTGTAGGACGAGTCTAAAAAGCCTTTGTTGTCAAAGACAAGACATTTTCTGTCGCAGAGATGTGTCTCCAATTCATTTCAATGTTTGCATAGTATTTCGGCCTTAAAAAAAGCAATAAAATAAATGGCGCAGTCTATAAGTGACGCATACAGAATACATAAATAAGGTACAGAACATAGAAAGGAACAGAAAAACCTTTAGACCTTTAGATAGATAGATAAATAAATAAAAATAATGCACATAAATTAATTTATAAAAAAAAAAAACACTTATTCTTTTTATGCTCATAAATAATCATTAAGAATGATTAATCGTTTTTAAAAACATTTATTAAAAATCAGTTCAAATTTTTTCTCTTATTCACTTATGTTCTCAAACTATTGTTCTCTCTCATTATGCTAATATAAAGCACTATGGATTACCACTGTGTATGAAATGTTCTAAATAAATGAACTTGCCTACATATTCATAGATCCAGATTATTTCAAGCCTGTTAAATGAATTCTACACTATTATCATTCATTCATATGATCCATATGCATGGCTTCCAATTTGATTAGTAAGTTACATTGTACCGCAGACTGAGACATCAAAGCCAGTGTTCTCTGTGCGGCATTTCCACCCCCCTCTGTGTCCTCTGACAAACGAATAGTTGTCAAGCTCTAAAACTTGACCTCGGTCTTGGTCCCAGACTTATTTGTTTAATTTCTGTTCCTTTTTTTGTAGTCAAGACAAGCATGAGGTTATTGTCAGTTCAAGCCTGACAAACATCTATGCTGGGAAGGGTTCACTGCCAGACTAAAGGTTATGAGAAGTTGAAGGAAAGGGTAATCTTTGGAAGATCAAATAAAGTGGAAGTCAGAAGAGGGGAATTTGTACAGTGTCACGCAGTCGGCTTTCTCCTTGGCAAACAAAACCCCACTGTTCTCCTTTCTGTCATACGCACATGCACAAAGTCTCTGAGGTCTTTTTTAACCTCTGCTGCCCTTTTGAACCTGTCAGACCATTTAGTTAAAGCAAGCTATTACAACACAGGTTAGTTATTTCCCTTTCACCACAAGAACAATGTATAACAGGATAGCATCAGATGCTTCTGTGTTGACGCACTAGGGACGTTCAGATGGATTATTCAATGTGTCCATGAAAAGAAGAGAAAAACCTTAAGACCTTTAGATCAGATAGATACATAGATTTATCACTGCACTCTCTGTCCCTGTAGTAATCTGGCATATGTAATGGGAATTAATACGGTATATTCATGTAATTTTCATAGGCATAACTGGGTCACATGAAATCTCTTTTATGACTTTTCTGTTTGATCATACTTGGAATATGCATGTTTTCCATCTCTCTCACACACACACACACACATTTCCTTGTTATGAATGATGAAATAGGCCACATGATAAAAGACAGTCATCAAGGACATGATTTATATTTCATTGCTAAATTCGTAGTAAAAAAACACGTGGGCGCCTCTAGGTGTGTACATGCATACCGTGAAGTCCCGTGCTTAAGGTTACAGTGCCTGTTAGAGTGGAGACTTCAACGATAGGAGTGCATGCATGGGCTGTAAGGGAGCCAAAAAGTCATATTTCATGTGAGGAGTACAAAGATCCATAAATCAGAGGTATGATTTAGATGATTAAAGCATACAGACAATTAGCTATCATCAGCCAAGCAGAGCATCCTTTTATGTATTGTTCCACATCAGCGTATTCATGCCAACTGTGCAGCTTTCATTGATCCATCAAAAATGCACACAAGCTCTTGTCCAATTAGGGAGAGGATCTGTAAAAGAAACTCAGCAGGAATGTGAAGAGTGTCCTCCACTTAATCAGTGGTGCCACTGCTTAACCGACCCTCCCGACAGCACTTTACAGTTGTTTGGAGGTTTATCATTCCTTCCTTTACAAGTTGTTTATTACAATTTTTAACATTCAAAGCACTTTAGAGGATGATGTGATCTGTTAGCATACCCTGAAACTCCCAAACATTTTTGATTCACACTCATGTACGACTCAAACCTGCTTTAGCTTTAAGTTAATCCCAGCAGCTCTCACTTCAGCCACCCCCACTTTAACACAGACACATAAAAGGAGATGTAGGTCTACATATGACCTAGTTTTGAAGGAAAACATAAAAGAAAGCTCATATTCAAAAACTGGCTTGCGTGCTTCTCCCAGGGTTGATTATTAAAACTCCCAATGATCTGCTGTCTGTCACCAAAATGTGTCTTCATGTCAGTTTTGAGCTTTTAAAAACTTTAGTATTTAGATGCGAGTGAGCAAAAGGTGAGGGAATTGCATTTCTCTCCTCCGTTTCGTGATAAAAGCAACCATGTGGGCCAGAGGCAGGTTGTTCTTTGTTGCAGCGTGTCCCTTTCTTCCAGAATACCTTTTTACAGGCCACTGATCTGTCTTGATGTTGGCCCCAGTGATGCACGAGGTCATCTCTGTCCTATCACTTCCTCTTACATCTATGTCACCACCACCAACAGGAATTAAGGTCACGACTCAGGGCACAGCAGATAAAATTTAGGTCAACGGCAAAGTTTAGTCAGCCAAAGACAAGGTTTTCATGTACAAAAACATATCTTAAAAGATTCCTTTTTGCATGTAAGATCAGTGTTTTTATGCAGACAGGAGTCAAGCTTGTCATACACTACAGGAATATAGTGGAATATAAGGAAGAAAAAAAAAACCATTGCAAGACATAAACGACAGGTTTTATTCTGATTGTGCATTTCAGAACTTTATTCAAAATATGTGCAAGTAAACACCCAAATGAAATGTATTTTTAGAAATAATGATACACAATTATACTCAAATGCATCGCAGTTAGCCTGCATCAAAACAATATTTCAAAACCAATAGAAGACTTTGAAATGTCAGTGTACTCCATCTTTTTACTGTACAATACGGAACATGATTGTTTAACCTGTTTGGTTTTCTCCTTGTAAAAAATTAAATTGAGTAAAAACTAAATAAATATCTCCATATGCACATTTGTTTCAAAAGTTGTAACATTTTGCCCAGCGGTCGATTTCTCATGACAAACATACAGATCACATTTTTATGTACTGGGCTCCATGACAAAATATAGATATATATACTTAAGACTTTGAATTTCCCCATGTTCAGTAATACATAGGAACCTCCTCATGCATCTACATGCAACAGGCAGCAGTGTACTCCTAAATATCTGACATAACACAAGATATTACAGAACAGATTATCATAGTTTAATCAGGAGACATGCAAAAGAAGGACAAAAATCATCCTATAGAGTACATATCCACATGGCATTTACTTTGAAGTCTCTTTAAGAAATTTCAAAACTAAAATGCTTTTCATTCCTACAAAATAGCTGTTTTTCATAAAGATTATGATATGTACATAAATATAGTTTATAACGAGTCTTTCAGATTGATGAAAAACAACATGTCAAACGTAAGACTGTAAAACATCACATAAACAAAGATATTTTTGTGGGAATGGCCTTATTACCACAAACACTCCTTTTATTTAGATCAACGTGTCCATTAACATGACAGACAGCTGAGACTGGGCTGATTTGTCTCAAGTCGATGCAACAATCTCTTGCATAATAGAACAAACATCTTATGGCATGCTGATACCAAGACCTGTTCATAAAATACACAAATACTAAACATATGAGCAAAAAGCAGACATTTGTAGTAACTCTTGTGATTTTCATTCATCTTCTACAGTATTGTAAAAATCCATTTCTGTCTTGACAGTTAAATGCTGAGAATGCAGAATAAAGAATATAACACATCACAACTTTGTTTTCAAAGGGAGAGAGAGAAATTAAATAGGGTACTGATAACATAAAAGTATACACACCTCACATACTATAAAGATATCATGTTGTAATACTGATGGATTCATATTCCATACCCAAACATGATAATGAATTTATAGCTTTAATGTTGTTGTTAGTTAATCTGAACAATACAGAACCAATAAGAGATGCCTATCTTTTAAAAAAGGCAACCAATTTAATTTATTTGAATGTATAAATATTGTGACATTTAATGCCTTTATGGCATAGACAAAGTAACAACACATCGTTATTTCCTCATTTCAGCATGGTAAATTGAAGAATATTCACCAACAACTGCTGAGGCACAATCTGTTTATACAGATTATCATGTGCATTGGTGCATCATAACTCACTGCCTGAGGCCAAAAGTCTACCCATGTGTGGAAAACAGAGTGGGAACTGATATTGTTACAAATACATAAGGGCAAATCTGTTACACACCTTCTGTAGAAAACTTTTATTTTCTCTGCAGCCCAGAACATATGAAAGAAATCAGCCAGAAAGTAATGCTTATAAATATTTAAATGAACTTTGGTTTCCTGGTCTTTTTGTGAACTAAATGACATGTAATTCAAGTGAAAAATGCAAAATGCCTCTATAGAAACAAAAGTAGATAAGGAGCAGAGAATAAAAAGAAGCAATTTTCTAGTTCAAGCACAGATGCTGGTTCACAGTCTCAGAACTTGTATTTCTTCAATGACCCGTTTAGCCATGGTGAGTCACAACTAAGTGTTCCATTGTAATTGTGTGAATTTTGTTTCAAAGTTCAAAGGCCTCAGTATCACCTGATGACTCATTTTTGACATTAGTCTGCATTTGTCCTGAGCCCACCTCCAGCCTCTCACCCTCTTTAACCAGTTGTGCATTGCTCCTCTGGAGCATATAGTACAAAATAGGGTTAGTCTTTGTAAACCGAGGTGAGTCTGGCCCATACATTTGTGTCTGATCGTTCGCACTAACCATCTTTGCAGGGGCCTTCAAATCTTTTGTGGTGCTGTAACTGATTTTTGACCTTGCAGGCTCCTGCTGTGTAACATGGGGAGTTTCTTGCCTGTGACTACTTGCTTTTTTAGAAGATGCATTGCTGGGACTCAGACTCTGGTGAAAGTTTTGAATTTCTCCATTACATGATTGCGTGATTGTGTTCCCATTTAGCACAGTATGTGATGGTAAACTGAATGTACCCCTTGGCTGAGACAATTCCTTCAAGCAGTTGTCTGAAAGAAGCAGCTGCTTTAGAACATTGAAACTTCGGTTTTCGTCAGACTCATATGGTGGAAACCTAGCTGGAGGACTGTCTGCCTCTGGGGGGCTAGATGAATCTCTGGCCACTCTTGTCTCTAGATCTCTGGAGGCAAAACAACCACTGTTGTCTTCTTTCGTGTTACCAGAAGGTACCAAATCCCCAATCTGCTGAGTCGACGAGTTATAATATTCTAGTTCTATTGAAAATTTCCGCTTCTTAGGGATTGTTGGTCCCTGGGTTTCAACTGATTCTTCTTTGACACAACTCTTGTTTAGGTTCTCTAATTTGTTTGGCTTAAGGTTGTTGTTGGGTCGTTTCTTTAGGAGATGACAGAGAAGACCATTTCTGATGGGAACCTCTGGGGACAATGGTTCTTGTTTGATGTTTTCATGAGAATCATAACTGGAGCATTTTCTAGGCTCCAATTCTGGATTCTGGCAATGCTTTGACATTTTGTTATAGTCATACGTATGACCCTCTTCAACAGGTTCAGTTTTAATTGTAATATCCAAAGCAGAACCATTTGTTTGGCCAGTTGCCTGATGTGTTGGTTTTTCCACAGAATTGTTCTTGCCATGTTCTCGTTTTCGTTTACTGCCTACCTTTTCTTTCTGAGGAGCATTTCCTAAAAGAAGTTGTAGAACTGTACGTCTTTCAAGCAGATTCTCTATCTCCGAGACATTCAGTGTTGCTTCAGGCACAGCTGATGTTTTTGCTTTGGCCTCTTCCCACAATGTGTTATTTCTCTGAATTGGTGCATTGAGTTTCCCAAGTAAAGTTGGAGGATGGTTAACATTTAGCTCTTGGGTAATGAGTTTGATGGGGGGTAAAGGTGCCTTTGCTGGAGGAGAGATGTCAGGGTTTTGTTTTCCACACTGAGCTAAATTCTGTAACAATTTACTAGCACTAAAGGCAGGTTCTTTTACTCCTACATCACTTGCAGGTTGTTTTATTTTACAGAGATCCAATGGGACAGATTGAGAATGGGGAGACCCATATGGTGTATATGGAGATGTACTGCTGTTGGAGTCTCTGCTTTGGGAGTAAGGTGGCAAGAGTTTGGGACTCCTACAAATCAATCCAGAATGTCCGCTAAGGTCACTTATGTCCCTACACCTAACTGTACTGAAAACACTCTGGCTACTTGTAGATGAACTTGTGACCTTAGGGATTACATCTTGCTGCAAATCTGGATTATCCAGACCTTTGTTTACTCTCTCGTTATTTTTGTGATCCAAGAGCAACTGCAAAAGAGTGACCTTGTGATTAGATTTCATCTCTGAACAGGTGTTTACCTCCCTGCGATCTGAGATAACTTTGACAGGTGGACTCTCATACTTCCACCTGTTTAACAAAGACTCTGGTACTCTGTCCCGTACAGGTGAGGATGAAGTAGATACTGGTGTTTGTACATTTGTTCTTGTCTTCAGAGAAAGGTCGATAGGAGAACAACCAGAGTAAGAGCTCTCAGCATCACTGCTGTCTTTTGTAAGACTGCTGTCGGGGTTTGAGTGCTCGCTGTCTGAAAAAAGCGGAGAGGCCAGAGTGCCAAAGGTACTGAAGTCATCTTTCAAGTGACCTTGTCCATTAATTCGCTGTGAGGTGTTGTGACTGTTTAGAAGCTGAAGTAGAAGACTACTGCAGTTCTGTGCTGGTCGTCCTTGTTTCTCGAAAGGTCGTCGCTCTCTAAAGCAATGTCCTGTCCGTATGGAACCTTCTGTCCTTTGCCCTGAAGTTAGGCTTGGACTCTGTCTACTGGAGCTTGTTGACATTTCTGAAAGTATTCCATTCTTTGTGTGTAAGAGGCTTAGTCCATGAGTCAGGCCAGATGTTGTAGGTTGTTTATCTTGTGTCTGCTGTGTGGCCATGGCTGATAATCTTTCACTGGCTGATCGTCCAGAGAGTTGGGCTTTCAGGGCATGTTCTCGAGAGTACTCTTGCAGGTGGGCCTCACTGGAGAGCAACAGAGCCAGTTGACTGCAAGCCACACTTGGTTTAGGAGATGGAGCAGGGCTTGATCTGATATTTACCAGGTTTGCCACAGCCTTTAGGCGCTCAGTACAAGACAGAGACTCAGGAGATGGGGAGGGAGTACTGCTCTGCAGTGCCTTGGGAGATTCTGAAAAACTTTCCTGGCTAGGCCGTTGACGTTGATAAGGCACACTGTTGCTGTGATTATGCATTTTGCTCTTGCTCACTAACCCTTTGAGGTGGCTCGAGGCAGGTCTGTGGCAAGGCACATCTGCCCTCTCCTCTTGTGCAGGCTTGCTTATCTGGCAGGGGGCATCCAGTGGCCTCAAACCTTGGATAATCTGCTGTGGCAGGGTCACATTTTGAAGTCGAGAACTGAAAGACTGCAGCAAACTAGCTAGAAGCGTACTCTCTCCTTTATCCTGGGAGGTACAGTTGTGGCCACTGTGGTGTTCTTCGCTTTGCCCGTTGATTGCAATGGAGGGTGCTGACCTCCGTTGAGTCTCACTCTCTGCCCAGGTCTCAGAATTGAGGAGACGAGCCTTTCTAAGATGTTGTGAGGCTCCACAGTGGGAATTTGTTCGATTCTGCTCATGTCGAGTGCCATGACTAGGCTGTGCATGCCCTGTCCCATCCTTATTCCTCTGCTCTTGGTTTCCACTTTGTGTTGCTGCCGCACCCTGTCCTCCTGCTACCTGATGCATTAGTAAGCCTTCCAGATATGTTAATACAGCAGAATCCTGGTGTGTTTCAGGGCCAGGCTCTTCCCCATGAGTCATGTTCAATATTATAATCTCTTGTATGGTTGGCCACCACAATAGAGGGGAAAAACTTTCTGTTATGTTCTGCTAATAAACCTTGCAGTTTTTAACTTCCAAACCTTATTTTAGGTAAAAGAAAAGTCTAATGTAGCTTCACAAGCCATTCTCTCATACAGGAGGCAAGAGCCAAGCATGAATTTTATTTAAAATCATGTATGCCATTGTTAAGATAAGTACAGGATCGTAATGCAGTCAGTCTTGTGGATTTCCATGGCACAGGATGTGTACTTCAAAACTCTAAGTTTGTGAGTGTATTCACTGCTTTCATCAAGTAATTCTGTCCACAAGGTCAGCGGATGATGGACCTGTACAAGATAGAGAAACAGGAATTATGAAAATCATTAGCATAGCATACATTATTGTATTCAACAAAGCAAATTCAGCATGCATTTTTTACATTTCATATGTTTATCAATTTTAGAGGAAAAACTGTAAACATGTAAACACACTGTAAACATGATCAAAAATGCATTTTTGAAGATTAAACAGCAGGTTATTTATGATGATAAATGAAAATGATGTGTAAGATAGCAAGGCCAAAAAGTCTTCTGCTACAACTGCCAGTTAAGAACTTAATTGTTTGTAAAACAAACAACCACACAAAACTTTAACAGGTACTTGGACATTTTTTTCCTATTATCTATAATGACTTTCAGGTTCAGAAATCAAAAGGGCTTAGAGCAAAAATGCCATAGAAAGTGACAAAAATGGCTCAGTTATTATGAAACAATATTTCTGTTTTATATTATCTTACATTTAATACATTTTATATAAAAAAACGAATGTGTTAAATATAAATTTAGATATTTATTCAGGGTGCAAAAACAATCTTTTTCGGACTTACAACAAACATTTACTCATTTACTATGTTTCTGGCTGGTTTGACAGACATGGGTATCTTTCGCTCACCCTTTCTGCAATCAGTGTCAGTGCCTGGAGAATGAACACCCACATGATGCAGCCTAGTCCTTCAGTTCTATGTTACCGTAGTTGCTCTGAGTACATTATCTCAAAATATAACAACTATGGATCACACAGTGCTATTGGCTCTGCAGAATGACACATTTATTATGTATATGCACAAGCCTGCAAACGCTATTCTCACCACACAACTCAAGCATCTTGGTACAGCTGTACCAATGTCTACACTTCATAGGAAAATGAAAACCTAAATAAGATGGAATTGTAAGTACTTAATCATGGAATACACACAAGGCTGACCTTGTCAGTGTTCTATGGTCAAAGTGAAAGTCAATGGCTATGGTTGATTTGTTCTGCTGATAATTGGCACCTCTGGTTGTTCTACATTGCTGGGGCTGACAGAGAGTGGACAGTATGGGATGACCTTATCAAGATATTGGTCACAGAAGTGTCAGAGTGAAAGGCCTGAGAAACTCATTGTATAACACTATACAATCTAAATTTTCTCTAAACACAAATCAATATATAAACAGACTTCTAAACAATGATGAAACTGTAAAAAAAATATTACTAAAATGTATATTGCCTAACCCTACTGAATGTATATTTCGACTCTGTATGGAAGTTGTAATGATATGAAAAAATTATATTTGTCAATAAAAGGAAGTTGAACAAGACTGTGAAAATTTAAGTTTTGTCTGAGCAAGCATTATATCTATTGTGTCAAAAAGTGGGAGAAGGAAATTGATTTGGGCAAAAAACAAGACTTCATCCTATCAATAGGCCACTGTAGCTTGTTGTCCTAAATGTCCTAATCCAATGAAAAGAGGAAACGCAATACTGACAACGCCTTACCCTGTTAAACAGATAAACAAGTACTTTAACACACTTATCTCATCTCTGAAGAGATATTCAGTATCCTAAGTTAGAAAAGAAAAAAAATCAGTTTTAATAATGTATTCAGTCAATATAAGAAACTGCCATTTTCTGAAAGTTATGAGCTAGCCTATATCTTTGACAAAACCCAGTTATATAGGAGTTCATTCACTCGGTTCTATTCAGGGTTTTGTTGCACAATATTACCACCATCAGTGCAGGGTGACAACATTCCAGAATGAGTTAGCTGAGAAATAAAAAATCCCTGTAAAATGACTGGCTTGATATAAATGGAGAGGATCAGATATCTGGACTGGATCCCTCATTTCTCAACTGCGAGGCTGGAAGATTAATTGACCCACCCAAAAAATACCAGATCATAAATTACCTCCACCGTCCAGAAACTGTAATCCATTTAGGCTATTTAAAATGCATGATGAGGCAAAAGGAGCAAAACCTGGTGCATGCCCTGTTTGAAGTCAAGGTCACTCACTCTGCCTGGGCCGTTTAAGTTGATGCAACAGCTGGCGTCCATACAAAGCATTATGTCCTAATAAAAAGAGACAAAGCTGCCCTTGCGATGTGCATTCATCCCCGCCATCAAGCTGATGTGTTCTGGAAACAAAAATGAATTTCGCCCATAGTTGTGCCACTTCGACAAAGTTGTTGTTATCCTTTTGTTGCACACGTAGGCATAAAAGCCAGTAGAACTACAACAACACATTCCTAAGATAGCGTTAGGTGACTCAGTCAATCAGGGCCATGCACCACTCAAACTAGGTCACTGTGACCTACTTCCAAACAAGCATTATGGGCATCACGCACTGACATTTCCCAGCTGGAGCACACCCCTTTAGTTAGGGCTTTGCAAAGTGCAATCTCTGACTCTTAGTAAAAGCCTAGTCTGACCTACATTATGATGACCCTAAGATGAGTTAACCTTTTACATGGACAAGCACAGGGTGATACCAGAGTGTTTTAGCCAAGCAGAAGGGATCCTTTCCCAAGTAGATGGCAGAAGTATAACGGGGCCCCCTGCATGTACCGTCACAAGACTCCAAACATAATTCCAGCATCCTGCCACAAGTAGTAGTCTTGACTTGGAGATTTATGATGGCAGCTTAATGTTAACAGGAATGCTCAGAGAAGACCAAGCTAGTTCATCTTCAGCTACAGAATAACATGAATCTTTGATGGTTCGCTTTCAGCCAAGAAACAAATAACGTACTGAAGTGATACTGAGCATCTTCAAGGAAAAAAATGTATTACTTCCTACAACCAGGAAATGGGAACGAACTAAATATTTTTACTTCTATTTGACTATGGTAAATGGCTAAATTTCAAGGGTAGGAAATGACTTGTGAAACGTGAGCATGGGAATCATTCCATGCCCAGTAAAAAACAGATAATGAAAATGCCAAATAAAAAAAAAACACTAAGTACTTGAGTGGAAGTTTTTGGCTTTTGTAACTAGGACGCAACCTTCAGAAAACAAGTGCTGTGACCTTTTTTTAGGCTCCACATGGGGGGGGGGGTTGTATTAGAAGACTTTTCGTGAGAAAGAGGCTGATAAAAATTAATAGTAATACAAGGAGAGCCCATGGCTCTTTAAAAGTCACCCTTCGCCCTTACTCAAGCGATCACGTATATCAGTATCATAGTTTATGCCAGTCATTATGTAAAAAGCTCGGACCAAGAATAGCAGATCGACTGCCAGCACTGCAAAGTGCAATCATACTTGCAAAACCAAACACAAGGAGTGCAGGACAAAATAAACACCCAGACTAATGGGCAATATACCACTGGTTAAATCTCCAACTGCTTGAGAGGGAACCAATGACCACTTTTATTATTTATAAAACAAATAAACATACACTGCACCATTGCCTTAAGGGTCAAGTGAAGGGTCAACATGTGCGTCATGATGAACCTCATGTCATTTGCTCAAGTCTTTAGAGAAAGCTAAGCAACGTCCTCATACAAAAAAGACAAGCTTTTAACTTTTTCCAGGATGTGAGATCATTACAAGTTATGCACAATGAGCCTAGACCAGTGGATCTCAGCCATTTGACTCCATGGACCCCTATTGTCCATGATAATATTCAAAGGCCCCATGACTTTTCCAGATGTTCCTGATTTACTGGATGAGGATTAAGAAAATATATAAATCAATCAATCAATAAATAAATATTTGGTACTGACAATTTCTGGTTAAAACAAGGTCTGTGGTTAACACAAACTGAAAATATTTTCCCGTTTTATTCTACAACATAAAAAGTGCCTATATGGGACTACAGAGGCTGTCAGGACCTACTCCACTTTAGCTGTTTTTGTAACTCATACAGAACCTATTATAATAACTCCAACATTCCAACTTGTAGATTTTACTTTAAATATTTAAAGAGTTTTCAGAGGCTTAATGGGAGTTATGTTGAAGTCATGCGACCGTGGTGTAGATTGCTTATAGCCTAACTTCAGTGTTTTACTTCTGCTGACTATATTCAGGCTTTAAAATCTATAACTTTATGGTCACTGGTGAAGATTATCTTGACAAAATTCTTTTGTGAGAATCTCAAACCTTTGTTGGTCACCAAACCTATTTTCTGCAGTTATTCTTAAATAAAATTACAACTGAGTTTTCTTCAAGGGTACCAGAGGAATCATGCTAACTTTCAGGTTGGCCTTAAAAAATAAGTCATCCCAGCAGCTCTCTGAAGCTACTGATTTCTTTATCTAAAACGTTTTCAATGAGGGAAAAAAATACTAAACGCACCAAAGTTAAATTTCAACAATCAAAACCCACCGAAACCTGACAAACCATTCAAACAAATCAGACAGTAATCCGACTCAGTCACAACTTCAGAAAGCTAAAATTCATAATGGTCCCAACGATGTTGAAGAGATTTTTCTGTCATGCCCACACTGATATACAATATAAGATCTTACCGTCTTACAAAGCTGTGACACTAAGAACAGGTACAGTGTAGTAATCAATTTGCTCTGCAGGCTGTAAGGCTCTGTCTGAATACTAATACACCTCAACAACATCCTGCCCCTTTCTTCTCTCTCCTTCTGTCTCTTTCTTCTTATTTCTTTGGGGTTGACACCCTTCAGTGCCCTAGCCCTGACCAGTGAAGGAGGGGGCAGTGGCTTGTCCTCAAGGCAGATAACCAAGGCCACTAATCAAGTGTGTGAGCACCCGGGTGGGGGATCAGACACTCGCTCTGAGCAACTCAACACTGAAAGCAGCTAAGTGTGAGCACAACAAGGTCACCATTAAACCTGTAGTAACCCCGTGGCTGGTCTCTCTCACTTTTTCTCACCCACACACTCTTATGTGTGCCGCAACCAGGCTTTCAGTGCTCAGTCACACAAAACAGACTCACACACAGGCATAGCCTTTCTTCATACACTCTCACGTACTTTCGCGTACACACAGAGAGCCACACGCCCACAGACGGCCCACTCTCTGCTGAATAGGGATAATTCATCATATTTTACAACTGATGGCTTTCTACCTCAGCTGAGTGATATTGCTTTCTGGCAGCGTGACAGGAACAAGGCTCCGCCAGCCTTTCTGACAACCTGTATTTTGTGTCTTAGAAGATGCTCTGCTCTGTCGCCGCACACTCGCTCTTATAATGCGAGAATGGTGTGTGTGTGTGTGTGTGTGGGTGAAGTGGAGCAGAGACTGGTCATGGCAGCATGACTACAACAGCCGGCTAAGAAAGCTAAGCCAAGCTGAAATGCTTCAGCAGACAAGACCTTTACGGCTTGAACTTGCCTTGCAGCGGTTAGTGATAGAATTTCTCCTTTTTTCCTCCTCTTTATTAACGTAGAAAGCCTAACCAATGTCTTTCCAATGTGTGCAGCAAATGATCTGGAGAGAAAAGGGCTCATTTGGATCATTAGTCTGCTGCACATATGCTGTGAAATTCTGAAGGTGCTGGCATTAAGAAAAATACACTCATTAGCCTAGCCCCTTTAAATACCAGCTGCTGTTTTGGTATTTATACACATTCGCAACTATTTTAACTTTTGGAAATAGACGTTATATTTTAAGAGTTTTGCTTGAGCCAAGTGCACAGAAAAATACAGCTGCATCAGCAATGTGTAGGCAATACAGAAAAAATAAGTCAATAAACAATAAAAATAAGATCTGATGACCAGAAGTGATAACCAAAATTTTTTTATGTTATGGCCGGAAAGATTATGATATATTTTATAAGTCTATTTCTATAATGTTCTGCCTGGTTTTGTATGGTATTGTTTGATCCGTTTCAAATATTAGCCAAAGAAAAAATGCCAATATTGGAGGATATGGACACTGATATATTGTGTACCCATAATCTAGTGTTACTGTTAACTAAAATTCTATACTAAGTAATATTCAAAATAACTTTGGTCCATTTAAATAAACCTGAAATAAAATAGAATAAAACAGTTCTCGGTTCAGTGTACTGGTGATCCCAAAACAGATGGAACCAGTTCTTGACTCGAGAATGGGCGTTTACGCTCGTTATCTGCTCTGTGTTCATCTTCAGTTGTCACGTCGCAGCAGTTCAATCAGTGTACTGTTCGAGTAAATGAATTACTCCGGGATATTGGTTTATTATGACTCAGAGGGAATCTCAGTCACATTAAAAAAGTTAACAGCTTAAGTCTTTTGTGGATTAATGCTTATTGGAGACGCGAACAGTTTCAAACGATTCAGTTCGATTTGGTGAACTGGTTCAACCGCTTCAGTAAGAAGAACCGGTTAAAAATCGAATGATTCGTTCGCGAATCGGACATCACTCAAACGGACAGATCTGGTTCCAAAAAGCCATACTTTATAAAACGTTCATGCTACAAATGGTTTACTCGTAGTAACATTAAAGTAGGATTGTCACCTTTAATTTTTAAATGGTAAATAAACACTGATTGTATGTTACATGTGTAACTGAAACAAATCAGATTTAACCATTTACAGCATTAGAATGTGCAAATATTAGAAATATTAAAATTATTTAATATATCAGTCTGCTGTATATAATTAATTTACCAAACCCAGAAAACCGTTATGAGCATAATGAGCATCATTAGAATTCCAGCAAAAGAACAATCACATGTAAATGAGATAAAAATAAATAGGACTGCCTCTCCTTCTGATGTTTTTGATCGCTTTGAGATCTGGGGATTACAGCAAAAGCTACCGTGCACGTGTGCATCCGTGCAAGTATTTTTAAGGATGCAGTGCCACCAGTCTACCCTTGACACATTGACATCAAGCTACTGTCATGTGACACTCTGTCATTGGCCACCTGGCAGATCCTCCACCTTCTCACGACCTCATCCTCTAGTGACCTGAGGCTCTGGGCCCGGGCCCGGCCCGTCAGGCCCCTCCCTCTGCTCCTCCTGCTGCTGGAAGGTCAAACGGGTCATTGTGTCCTCATCTGTAATCCGCTGCCATTCGTCAGCAGTCGAGGCCGGAGGAGGCAGCCTCACTACGAGGGGAGAATGCCCAATTAGGCAGCTGTCACACAAAGCAGAGGCTGCAAAAAGAGAGTGAGAGAGAGAAGGGGGAGAAAGTGGGGGGTGGGGGGGTCATCCCCTCCTGTTTGTGGAGAGGACAAGCAGCTGCGGGTGCCAATTACAGTGATATGTTAACCATTTCCACCCTAGAGCAGAGGGAGAGGGGAACGAGGCTCTCTAACCCTTGCTTTGTCTCCCGGTGGAATTCCTCTCATGGGGTCTATGTTTACAACCGCCGTCGCATTCGGCTGAGGAACTTGACTCGAATTATAGCACCTCAACTGTTAATAGTGCTGATCTGGAAACGTATCCCTGTATATCTTTTGTCTGTCTGATACAGCAATGCATTTTGCAGTAGTTCAAAGAGGTGCTGTTATGCATAAACAATGCAGACAAATCTGTCAATCAAAGAGTCATGCCCATTCAAACTCATGCTATATATATATATATATATATATATATATATATATATATATATATATATATATAAACCTTGCTTAAAACTAGTATTTCATATTTTTCCACAAAACGAGTTTTCCCCATGTTTATTCATACAGTGAAAATTGAGAGGTTTAAATTTTAGATGCCATTTTAAACATGTTCTGTCAAATTAAGGTTGTAGGTAAAAATTCTACATTTCATAACACAGTCACAAACATGATAATAAAAAAATAATAGTCCACAAAATTGATTCAAATTTTTTGTTCAGCTTTTTTTAAATATATTTTAATGTGTTTTTTGAAAGACGTCCCTTATGCTCATCAAGGCTGCATTTTTGCAGTAAAAACTTTAATATTGTGAAATATTGTTGCAATTTAAAATAACCTTTCTGTTTTAATATATATTATAAAATCCTGTGATGCAAAGCAGAATTTTCAGCATCATTACTCCACTCTTCAGAGTCACATGACCTTCAAGAAATCATTCTTATATGAAGATTTGCTGCTCAAGAAACATTATTATGAATGTTAAAAACAGTACTGCTTGATATTTTTGTGGAAACTGATGTTTTCAGGTTTATTTGATAAAGCTCAAAAAAAGGCATTTATTTTTAATATTTTCTAAAATTATAAAATGCATTTTCTTTTGCTTGATAAATGTAAGTTGTTCCTAGACAAAGGTAATAATTTCTTAATAAAAATCTTACTGTCCTCAAACTTTTTAAATGGTAGTGTAAATAAAGTATTAATGTTTTGTCAACATGTTGTATTATCTACTGCCCTCTCAGTTAATTGCTTCTATTCTGCACCAGGTGAAAACAACCTTGTACATAAACTTGTTAGCTAACTTTTTGATTAATGAAATTACTGAAAAGACCCCAACCTTTTATTGTGAATTCCCATGAGGGGTCAGCCCTTAATTAGTGGGGTTAAATCTCAGACAGGTTATGCGGCCCAAAAAGAGATAACATAACTTAAAAGCAAAAAGATATAGCACAGCTGGAAGCATGGCCTTTATAAAGTTGAAGAGACCAAAGGGGACCATTTTCTTATCCTGCAACTCGCTCAAAGACCTCAGGTTCCTCTTTTCTCTACGGTCACAATCTCCTCCTGTTTCACATGCCCTAGAAAGTGCAGGCAAGAACAGTTACCGCACGCTACAAGTTTAATCAGAGATGAATGAGGCGCTGGAAGGGAGAAGGAGCTGACTCGAGGCTGAATAATCACACTTTTTCTTAATTAAATGATTGAAGAAAAGCCAGCACATTAAAAGGAAGACAGTGCCTGGGTCCCCAGCCTTTTCCCTAGATGAGAGAGAAGTTATTAACACAGTAAAGTCTCTGCAGTCATCAGAGCCAAATGTATGAGTCCAGAGGAAGGGGAAGAGAGTTTTCAAGGATGTGACCAGAAAGAGACAACTGTTAACTTAAGACAAGGCGACTCCTTATGATACCAAAACTGCAGCTTTATTGCAAATCTTCAAAATGACTTAATTATGTATGCAACCAACACAGTGAAACAATGCAGTGCCAATGCTGCAGTATTTCTGGTCTAAGCAGTTCATTTAAAACCTTATGACCATATGTTTAAAAACTTGTCAACAAATCATGTTACATATCACTAAATAGAAACCTGATACAGGCATTTCCACCAACATAAAAACACCAATCCCTGTCTGCGATTTCATGGGATTTTGATCAGATTTCTAAATATCCAGGGGTTTATCATATATAGGTCTTGTTGTATAGGAAATGGACTGGCACTGCAGTAAAACTGCATGAAGATATGTTGACAAGTTACATAAGCAGGTTTATTTCCTTTCTGTGTCATGTAAGTGCCATGAATAATACACTACCAACCATCTGCTAGCTTTCTTCAAGACATTCTTCATGCAATTATATCAAACACTAATACATTTGAGTAAACCGCCATAATATTACTGCACGGAAAATACAAATATGTAGTATGTTAAACTTTTTATAAAGTAATTTATTGCTGTGGTGGCAAAAATGAATATTCATTACTTCAGTGTCAGAAATGATGATCCTTTAGAAATCATACTAATATGCTGATTTGCTGCTTTAGAAAACTTTTTTTATTATTATCAATGTTGAAAACAAATATTTTTGTATTTGTATGCAAAATGTTTTATTGTGGACTCTTTGATGAATAGAAAGCTCAAAAGAACAGCATTTATTTGAAATAGAACATATAGCTTTTTTAACTTTAGATCTTCTACTTAATTTAATAACTGAAAAAAGCATTAATTTCTTACAAAAAAACACTGTTGACATATCTTTATGCAGTTTTACTGCAGTGCCAACCTGTAGTCCTCACATAATTCCCTAAACAACAAGACCTATATTGTATTGTAACATTAGTTATGTTTCATGATAATATTTATAATGTAAACACATTTGTTTTTATTAGTATTTGTTGTGTCATTTTATGTCAACATATTTAAAATGCTCAATGGTTTTGTGCCAAATAAATGTACAAATAATAATAAAAATAATAACATCATCCAACATTTCAGGTAAAAAAAAAAATACATTAAATTCAGTTTAGCTACTTCTTACTAGCCTGTAATATAGATAAATAATAATAAATAAAAAAGACATAAACCTTGACTATACCAACACTAGTAATACCTTCGCATTCTTTAAAGTGCTTTGGAGTACTATAGAAAAACAATGGTATATGAATATGATAATAGTTCTGTACCCTTGTATATAATATATACCAAAGTACCACAGTACCATCATAAAGCCTCAGGAAGCAGCGGTACTATTTCTGATCATCATGGTAACCCAGCATCTAAAATGTGCAGTGGCTACCCACAGAGCAGCTAACGGTAGGCCTCCACCACACATGGGCTTTTTATGTACCTCCAACTGTCCCTCCTGGGTTCCAGGCCTGCGCTCTGTACTACGGCCCACTCCCAAAAGAGCTGACAGTACACTTTCCGTCAGGTTGACTCAAATAATAATAAGCACTTCTGAAGGACTTGAAAAAGACAAAAGTAATGAACACCAATCGCTGTCCTGACACAGATGGATGGACATGGCGAAGCCTTTCAGTCCTACAGTCGCTAATTAGCAGAAATTAAGCCGAATTAAAAACGTAATGATAACAGTGGAAGACGCAAAGCTAAACGAGTCAGCAAACCTTTGACAGGCCTGTCTCTTTAAAAGCAGCATTTACACAGTTGTTCTCTCTCCCTCTATCCTCTTGTCCTATTTTCTGTTTTGTTATTTATTAATGAGCGTCAAACAGTAGCAGAAACACTTTCAAATGATAACATGGCCTTTGGTCATGCTTGCCACCTATTCATCTTTTGCTGGTAGTTTTAACAATGGCACCATAAATGGGACACATCCTTCTTGAGAGGAGTTTTAAAGTGCTAAAGCGTGCTTTCCTTTAGCATGCTAATGATCAGGGGTGTAGGAATGATCTGAAAAGAGGTGGGATTTTAATATAAACACTGGGCTTTCTTTATGAATATTAATTAGGTGACAAAGATCGCTAAGTTAACACATTTTCTGAAAGGCAATTATGTTGGTGCTAGCCATGATATGATTACCATTTACCATTTGCTCATTCGCTTAATCCACTGCCGGCTCCGCTTGGTACCAGAAGCTTCCATTTGTTTTTAAAGGGGGGGTACAATGGTGTTTCGTGTATTCAGAGTTGTTCACAGTGTTAAAGAGATGGATTCTCATGCTAAACATGGCCAAAGTTTAAAAAAATAATTTAGAAGAATGACTTCCGGGTTGCTACAAGTTTCGGCTGTTTTTTTTTTCGATCGAGGATCTAATGACGTAGACGAGAACAGAAGTCCTTATATGAGTATTTCTCCCGGAATATATATGTTAATGGGAACCACACGAAACATCAGTATTATACCTCCTCTCACGGCCAGCCTCCAGGAGCTCAACTTTTCCAGAAAGAATCAGCAAAGCTGTATTTTTCGTTTATAAATATGATAAAACTAAAGACTTTTTGGATATATGAAGGATTCAGTACTACTCTATAGTTACTCAAGATTAAAATGAGAGTCTTCAGTGCCATGTTACCAGGGCTGCAACAACTAATCGATAAAATTGATAATGAAAATCATCGACAACGATTTTCATTATCGCTTAGTAAGGTCTGCCTACAGTGCACGTCCCACTTCAACCTGTCACATCAAATTACAGCAGTGAATAACGCATTTATATGGACAAAAAAAAAAAAATGTGTAAGAAACAGCTTTTTTAGCTTTCTGTATTGGTTAGTCCTCCAATATGCGCAAGTTCTTTAGTTGCAGTAGTTGGCTATTTCTAATGCTATAATATAGTTATTGCTGTTATCTATGCAAGACAGAACAAAATAGTCAAGTGCTTTGTTTTTTTTAATTCAGATACCCAATTAGTCAAAAAGTACATAAACAATGTCTGCAAGCTGTTATCAAAGCAAAGGAGGCCATTTTTGTTATTATATGAATAAAAACGATTTAGTTGTTTCAGTTTGTTATTTGGCGAATAAATTACAATAACATTTTTAGATTTACTTTTTTTGTTTTTTAGATTCCTAAAATGTTTGTGTTTTCTGTAATATGACAGGTGGTCTAATAAATATTTGAGCACCGTATGTTTTCATAGTATTCAGGTGGTACATTTGTTTGAAGGACATTGGGCAGAATGTGGAATAGTGTGTTTTTGTCAATAAAATAAGAATAAAGAAAACTGTTTGGGGGGGGGTTGTTGTTATCTGATTAATTTATTAATCAAAAAAATAATCGATCAACGAATCATCAAAATAATTGTTAGTTGCAGCCCTACACACCCTTCAGAAATCACCTGAATATTCTGATTTGCTAAAGAAACAGTTCTTAATGTCAATGTTGAAAACAGCTGTGCTGATTAATATTTTTGTACTTGAATGCAAGCATGTTCATGTTAAATGTTTAATGTGAATGGCTACAATTTAAAATCAAACTATTAAAATGAGTATTTTCTAAAAGTTGAGCCTCCAATTCATTGTTAAAGCATTGCTATCATTAACTAAAAATTATCGAATGATCAAATAGCTCATAATTTAAATATTAGATGAAAAGCTTAAAAAACGGAAAAATATATTATAGCTAAATAGTACACTTTTTTACATATAGAAATTATGAAAGCGCATAACAAAATTACTCCTAAAATAAAATCAAAACTAAAAATACAAAATTAAAAGCTTATTCAAAATATTAATATATTAGTATAGAAATAATACTTCCAATAACACAAAAACTGCAATTATACTGATTGCTCAATGTACACATATGAATGTCTCTTAAGAAAAGCATGTAGTGAAAATGCAAAACCAGGCTATTAACACAAATCTTTACTCTGACTAGTCGATTATGAAAAAAATCAAAATAATAATAATTGCAGTTTTGCCCATCTCTATTTTGGGTACAATATCAGTATATCATCTGTGGTATTGTATGTACATCACAATGGCATCTGTTTAGCAGAGAATGTAAGCACATGCCATTTCAATATCCTGAGTGCTCAGCACTGACCACATAAAATAACTATAAAGGCATGAAACAGCACAGAATTTAAAGGTGCATTAATTTAGCAGCCGGGTTTGAGATAACTCATACTTAAGTAAAATAAAGCCCCCTGACGTGACAAACGGTCCTACCGAGAGGCAGCCAGAGAACAGCATGTCTCAAGTTGTCAGCAAATGAGAGAGATGAGTAAAAACGGCTGAGCAAATGAGGCCCTGGCTGCGCTCACACAGAGCAAAGTGAACTGTTTACTCAGAGCACACAGGGGAAGATGACTTTTACTGCAACCCCATCCTCGCTCTCTCCCTTCCCCCACTCACTCTCTCAGTAACACACACTCTCTGTAGTGAGTGCAGTGAATGTCAGAGGGTGAGTGTGCATGACCTTGAATCGCGTCAGAAGCACAGTGAGGGTCGTGCTGCCTGCAGGAGTCCTTGAACTGCATCTGCAAGACAAAAAAAAACCTTCACGGTACCCTGATAGATATCTCAAATATCCTGCCTTTCTTTAACTGCCTGCAATATCGGTCCCCGTGATGAAACATTTCTTAGAGCCTGTGTACCTCCAACCTCGCACCACAGTGGAATCGCAGAGTTATCTGCTTGTCTAGCCAAAGATACAGTTTGCAATATGAAGGCAGAGATGACACATGGCAGAGTGAAATCGAAGTTTAAGAGAGCTTAAAAGGAGGTCAGATAGCTTACGCACACTGATGTAGTGTTGCACCAATTTGAAGGCCATCTATTTACATAAAGGGGGCACTGAAATGTCCCGTGTGCATCCCTTTTTGCCACAGCGTTTTTGGCCAAAAATGGCTAAAAATATAATTTGTTTGATTAATTAAAACAATTACCTGTATTAAAATTGTATTTATAATAAGAATTTTGTAATGTAATGAAATTTAATTTTATGTAATTACACCCAATTTGACTGCTAACCATAAAAGTGAAATTATATAATTACATAAATGATGCATTTTTTGCCATTTTAGCCAATGGATTTGATGGCTAAAATATTATTTCTGGTTTTCAACTAAAAAAAGAAAAAGCACTTATTGAATTTACTGGCTTTGCAAATTTGAAGGAATTAAATTAAATATACAAAGTTATATTCAATTGTTAATAATTTATTACAATATTTATATATTTAATATATTATAATAATAATAAAAAAATTACATCCAGAATTTAAAATTTCAGCCCCAAAATTGACTTCTTAATAACTTTTACTAATTAAATGTATACAATTTTCATAACTCCACCCTGCCACCTCAAAGAAAGGTATGAACTACTCTGAATGCCATTGCATTAACACTTCGTAGATGCTCACCCTAGATAGGAAGCTTTTTCTGGGAGGTCAAAAACAGATACATGCAGAGCTTTATAATGTGAACGATTGACAGATTCTCAGAGGCCCAGGCCCCCTTTCGAGGAAGTAGAATTGACCCCCTCTGCAGAGGAAACCCTACACGCTGCCAACCGTGGCCACACTGGTACCCAGCTGTTCTTGTCCTGCACTTGGGTGTGCTTTAGCCTGCATAGAGCGGTTTTTAGTTTAACCTCAGGAGGGTGATCAGGAGGGGACGGAATTTAGCGTTGTTCATCATCCCAGCCTGGTATGGCTCAAAACATGTTGCCAGATATCTTATCTGAAAATACTATGCATGCAGGTTGGCCGGTGGAGCTAAGTTTACACAAGTCACTGGAATGCTAGGACACATTTGCCTTTCACAACACTCAAGTCCGAGTACATACCGTGACAAGAAGTAAAAACAGAGCTCGTTAATGCTGAAATTGGCAAGAATCCTTTTTCTTAACAGGAATATGCTGTAAGGATATTTGAGCATAGTGGATCCATTTCTATATCCATTTCCATATCCATTTCTCATGTGCCAACAGGCTAAACAACTGCCAGGGGTACTGATAAGGAACCGAGACAGGGTGACACTGTGATCAGAGGTCATGTTCATGGACAAAGAGAAGGCCCAAAAAGCTGGGCGACAAAGCTTGAATAAAAAAGATAAAAAATAAACGATAAAACTCAAACAAATCAGTCTTACAGTATTAAAACATCTATCTTAACTTTCTTGCTCGATAGGAAACTTTAGGTCATAATAAAGGATATTAAAATCACTATCCTATTTTGCATCTCTAGCAACATCATAAATTGAAAAAAAAGAGTGAATATTTAACATCGCCCAGCCAGTGTGGTTATATAAATATTTCCTATAGACAGTACTGAATCAATGCCATATTTTTATATTTGTAATAACCTTTCAGATAAATGTAATAATATCTCCACAAGATTCCAAATTCCATTCCAAGACCTTTAAACTTATTTTACTGGGACTCTTTGCTTTGAAAATAGGTCACAGAGTCTTCCTTTTTTTTTTTTTGATTGGACAAAAAAAGTTTAGTTGAGTTTTATCACATAACTCAGCCTAGACCACCTTCATTAACCCCAGCGAAGAGAGATCAACCTCTCATATTGGCAGATGTGCTGTGGAGCCCTTATCAGCCAGCATGTATGTGAGACAGGCTGATCTTAATTAAATACTGCTCCTATCCAAAGGCTATGCAGTGCACTCATTTTCACTCCCTTCACCGCTGCTTTTCCCCATTCAGGGAGGAGATTATTTCAGCGGCTAATGGTGGAGGACTCTAAAAATCCCTTGCCTTATTAAGTAACATATTGTGCCTCATGCTATCTTAAGCAAATGGTTTCGCTAGAACTCACTAGAATTAAAAACCGAGACCTAACACCATGGCTTTGGTCGTGACAGGTTGCCTCATTTTGGAGCCACATGTTTATTCACTTGTAGGGTAGCAAATGGTGCTTGTTGTTACAATTTCAATTCATCAACATTACTAGTCACCTATATGTTAATGCGGTCCATTTTAATTCACATTAAAATATAGTGTAAAGAGTATGGCTGTGGTTTTGGAACTGTAATTGTTTTTAAACATAAAAACAAAAACCAGCGAACATTTTTCTTCTTGCATTCAAAAATAGCTGGATGGAGTGCCGCAGAACGTAACGCAAGAGCAATAAGATGATTTTTCCAAAGTTGAACTACTTTAAACCTCAAAACGTTGTTTTAAATGGGAACCAAATGGCATGAGACGCTGACAAACAACCAAAGACGGTACTTTACATAGACCATCTATTTTAAAACAGCAGACAGAATACAGAAAAAACGTCTAGTGTAAACAGCCCAAGTCAAGCATGGGCAGGACAAATCAATTGCAAAACATTACAGTGAACTGTCAGCCAGTGATTGGTTTATGTTTACTGATATGGAAAAAGAAAAAAACAAAATATTGACTTCTAACACTTTATGTAATATCTATTCAGTGCTTTCACTTCCAAAACAATGGTATTGAATGGTATTGAATTATTGAGTTTTTTTTTTAGCATAGTATATTGATATGTGTGATTAATTGTCAAGTAATTCATGTGATTAAAAATTGTAATAGTCTGGCAGTGCAACTACATACTGATCTGTTCACTTGACTTACCATATAATTCTTAAAGGCCTTTTATTTACAATAAGATTTCACTAAAATACATAATTCCTTCAGTTACAGTACTTCAGTTAGATCACTTATTAATTTATTTTGGTTTTATAATTATAAAGAGTGTGGAATATTGGTACTCAATTTTCTAACATAGTCCGGCCCGACGGAGCTCAGTGTAAATAACAAGCAAGTGTAAAAATAGACTTTTTGTGCTCCGGAAAATGTTCTTGTGTTGGCCTACAGACTGTGTTTTGTTTCTTCCACATACCTTCCAGTCTGCAAACTGCTTGTCTAACCCTCGTCCGACCTTCAGCCGAGAGAGAGGCAAACATGGTTGACCTGCCACTAAACTTTCCCCGGCTGGATGATAAGCGCTTGTTTAATTATATTCATCTACATGGATCTGACATTGTTCCAGGATGATGTCAGAGCTCAGCAAGGTTAGCGGGAGCTGAAAGTGGATGGGAATGTTAAAGCCACCCACTGCAGCGCTTTGCAGGCAGTAACTTTATTTTCTGCTTTGTTCCACGAGCTCAGAGGGCAGCTTTCCTATCCGCTGTTACTGAGGGCATACAAGGGCATCTGCCAAATACAGGCAAAACGATTGGGAAACACTGGAAGTTTGCATTAAAGAGAAATAAATATCACTCAAAAAGGAAAGCTCTGTGTGCTAAAAGCCAGTCGGATGCTAGCTCATGATAAAATGTTTGTTTTATACACTATAACAGTATAATTTTTTGAAGATGTAGCTTTCAAGTGCCACATTAGTTCAAAGATTTAAAATTTGAAGAATTGCAATCATATTTTAACCCCTTACTAGTAACCCCCCTTTTTTGGCATGGAGACCGAAATTACATACCCAAAATAAAAAGGTTTCTGCTCATGATTCTTTCTGACTAGATACATAATCAACCTTTGTTCACAAAGCTGACACTTTAAAGTTTACTGTTCAGGAATCAGAATCACTCAGACTGTTATGATAATAGAGATATATAAGCTCAAACATAAAAACAAAAATAAAAATATTAAAAACATATGTTTTAAATGTATTTAAAAAAATGTTGATGTAGGAAATGAGTTTGAAAACACAGTGTAGCTAAGGCCACAAGTCTTCCAAGACTTCATAAAAAATTTCATAATCGAATCTGTAAAACTGTGAATTTTATGAAATATTTTCTAAGGCCATGTCATGTGTGTTTTTAGAGAAGGCTAATCAGATTGATTTATGGCCCTTGTCATCTCTGTAAGATCTCACATGTAAACTTTCCTGTGCTCTTTGTGTATGTTTCACTGTTGAAAACTGCCCGAATCATAATTGTATTGTTCTCACCAAACGGTTCTTTCACACCTCCGCCAAGTATGACACATTATCCGCATTATTCTTTTATCATTATTCTTTTGTTTTTATTCCACCTTTATTAGCCTTGATTGTGGTTTTTCAGGCTTTACAAAGCAACAAAGCAGCGATCTCACTTCAGTCTCTTTGCATTTAGCCCTTATTTATCAAAAGTCTTACTATAAAAATACAACAAAACATTTTCTTACGACCTTACGTGAATTATTGAGACAAAAATGCATTATGAAGAAGAAAAGCACCTGCTATTAGTAGCATTGGTGCTAACGTTAGCATCAAGCTAAATTTGACAATTTATGAAATTATTAGTACACTTTTACTCAAAACTCACTTTAAACCCCGATCGAGTGTTTATAATAACTTCCTTTAGCGATCAGGGGTGGAATTTGGTCGTTTACTGTTGTAAAAATATGTTATTTGTAGCCTTTTTCATCGCTGCACAAGTTAGCATTTCCGATGTACATTTTCGTTTTTTTTTTTATAAAAACGCCCCAGATCTCAAGAAATTCTCATACCAAGCTTTACTATCGTAATCGCGGGTTTATTATTCGGATATTTTGTGTGTACAGAGGTGTTTCAGTGTTGTTTTGGCCAGATAACTACCAGGAAGTGTGCAGGAAGCATGTGACACGATGGGGCGGTGTCCAGATATGAAACTCTAAGATTGATGTTTGAAAGACCCAATCAGAGTCTGAGTCACACACCGCACGAGCTGTGACTGCTGCACGCACACAGAGATCGCTGGGAGAGGCTGTTTATCATCTGATCGCGTAAATCCGTGGAAAATGAATAGAAATGACGATTCTGTCTGAAGAAATATGAAGTAAACATCAGTAAATATATCCATATATCTCCGCAGATATGCATCTTTGGTCTGTAAATCCTTATTGACGCTGTTCAGTGAGTCTATGTGAACACAAATAAACCGCTCTTGACGTGACTGAATAGGAGTGAGTTGTGAATTTCTATTCAAAATGTGGCATAATACGGATTTAATATTTTGCACTCCTGACATAAATCACTAAATATCTGTCACTGCAACAATGTTTTATCAAAATATTGGTCAAATATCGAAGCTTGAGTCTTTAAACTTTCCATTGATGCACAGTTTGTCCAGATGAAGTAAGACAGTGATGTTTAATGTGCTGTGAAAGTGAAACAATAATAAACTGGGGCCGTCAGCGATGTTTGCACGCAAAGGGGTTAAGGAAGTATATTTTTTGAAATTACACACTTTTTTACCCCAAACTAGGGGTGTGGGCGTCTACATGGAGGACATGTGCATGTTTTCATGACAACAGCAGGTCTTGTGAAGTGATCACTCAAAGACAGGTCAATTCCCTTTGATAGATAGGTTTACGTGTGTGCACCTCGGGGTGGGGAAGAGTACGCAGGGCTGCTATAAAGCATCTTTAATGGCTGAACCCAGTGCTGTTCCAGTCTTCATCTCATTTACAGGCAACTTGGATGTTTTATCACCTTCAGCTCTCCTTGCTAGCCTCGCCACCCACACGAATGGGTGGATGGTGGATGAGAAGACCCGAGCACCAATTATATCATAGCACTTATTTACACCATTCAAATGTTTTCAGGTCAGCTCTTATCTCCTAATCAGCGAGGTCAAACCACAAAAAAAGAGCATATCATTTAAAAAAAACAGGCCAGCTAAATCAGAGACATCTAGCTACTAATGTCAGGTGAACCACAATTGCATAAGCAACAAAATGGCACATAAAAGCTGAAAATTGTCTGCCTGCTGTGCATAAAATGGAGGTTAACTGAAGCATGTGTGAAACTGAGATCTTGAGGTCTGGTTTACGCAGGGTCACATCAACAAAACCTATTAAGGTCATAACTAGTGTTTTAGATTATCTCAAATCCCCTTAGATTTACCGTACATTGAAAAGAAATCAATTTGCGTGTAAGTGGACTCCTAATACAAGGTATCCTATCTTATGTAACACTGTGCTAGTGAGACCAGAACTTAGTCAATAGTATGTCCAAATGTAGATGGTTACACCTAAAAAAAAAATTCTTTGTGCAGATTAAAACAATAAGGTTCTGATATCAGCAAAATTTAACAATCCAACAAGTGGCCTCCATTTTTTTGCACTTTGGCCCAAATAATTCTACTCTAAAGTAACAGTTCCGATTCTGTGTTCTAGTTCCTTTCTGCTGATGCCACAATTGAACACAGCACAGCAAAAAATATTACCTAAGAACAATCTCATCAGTCTGCCCATCTAACATTGGGAAGAAAGGATCAAATCCATCATTTTTTTAGAAAATGCTTCCTTTCGTAATGACATTTAAGAACGAAACTTTAGTGGTGGGATACGTCATAAACACTTAAAGTCATGTTAATCTGTCTCAGAGCAGGGGAATTAAAATAGCCAGACTTTCATCATTTACAGAGGACAGATGAACAAATATTTCACGTCTTTAACTGCTAATATAGGCTTTTTGACAGCTGATTCATAAATTATTACATTTGATCATACCCAACCCTGAATGTGTGGTTATAGTACAATGATATACATAAATAAAATTAATGGAAATGTCTAAATTAGATTATATAGAGGATTAAACAAAATATAACAACTCTTACTCCACATGCAAAATAATTAGGTCACTAGCGTATCAAAAATGATATTATGAGATGGTTTTATAATATCTAATCTATAATATTTGTTAATCTCAAAACATAGCCTACGTATGAATAATGTTATTTTTATATATAATAACATAGTTATTATCTCCCACCCTAATAATAAACCAAATAATGATACTTTCACCTCGGTTTAAACTTAATTTTCCTGTCATAATACCTTACTTGAGGCTGTTCCCTTCCACAAATAACAAATCATGTGTTTAGGTGATCTGACACACACACATAGCTTTCTTCCTGGAGCCTTGTTTTCACCTCAGCTCCAGCGAGATCATTGTTCATAATTTACCCACTGGTCGAGGGGAAGATCATGTGTCCTGACCTGACAAAACAGCTTATTAAACCGTGCTTGACCTTGGTGTGACACCTAAAGTGGATGTCAACCTTGAACTCCGGATGACACACTACCACCAAGCGGCCTTAATCCACTCAACAAATCAAGCTGGATCAGGTTTCGGCCCCCATTATTGGAGACGGCCACTAAAAATACACCAACGAACCGTGAAGTGCTGTTCCAAAGCAGCCTGTATGATAATTATCTCAGCCTGGTGAGAAACAATCTGGCCCTCTGGGTCAGTTCTAAGGCCGTGCGTGAGGGAGACGATAGCGTCATCCTCAACTGTGTGACCAGGACATGTCGGCCACCAAGATCTCACAGAGCTGCTCTATTAAGTATGCACTTCTTGGGGGAAGGGTAATGTTCTGATTTACTGATGACTATCAAATGGAAAAACAGATGCTCCCTTGTGATGAATGAGGTGACACTTTTTTTTTCAAAAGCGCAAAGGCACCAATAAAACCTTTAAACAAAACAAAACAGAAAAAGAACAAATGACCACAACAAAAAGACTACACCTCTCTAGCAATGCCAAAGCACCAATAATTAACATATCAAAGTGGCATGTCGAAAACACAGGACTGTAATGTTTACCCAGCTGTCCCTTGTGTTTCTGTCTCTCCACAGATTCCTTCTACAGTCCAAACACTACGCCAAAAAAATGTGCCACAAGCTGAACTCAACAAAACCGCATCCCCCGGGTAACGGCATGAACTACACACCCACAAAGTGTTGTGAATGGGTGCCTGCTGTTGCTCGGTAACAGATTGGCCCGGTTTATGCTTTAGTGCAATGAATACACTGCCCACCACCGCTCGCTCTCTGCCAAATCATGGCCAGAGGACTTTCCTGAAACTCGGGCTAAACAGCCCTTGACCATGAACTGTCTGACTTTTCAAACATTTTCAAAAACCTTGAACACGTCTCTGTGATGCCTATACCACCACAGAACTTGTTTGTAACATTTCTTGACAACAGCAAAATATATTTTTGGGTTTCGGCCCCTTTTGGAAATAACAGCCATGGTACTTGACTATAAAAATGAGCGAGGCATTCAAGAAATTATTGCATGCCTTTTAAAATGTACTATAATGTTCCCTCTTTTTCCCAGAGCCTTTGGCCATAAGAAGTTAATTTACTAGCTGTGGAGAGTCCCATTTGATAAAACTGAGAGTGACTGTCAGGAATATAGTAACTATTAGGAAATAAAGCATTAAGAAAATGTGTTCCCCTCAAAGGAATTGTTCACCCAAAAATGAAAATTCTGTCATCATTTACTCACACTCATGTCGTTCTAAACCTACAGTATATGAGTTGCTTTCTTATGTTGAACATAAAAGAAGATATTTTGAAGATTGCTGGTAATCTGGGAAGTCGTGGCCTAGTGGTTAGGGAGTTTGACTCCTAACCCTAAGGTTGTGGGTTTGAGTCTCGGGCCGGCAATAGCACAACTGAGGTGCCCTTGAACAAGGCACCGAACCCCCAACTGCTCCCTGGGCATAAATGGCTGCCCACTGCTCCGTGTGTGTGTTCACTGCTGTGTGTGTGCACTTTGGATGGGTTAAATGCAGAGCATGAATTCTGAGTATGGGTCACCATACTTGGCTGTATGTCACGTCACTTAATCAAACAGTTGGTGGTTGCAATTGACTTCCATAGTATTTTTTTTTTACTACTATGGAAGTCAATGGCAACCACCAACTGTTTGATTACCAGCAATCTTATATACACGCTCAACTAAGACAATGTATAGTTTATCTGTTTTCTTCAAGCCATCCATTTTCATAATAGTTAAATATATTTGAAATATACACATTGTGGCATCCCTTATTTACATATATACACACATACATACATAATATTATATATATATATATATATATATATATATATACACATATACACATATGTATATAGCCACATTTGGAGTCTTTAAATAACTTTAAGCAAACACACACACACACACACACACATACATATACATACATACATACATTATATATATATATATATATATATATATATATATATATATATATATATATATATTTTTTTTTTTTTTTTTTTATCAAGCAGGATATTGTTTGGATATTAAGTTATAAACATGCCATAATTACAAAATCAGTTTCACATGATGTAGACTAACACTTGAGCGAAAAAGATTATAATAAATATGACTTGAAGTCATAAAAATAATTAAAGAAAATACATATGCACATATATTTGATTCAAATCAGGCTATATATAAGCGCAGTATAAACAGTGCAGCATAATATCTACCAACTAACACATTGCCACCGTGGCACATAGTATATCATCAAATCATCCTTCCCTAATCCAAACTCCAAAACAGCCAATACTCGGTGTGAGCAGACGGTAATACCCAGCGTTTGTATTCAAAGTGGTCACACAATCTTTTCTCACCATATGTTGTAGATTACCAGGTAATGAACTCTGTTTAATTAATTCTTAAGAAACACTTCGATGGTCTAAATTCAAGCCGTGATCTGCTCGCCACAGAGCTGTCTTTGTCTCGGCAGGCAACCGTTGGATTAGATTTACCTAACGGCATCTTGCAAGCATGACCTCATATCTTATCGAACAGGGTAGATAAAAATGCAGACAGTGAAATCACTCGTGTTGTAATGTCACCACAGAGCTCCTTGGAGAGACTTTACTTTCACAGTACCTGGCAGAAACCAGTCTCGAAGACAAAGACAATGCCATAGGAGTCTGATCATGAGATCTTCAGGGTCTTAAAATGTGGTTATGGCGATAACATGGCGGTAAATCCATTACCTCTGCCTCACGACCATCACACACGCTGCTGTCCTCGCTCACCATATATCAATCTTTTCATTCATAAATTCTAAAAATCCCCTTTTAAATAATTGCCGAACCAATTTAATTTCTAAAAAAGCTCTCTGAACAGCAAGTCATAATGACGCAGGGATACATCCACCGACTCTCTCTGACAACACCGCTCTTTTTGCGCTTGAATGGATGAACATTGAAAGATGCTTGCATTAAAGCCATATAATTATGTGAGGTTGAAGCACTCCACAGCTCAGCTTATTGTAGCAGACACAATGACCTTGCATGAGCTTTGTAGGCTCCAAAAAGGACAGGCGGCTAAGAAGTTGTGAAGGACAATACCCCCTAATAGGACAGCCCTGTGGCGGCCTTGGACTCTGAATTCTCTGCTCGACAGGGGACATACATCAATTCGTCAGCCCAGCCACAGACAGCCCTGTAACCTTGAAAAGTTTCAGGATCTTTGAAGAATGATTGGCATTCCAGTGAGCCACTTTTCTCAGTGGGCTTTGCTTCATATAACCCAGGGTGGTTAAATTAAGACACCATTGAATAACAGACTTAAGTCCAATTTAACTGTCGCTCCTACTGCGTCCTCTCAAGCCTTCAATTATGCTGATCCTGCCACATGGTGACCTGCGAAAACCTTTATCCCCATGGCCATTAAAGCTGTCTAGAGACCTAGACGCAGGAGCCAGGACAATACATGTTGGAAATGATCGGCTCAACCCGCCGCCCTTATTCAAAACTGACCTAGAACACAATGATTACAGAGCCCAAATATAGTGGTTTTGGTGAATATTTCAGAAAAAATATCTGCAGAATCAGCCAACATCCGAAACAAGTTACAAAGTTGGTTTGAAAGTTACAAAAGTCACTATGACATTTACTTATAAGCAGGCCCAGATGGAATCTGCAGGTACTTTTCACTTTTTCTATGCTGAGTTTGGAGGAAAATGGCCAAAATAAAGTGCTGTAGATTTGAATATAGCAAAAATGTGTTTAATGGAGCTTATATACATAAAAGATATGTGTAGCTAATGTGAAATAGGCTACTTCTGGGACACTGATGTCCTACGGTACCTCGACTAAAACTCTAAAAGTCGCAAAGGAACCGTAAGTGGTGATCGTTTCTTATGTATTCTGATGTACATACAATAATTGATTATTATAAAATGTAGGCGCAGAGACTTGGTTCTATGCACTAGTTGTTGACTAGATGTTAAGATGTGGACGTTGCAATCGAAAGTGAGTTTATGCATTTAGTAATATATAGGTTAATCTTTATTTCATGCAGAATTTGAATAGCATTTTGCCAATTATTTTACAACTGAGGGAGAAAATATGTCTATCTAAGTGCTTGGGTCAGACAGAGAACATACAAATAAAATAAAGTACATAATCACATAAAATCTAAATTTTATGTTTTAACCACCGATGGCGATGGAGAGGCCAGAGTTTTTTTTAGTGCACCTTTAGAAAAAATGTTAATGCATTATTATTATTATATATATATATATATATATATATATATATATATATATATATATATATTTTTTTTTTTTTTTTTTTTTAACCTCAAAGCTGGATGTTTATTAAACAAACCTCCATGGGCATGTGACCCAGAAAATATCACAAATATGTAAGGGGTGAGGCATGTGTAGACCTTTATGAATGACCAGCATTCCAATTCTGCAAAATTCTGGGTACATATGAGTTTGGCTATAAAACTTAATTGGAACCTGTAAAAATGTACATTATGAGGCAAAAAAAAAAAAGTTAAAATAATCCATAAATCTTAAGCAAATGTTTTCAAACCAAGCCTGTTAAGTTTGGCTCCCGTTTTCTGAGAGTCTTAATGCATGTGAAGTTAAGGATAGTTGCACACATGCCATAAATTGCATACCTAATATTGGCCTACTCTATAAAAACATCACTGATACACATCGCTCGCCTCGGGCTGACATTTCTATACAGATGGAAAAATCATTTCTGTGGTGCACTGCTGATAGATGAGCTGGCACATGGAGACATGATTTAAGATGCTTCTTTCCTTTTGCACTCCAATTTTGCTTACGCCATTAGTTTAATACAGGACTCTTTGCTTGCATTTGTCTTTTTTTAACCCCCCCCCCCCCCCCCCTCACGACAACAACACCACCAGCCAATTTAAGAGACACTGTAAATGTATTTTTCTTAAAAGCTGGTGCACTGCTGAGATCACACTGATCCCTGATGTTGACAAGATCACATTCAGCCAGTTGTCTCTTCAACAAGCCGTTGCTTGCATGCGCACCTCTCTTCCTGATTTATCTGATGCTGATCTTGCAGTGGGCTGGCTGTAATTTTTTTCTCGCAAACTATAAATAATGTACTTCAATTTCCATTATGGTCAATCAATTATGGGTTATGATTGAGGGGCGTGGTGACCTCCTGTTTGGTAGATGATCCTGTCATTATCTCATGAACAATGAATGCCTTCCAGCAATCTATACGGAGGCACACACACACAAACAAACATTTCCTCTCTCCATTTCCTTATACTGCCTTTCATTCCAGATGATCAGATGGCATTTACTGTTCCGCCCTGTGCAAAATGACAGGAGTATTTCTGTCTATCTACACCAACCACATACTCTGTCCAAGTCCAGTTACCTGAGCTTTGAAATTCAATTTGTAACATGATGAACTGACATCATAACATTATTCAGAACAAGAAAATAGGCAAACATCTCCATAGGACTATGGGAGCATCATTCGGTAGTCCAATCATATGAAGAAAAGACCACAAGCACCTCTATACATATTCAAAAACAAAACTAAGCAAAAATTTACTTGTCAGTATTTTAGATATCCAGATCTTTGATTAGACTATAACTATGACTATAACTTTCTATTTACGACTTCACTAACAGGAATGTTAGCAAATCAAATCATTTTAAATCTGTATTACATATTTTCTTCTGTGAGACAAAAATAAGATTTTAAAGAACAGCTTTTGTCCATGCAATGAAGTAAATGGGAGAACAACATCGAAGGCCACTGATTCATTTGTGTTCCACATAAAAAAAGACAGTTTTACAGGTTTGGGATGACATGAGGTTGAATACATGTTGAAAGATTTTCATTTGTGGGTGATCTATCCCTTGAATAACAAGTAACGTTACAAGAAATTATTCATTTACAAATACAGAAAACTTGAGCTGAAATTCAGTGCACACATATTAGTAATAACTGGCTGTTATCACTATCCAAGATATCCACCTCTTTTACTCTATACTTACACTCTAAAAATGGCTGGGTTAAAAATAACCCAATTGGCAACCCAGCACTGGGTAAATATTGGACAGAACACATGCTGGGTTAAAGTAACCCAGCATGCTGGTTTACACATTTTAACCCAGCATGCTGGGTTATTGAGAAAACCCAAGATAGAGTCATTTTTACCATTTGTGGGTTTGCATTTTTATGATTCTGGGTTATTCTTGCTGGGTTATTCTCATAATTTCACTTTTGCTTAACAAAGCAATCATGGACTAATAAATAATGAAGAATACAGGTTATTTAGACTGTTAAAAAATATTTTTAATGCCATCTGACATTCAAAAATATTTACCAATGACAAACAACATGGAATTTTCCCTTTTTTTGTTTCCAGCAAATGCAAAATAAATAAATAAAAATCACAGAAATACAGTTGCAATAAATAAGAAAATTATTTCTGAATGACCTGTGTCTAGCTGTTTAACTATTACATTTTGAGATTTTTAGCTATTTAAATACACAGTGAAATGACATTGACAATTAACATTCTTTAAATTTAAATGTAAAATCATTTAAAGATGTCCTTAAATTTATATCAAGTATATAAAGACTCCTACGTAGGTAGATGTGCACTGCTTAGTGTAGTTCAACATATAGTTAACCCAAAAATGAAAATTCTGTCATTTATTACTCAACTTCATGTCGTTACAAACCCGTAAGCCCTTCGTTCATCTTCAGAACACAAGTTAAGATGTTTTCGTTGATATTCGAGAGCTTTCAGACCAGAGTGAATAATTAGTGACAATTTTCATTTTTGGGTGAACTATTGTCAAACACTTAAGCTCTGAAGCAAAGATCTACACCTGAGAGCAGTGTACTCCGTTGTAGAGCCTGTCTATGGAAGGACAATTTTCAAAAGGAATTGCTAATTATATTTTCAATTGCGTTTTGCACATGTGACAAATTGTGACAATCCAAACACAATTGCAAATCTTGAACAAAAACACTGTTTCAAAAACACTGAACAAAAATTACGGTTTCAGTTTAGTGACTGCCAAATTTCAAATGGAAAAACAAAGTCAGTTTGTAGCTGTATTTTCCATGTATTATGAGTAATAAGCCTGTCATATTGATCAAATACTGCATCATAGCAGCTTTACAGTATTAAATAGGAAAATAGTGTGTAATAATGCAAAGGGACAAAAGTAAACACTCAGTTTTCAGTTAAAGTCAATTCGTCATTGATTCAGTGATTTATCGTCCCTCTGTGCAATCAAGTGGATGATATCGCTTGATATTAATTGTCCCCAACTAAAGAAAAACAAGGAACCAAAACTCTATCGGTGACAGAATGGAGAAAAATCCTTTGGAGAAACCAGGCTCAGTTGGGGGTCAGTTCTCCTCTGACGAGACGAAACCAGTAGTTCATTTCCAGACTGCAGCAAAGTCAGATTGTGCAGAAGAATCATCTGTTTCCTGTGGTCTTGTCCTGGTGCTCCTCTGAGACAAGGTCTTTACAGGGGATCTGTATCTGGGGCTCTAGTTGTCCTGGTCTCCGCTGTCTTTCAGGGCAGTAGAGGTCCTTTCTAGATGATGATCTCCATCTGGTCTGGATACGTACTGGATCCGGGTGACTGCAGTGACCCTCTGATCTGGATACCGATTGGATCTGGTGGCTACGGTGACCTTGGAATAAGAGAGAAACAGACTAATGTTAGCATAGATGCAACATAAGAACAAGTACATGAGGTTTTATGAATTACCATGTCTGTTTTTTCACTGTGTCGCACATGTTACCTGCAAAAACTCAAATGGAATCTTTAGCATCTGAATTTCCAATGACTCACATTGAAAACTGTCAATTTTTGTCAGAGGTGGGACCATACTATGGAGAGTGTTTGTATTGGGAGGTGACGTCACTCAAAGACAACTGTGCAAAATGCTTTGAACAATGGAGGTTATAAGGCACTACTAAAGGCAGCTGCCGCTCCGAGAGATGTGTGATAAAGAACAGACAGTGCAATCCGGATCTCCCTATATTCTTGGCACCTCACACAATAAATAATTCTGTCATTTTTACCCCAAATGCAGCTACTATCACCCGCTAAATGTTAGAGCCACCACATGGTACTATTGGTCAATATTCACCATTAACCAAATGCTTTTCACCGGAGGAATAAAATATAGGGTAAGATGCAACTAGGTAAATAAGAGTAGAACTGCAATGTTGTTTGCTGACGTGCATCAGAGTGCAAACAGTGAGAGTTTTGGGGTAAAAACTACAAAATATCTCCCAATACAAACACGCCCCATAGTATAGTCCCACCCTTGACACAAATTGACAGCTTTCTGTGTAAGGCATCTGAAATACAAATGCTTTTCAATTGAGTTTGGACTATTTCACAATGTATATGTCCACATGTGGAAAAATACAATTAAATATACAATTTGCAATTCCTTTTGAAAATAGTCCAGAATATCCTTACCTGTCCATTGATTATGATCAATGCCTGAGAGATCTGCTGTCATTTTTAAATCGCCAAGACAATTGGATGGGGTTTTGTGGACTCTGCTCAGTTAAGGAATTCCATGTTTGTTCCAACCTTTAAAATAAAGTTGAAAAAAAAGCAAAAATACAAATTGTTTTAATAACAGTGATTCAGTTCAATTAACTGTGTGAAGTTAATCATGAAATTGACCCATCATGACTATGAGTTAAATTCACCTATGAGTTGGTCTACAGAAGCAGAATATGATATATTGATTGGCTGAAAGGTGTGCTTTCAAACTGTCTAATCAATGGGATGTTCCAGTCATTATAAATCACAGTTTTATGTTAATATGCTGGCTATATCAAACACACACAGTCACTGGCACAGATAAGGGAGATCACACTGCATGCGCGCACACAGACATTTCTATGACAAGTCACGTAGGTAAAACAGTCCATATATAAAAACTTATAGATGTACCAAAGTGATAAGGACAAGTCAAAAACACGATCTGGAAAATTAATATATGATGTTTACGCTCATAAATTAGGTACATTCTGGTGCAGCTTTAACTATATGGTTAACGTTAGTTGATTATCACAGACAAACAATTATGTAAAATGTATAATAAACACGAACTTACCGTTAGACGCCTCAATAAGACTGCACTCGACGAGTTTTTCTCTCACAAATGTATCCATGCGCTTTTCTGACAGGAAAAAAAAACACATTTTGAATTATAATTTGTATGTAAAAAGACTTTATAAACCACAAAAGCATCAAATCACTTCACTAACGCGGCCAACGTCACTCGCTGTGCGTGCGCGCACTTTGAAATGCCCTGAGACGTCGATTCTTTTCCGGGAATCACTTTGTTCGAGAATTACTGAACCGGTTTACTTGAACCGGGTCGTCGGTTCTTTTAGACCTGCGGTCCGACTATATTGTACGTAATTTGTATGATTTAAATGTCGATATGGACAACTGCAGGCGTTTACATTAGAGCAGAAAGTCGTATTCACTTTTTGAACTCATTTGACTCACTTAAATATCAAATTCGCTTTTCAGTGTCAGAAACTACTTTTTCCTCTATTTTCACAGGTATTCGCATATTTCAGCCATCAGTCACTGTCTGAAACTTAATAAAACTTTATTAATCTGTCGTCTCAGATACCTTAACACAATTATGCGAGTCGCGTAACGTAGGTTGGCCGTTTGAGGTAAACAGTTCATCATTTAACGTAAATAATGTTGGTCTGTAGACGTTTAACAGTATTGTTGCTGCAAAAAAAAGTTATTATTCTGCCAATTTAAAATAATTATTATTGAAAACATTAAATAAACTTACCTTAAAACAGTTGAAAGCCGTGGCTTTGCCCCGTTGTTCTTCCAAAGTGACAGTTGGGGAGCAATTTAAACATCTTCAAGGCGCGTTAAATAACCCAGCGCTGGCCTGAAACAACCCAGCGACGCAACCCAGCAGGTTTAACCCAACACATGGTAAATTGAAACTACCCAAAAGTGTTTAAAAAGAAATTAAATAACCCAACAAAATGACCCAACAGACTCAACCCAGCATTTTGGGTTAAAAAATAACCCAGCCGTTTTTAGAGTGTAAGTGACAAGATCGTTTACAGTAGCTTCCCTCACAGCCTTTTAAGAAAGGCTAAGAAGAACATTTTAAACAAAACCACACAACGTAATAAAGTAAGCTTCAACATAATGTGAGTAGGTGGTCAGGTTTTTGGGTTATATGTCATCATGATCTTAAGCAAGCGGTTCCTCCCGAAATGCAAACATTTGGGACTTTTTAAGACCAGAGAAAACAAAGAGTAAGATCTGATGTAAGAAGAGGACCACCTCTGCAGTTTTGATTTAGTCATGCTTTACACAAACATAAAAATGAACACAAACAGTGCTTAAAAAAAAGAAACAGTGTCTCTGCAGATCATTATATACAGTAGGTTTCATTATTCAATGCAGCTGTGCTAATGAAACAACACCATGCTCATTCAATACTGTCAAATGGCATATATTTATTCTAAAGTACCTATGAATCAGCACCCTGAACATTATATAATTCAGATACTGTTGTTATTCACAGCTCCACACTGTTTTGAAATAATGCAACAAAAGCCAGAGGCCTAAATGTACAATATGAAAAAAAAGGTGCACTCGGTAACATTATACTGGCACCTACTGGCCTGGAGGCATGCAGTGTGTTTACTAACTGCTGCTGCTACACTAAATCAGTATGTTTATCTTTCATTTTTCAAACTAACTTTACAGAAACTTATGATGCATATTCTAGGATTAAGTCACATCGCATGTGCAATATTGTTGGTTCACACTGGAACATAGCTGATGAACTATTGCGATTTCTTTCTCTGGAACTGTAGCCAAAATAGGCATTTCAGAGTGTTCTTTTTTTAAAGGGGTCATATGAAGCGATTTCAAGTTTTCTTTGCTCTTTGGAGTGTTTGTGAATAGATAAGAACCCTAAAATTTCTAAAGTTGCATTACAACGCCCAAATATTCAGGCAAAGAAAAAAGACGTAACTTTGTTTCTCGCTGTAGAATTGTTGCTGCCGCCGACATGCTGTGGAGACGCTGTGTGTTTCGTAGCGAAGCTACTTTGTTTGGCCTTCCAATAGAGGACACAACTAGAAATCAGTGGTTAAGTTGCATTTACAACAGTTCAAACCAAAAATTCAGATGTGTGCAGTGCATTTTACGGAGGACAAGGACTGTTTTCTGTGAGAGTAGCCTACAATGCTGGTGTTCTGACAAATAATGCTAACTCATAGCCTGTGTGCACGTTTACATATTTAAAGAATTTGCCACTGTTGATTCAAATGCGAGCTTTAAGCAGTGTAGAGTAGCTCTTGTTGTTTGTTGTTCATCTGATCACAAATCCAAACATGGTTTCATGTTTACGCGGCGTGACACAAAACAACCCAACGTGTAAGAAAACAGTACATACAATAATTGATTCATTAAGTCATTAAAATCAGTAGGCTAATTATGTCCCAACTCAATGTTACAAATGCCTTATTGTTTTTGTCTCATTGCACCGGGACAGAGCATCACAGTATGGTAAGAGGCATAACATTTCCGTCACACACTTTAAGTAGTGAACCTTAAACCGCATAAACACATTTCATTACACCATTACATTACACCAATAAACAAAATAATGTTCTTTTATAGCAACTTCATATGACCTTTTTAATGTCTATGTGTTGCAAAACAACTTTAAAAAAAAATAATAATAATATAAAGTAAACATTATTAATAGCAGAAGTAACTCTACTGAATGAGATGACAGTGGGTCATGTGATATTAACATGGCTGCGCCCATTGGGGCGACCACCCCAACATATTAAATAATACAATAGAACACCTTTTTTAAGACTATAAGGCATATATGACTAGAGTATAATACAAGTGTACATAATTTTGAAGCTATTTCTCAAAAGTTAATGTTAATTTGTAAAAATTAGCTAATTAGCAAAATTAAAAAAATTAAATACTCAGTTTACACCTTCAAATCCAAAAATATGAAGTAGCTACTAAGTCCATCCACATGCTCAAAAAATTTAATATGAATCATATGATGATCTTCTTTTTTTCCACATCTCATAAGCCACTAAACACAATATTATTTTCAGAAAGCATTCTGGACATCATGAGAAAGATATATAGCAGGTGAGATAATTTGATGTTTCTCGTAGAGTTGTTCCGATTCCGATACTAGTATCGGAAATATCTCCGATACCACAACAAATTCTGGCATCGGCATCGGCGAGTACATGAACCCATATACCGATCCGATACCATTTTCTTAAAAAATACCTAGTTATGACCGCAAGCTTTGCCTAACTGCTGCACGGTTCTTCTTCGCTGCTCAAAATGCATTGAAAACACAGGAAGTTGTGCTGTGTTGCCACAAGCAACCCCTGTTTAGAGCAGCGAAGAAGAAATGAAAACGCGTTAGCAGCCCTGATCTATATATGACTGGATCACTCATCACATTCTAAACTGCCATAAGACAGTGAAGCCGCTTCTATATTATAGATCAGTGGTTAGCAGTATGTCTCTGTAGTACCGGTAGTTACAGACTCTCAAGTATATTCAGTACCGGCAGCTGCGTTCAGTCGCTTCCGTGTAAGTCAAAGTGCAGGGCTCCAGACAGTAGCCGAATATATACTAGTGTCTGTGAATATTAAACTGCAAAATACTATTTAAATATTACTCCCGCAAAATCTACATCTCAGTGGTTGACTGGCACAGATGCGCGAGAGCTCGCTGTTTTGTAGTCTCTGCTGTGTGTCATGAGGACACGAACGCATAAACCGTCACTTCATGAGAATTTACCGTTTCATTTGAGAATACTGTCATATCATAAACACAGACACTCAAAGATCTTCATGGCAGCCCATTAAAATAAATGTTTGGTTTACATGAGTAAATTGACAATATATAAAGCTACTGTTGTAGCCTACAGTAATAATAATACGTCTCTATAATAATAATAATTATGCCTAGATGGTTGCTTGTTTTTTACTTGTTTTGTTGTAAAGAGATTATCTGATTAATAGATCTTTTTTTATATTCCTAGACTTATTTGTTGCAGTTTTTTTATACAGTTATATTGTAAAACTTAAATACCTTTTTTAGTTTGCGGTGTTAGATTTTTGGCTGCATTTGAAGTTCTTTTTTGCATATGAAAATAAATAATACTGTCAAATTCATGTTAGATAATAAAAATACTGTAATAAATACAGTAGTTCACCATGTATTTGTTCATGTTTTATTGAGGGATCTGTCTGAAGCACACCATAAAAAGAATTCTAGCAATTTACACAGGGCTAGTAGTATATACAGCTGTATATACAGATACACACCCAGGTATCGGATCAGTACTCGGTATCGGCCGATACCCTGAGCCCAGGTATCGGAATCGGTATCGGGAAGAGAAAAAGGGTATCGGAACATCTCTAGTTTCTCGATACAAGATCTTGGAGCACTTGAAATATTTCACACACACACTTCGAAGGGTCTCGGTTAGACCAAACTTACATTATGAGGTAAGCAAGGTGCCAGAGTCATCCTCTTATCACAACCACAGTAACAATGTATCTAGTGTTTAAACTCAGCTCGGCTACAATTAGCACAACAAGACTCTTTTATATCACATTTCACGTGCTTGCCAGAACCCTCTACAAATGCACTCGAGTAGCTAAAATTCTGATTTAGAATGCTTATAAAGGAAATAAGTATTTGTCACTTTCATTTAATAGTTTGATCACATGCATTTGATTAAAAAGCAGACATATGATACGCGCATGCCTGCATGTAAACATTCAATGAAATAAATGAAGACTCAAAATGGAAACGTCAGCTCTCACCACCCCATATATCCCCCGCTTATTTTATATACGCACAAGCCATTAAAAACAAAGCGAATTCTGGCTTTGCTGCTACTGCAGGGGTAAAACAAACGAATAAATACACCAGAAATCTTAATTTCACCCCCAGCCTTACCTGTTCGGGTGGTGAATAGGAGAATCCCGTTGAAAATTATGCTGCATTCAGGGAATAGTCGGATACGTCTTTTTACGAACAATTCAGATATCAAAAAAATTAATAAAATAATAATAATAATACAGAAACGGAAAGTTGACTGGGGCTGACAGCGTCTAATCCCCACATGTGCGGTTTTCTAGTGCTCTTGGGTCCTGCAGTCAGTCGCCTGACTGAATTGTTTATTCAAGGTATCCCCGGCACTCTGCAATGCCATGTTCACTCCTCCTATCCTCATGGACGCTAGTGAGATCCGATTCGCGTGCGAATCATTCTTGCATTGATTCAGTAGAACCGATTCGTTTGTAAATCACCTATGTGCATAATTATGAGGAGAAAAAATCTGTAGGGTGGATGACATGTTAACACGTTAAACAGATAATATACATCTAATGAATCATATTTTTTTGCTATTAACAGCTCATTTTTACCCGTATTTAACTATATTTTATAACAACAACGAAACAAATAAGTGTAAAATGACTTCTGGGAGTTATGATTCAAAGGAATTATTGAATCATTTTAATCGGCTAACTACAATGAATCAACCGAGCGAACTGAATCACTAAGATGAATTCGGACTTCCCAATGCCAACAGACGCCACCCTTAAAGCCACAGCCATCTATCTATCTATCTATCTATCTATCTATCTATCTATCTATCTATCTATCTATCTATCTATCTATCTATCTATCTATCTATCTATATATCTATCTATCTATCTATCTATCTATCTATCTATCTATCGCAAATATCAGAAAATGCTTCATTAATTTTTTTTAATGATAATTAGATTAGATTAGATTTTATTGTCATTATGCAGAGTACAAGTACAGAGCTAATGAAATGCAGTTAGCATCTAACCAGAAGTGCAATAATATAGTGTTTTATATACATAAAAGTGCAGAGTAAGTGAAGCTATGATATACAGAATAGAGTGGAGTTGCTATACTATACAGTATTGAGCAGAGTATATACAGAATATAAATTGGAATGCAATTTACGGATTGTATGTACATTCATCGGCAATGTGAGAACAGTGATAATAAATAAAGATGGATAAGTGTGCAAAAGTATTGTTAAACAATGTATTCTATTCAAAATAACAGAAGTGCAATGATATTTTATAGAAATTGTTTAGTGTGCTTTGTACAGTAACAACTTTAGACAGTTTACAGTAACAGCTAGAGCAGTGTGCAGTCTGTGCAAAATATGAGTAGTGCAAATGCATGTAAAGTACTGTGACCTGTGCAGGTTAGATAATGATTTTTACAGTAATTAATTTCTACATAGATATTATAAAATCATTATTAATTATGATAAATATAATCTAAAATCAGATTTTGTGTGCCATTGCAAAAAAATAATGTGACAAACATTAGCCTAAACTTTAAAAACCATGTTTTATGTCACAGCCTGCTTAGTTCAGCCTTTCTATGACTTGAGAAGACACAGCTTTTACACCAAGTTCACACCTCTTGGGACCCCATATGACCAGTCAACAGTTCTGGCTGGAGTAAACATGCCCTGCTGGGGTTACAGATGGGCTATATCCTGATGGGACATAATATCAGCCATCAAGTTTTTCACGGTTTTTCTCTTGCATACAAAGAGATGTTAACATCCCAGCTGCCCCTCCTTACTACAATAGATTCCCTCTCCCTCCCAAGACTGTCACATGTTTCACTGCTGTGTGACATGCAGTGAGGAAAAGACCTTTTGCTCATGTGTGATATTTACACAGTTTCATTTTCTTTGACTAGATGGTTAAAGATATGTTTAATGTGAAATGTTCAGGAACTATCCAAAGTCAAATTCATACAGTGTTTTTCACAATGCACATTGTTTCAAAGTACCTTTATAGAAAATCTTGATGTTAATGCTTAGAATATTTTCTTTGTGACTTATAGTCACACTTAGCAGATTAGAGTTGGGTGATAATATAGTTTATATTTTGTGAAGCTACTAGCAATCAAGCAGTTGAGATTTACTATATAGTATATATTGCCAATTATATGTATACTTATATATCCAAGTTTAAATAAACAGCTCGACGGTAAAATAATTTATATTTTGCAATGATACAAGCAATCAAGCACTTGAGTTTTGGTATGCAATATACGCATATCACCATATCATGTATGGATATAAAGTTGGATTTTATATATCCAACTTCATGAGAGCTGTCTGGTAATACATCTTACATTTTGCAGCCGTATAAATGATCCCGCAGCCCACAGATTTGATGTAATTTACTATATGTATGCAGGTAAATAGAATATACCATATCTCCAACTTTTAATATTTCACTAGGCAATAATATAGTTTATTTTTATTATTTTTTTTATTATTTTTTATTTTTTTATGAAAAATGTACATAGTACGTTATTGTACCATGTGAGTTTTATTTTTAATTTAGAACATTAAATAATGAGATGCTTAATGCACAACCCCCAGAATTTGCAGCAATGTCATGTTATTTAAAGAAAAAAAAATTGGTTGTACTTCTGATGTGTATATTTATAGAATACTCTACCCACAATCAGATGCCAAAAACCCCTTTAATCACAGCAAAGTCAAGCAAGTATGCTTCCTTAAAAGTATAAATGTGAATTTAAATAACACATCCATTTCCTCTGTGTGATTCTAGAAACAGCTAGCGGCTCAAACTTTGGTCCCAGACCAGAGAGCAGAGGCAAAAACAAAGAGACTTTGGCCTCAGTGTGTGACGGTCACAAAGGGAAACATTCGGTCTGCCAGGAGACAATGACCTTTGATTCCACTGATTTCCCTTGAACCTTCAATGACCAGGAAGATCAAATGCTCCCTGGGCAGGCAGGTGCAAACAAGGATATAGAGCGAGAAGCGCAAACTGCCATCTCCCCTTTGGACTCAAATACAAAGGTTGCTGGTCTTGCCAAAGAGGCCACCATTGAGAGGAAAATTACTGTTTAACGCAATATTGACACAGTCACTGAAAATAGGCATTGTGAAGTTAGAACGAGATGAACACTGACTACATATGCAGCTGCATAACAATATAAATATGATTGTAGTAGCTGACAAAATATAACCATTTAACCTTAACAACTTGTGTTACTTGATGCTCAGCACAATACCAAGCTGTAAGTCTAGGGTTGTGTTGAACTGCTGATGATGAGCTCTTGTCACTTTATCTTCATATGATACTGTAAATTTCCACAAGCAATATGTTTAAACTTCTTGACACATAACTCTTAAACTAATTTAGTGAAGCTGTCAAAAAGTAATTCAGCAGCCTGTTAGTGTCTGTCACAGATGTTTTGCCATGCTAAGCTTTTAATTAAAGGGGTCATGTGATGCTGCTGAAAAAGAAGATTATTTGGTGTATTTGGTGTTTAATGAAATGTGTTTATGCGGTTTAAGGTTCAAAAACACATTATTTTCCACATACTGTACATTATTGTTTCTCCTCTATGCCCCGCCACCTGAAACGCATAGTTTTTTCAAGACTCATCGGTCTGAAAAGCGAGGTGTGCTGTGATTGGCCAGCTATCCAGTGCAATGTGATTGGCCGAATACCTCAAGTGTGCAACGGAAATGTCATGCCCCTTAACATATTGTGATGCCCTGTCCAGAAGGAGCAATGAGACATAAACATTAAAACCCATTATAAACGTGATATAAACATGATTTCTATTTGTGTCCTCTTTTGGAAGGCCAAACAAAGAAGTTTTTCTTTCTCAATGAAACAGCGTCACACACCGTGGCCTTGAGTGAGTGGAGGCCGGAAGCCTAGCAGATTCTATGAAGGAGAGTCCATTGGGCTTGCAGCAACTATATGACGACCCCGGCTGGACTCCATGGTTAAAGCATATCCGGCAATCCACAGTGCAAAGCTGATGGAAAAGTTGATGTATTTCCTTAGTGACAAGCACAGATCAGCTCCAGGCATGACAAAGCGGATATTGTCCTCTTTTGGAAGGTTTGGAAGTAGTTTTCCTTTCACAACCAAATAAACAGCGTCTATACGAAATGGCAGTGGCTTCAACAACAATACTACAATGAAAATAAAAGGTACGCCTTCTTTCTTTGCATTAACATCTGGGCAATGTTATGCAAATCTTCCCACATAGTGATGTAGACATGTGGGGGCGTGTTAAAACAAGCCATTTTGAGGGGTGTAGACGAGTCTTAACTTTTCTAAAGAATATCTCTTTGGATTTGAGACTTTAGTCTTTGCAACTTCACAGAACTTCTTTATTCACCAAGAGCTTGTAGCCCTCCAAAGAGAAAAAAAAAATGAAATCGCATCATATGACCCTTTTAACTATAACTGGGTCAAACGAAGGCTAAAGTTTTGATGGTGCATAGAGGACCCAGGCTAGTTGTCACAATGTCAGCAACTATAAATATTTAAGTAAAAAGAACAATTACACAAATGTTTGTTTTCTCTAGCAGTGGTTTTCAATATTGGTTTCACACACTTAAATTGGCCTTCCTGTAGCTCAAATGCACTAGCACTAGCAAGACTAACATCATTGGTTTGTTTCCCCAGGAAATGCAAGAACTGATAAAATTAATGCAATGGATGCTTCTTCCAATTATGTCAATGTCTTAATAAATTTTAAATTTGATCATATTTTTTGCATTAGCTCTTAGGAAAACAAATGAAGACAATACAACCATTTATACAATTATAGCTAGAATAATGATTTCATATTTGTGCTTGTTACATTTTATATTTTTTCTGTTTCAATAATAATTTTATGCTTCATCATTATTTTAGCATTTACACGATTGCTGAAAAGTCTAGTCAGTAACTTTATTGTACCCAAGACTTTCAGGTTTGTGCCTATATTATATTTATTTTTTAAATGAAACATACCTTGGTAAATATTCAGTGTAGTAAAAAGTGTGATAACTCTCCACCATATCTTCTTGTTCACTTTTAAAGTGATAGTGTGTTGCATTTCAACTAATTTGGCAGACCATTCAGATTGCTCAGAGGGGTTAATTACTTGTTTTGGCCTGTGGTTGGCGTCCATATATACTGGAACATTTCCTGTCTATTAAAGTGTCAATTATTTGTTTTTTATTTGCAGAAGGTCAATATCCTTAGATGGATAATGGGTCATAATACTTGCTGGTTTTGCCATCTTTTGATGTGTTGGCCAGGGGAAATGTTGTGGCTTTTGGGCGCATACTTATTTGAGGTGGATTTAGGATTGTGTCATAATGTAACCGTCATTATTTCCCTGAACGATGCAGATCAATAACTGCTGTTTATGCATGCGGCCCACATATACTCCACTATATTCTAGAGAAAGTAAGGTTGCTATTATGGATGCTTAAGATCTGGCATGGTTTCAAGGTCCAACGAAGAAGCAGTGAAAATAAAAGACAAACGTCCTAGCAATAGGTCTTAGTGGATAGGGAACCACTATTATGTGGTCTGTTCCTTGCACAAAAGAGAACTTATCAAATAATATCTCAAATAAAACATTTAAAATTCACAACTGAGAGCTATAATCAGATGTTTAAAAGACATCACAGATGCTAGCTAGATGCGGCAGAGGTTAGGGGCATTCATGGCTGGTGATGTCAGTCAAAGATCTAAGGTATGTCAAGAGAGAAAGTGAGAGGGAAGTGGAGGAGAAAGAGATTGAGAAAAAAGGAAATAACCCCATGAGTGTATTATGTGCAGGGTTGTGATACACTGTGGCTTTCTGCGCTTGTGTGGCAGAATGGAGAGCGGGGGCGGAAGACTTGGCGTTTTACAGAGGAAAGGCCTCACTGTGTGAACATTGTGCAGCCATGTGTGGCATCCCACATGTACAGTCTCACAATTTTTCCCAAAGGGACTTCCAATTCTCATTGGCCTTGTTCCCTTTTTATCCAAATGCTTAAGCATGGAAAATCACTGACCTAGCATTGGGGATTCTAAAGGGTTAGGGATTTACCTGCTTCATAGTTTATCAAATGCACCGAATAGTCAAACTATGAAATCCGAAATGCATTTTTTAAAATGTTGATGTTGAATATATTAATAGGTATTGCATTCCACATTTAAAAGATGCTTTGTCTCCTCCTAGCAATAAAATGCCATTTGAGTAAATCTCCTTTGAATCTCGGTGACACAATTGGTTAATATTTCTCCTTTGTCCCGAGGAAGGCATGTGATAATCCTACATTTGAATGGGGTTACCCTATCAAAAGCTGGACTTTTCCAAGACAAATTGCTTAAGTTAATCTCTACATGAGCATACCTCTTATCAATGAGCTGAGATCCCACATTTATTTTGCCTTAGGCAACTGTCTCCTCCATGTGAAGGATCTCACATTATAATTTTCAGATCACGTTGAATGGGGCAAGTATCCCATTTCTCATTGTGCACTCCTTCCATTTAGGATACAAGCTAAAGGAAAGCCGAGTTGAATAGGACTGCAGGGTAAGGAGCTCAGAGCCAGGGCTGTTAAGTCATCAGGTGCAGGGTCATCTTAACCCTTTGTGTGATTTAACGCTGAGTAAATGTCACCGGGTGAACATCACAGATGTTATTCACTACCAGCCTTTCTATAGTCAGTTCTCATTTCTGTGTTAAAGGGTTTTTGTGGCATTGGATGTTTCCAGTATTTCCCTCTAAGCATTTAATTATCGGTTAATATATAATATATTGGTAAATATGACTAGATTACTTAAATTATGTGTTCAAAAAATTATTATTGTGGCAGAAAAATAAAACATTTAATATTTTGTTTATTTTATTTCCACAGTTGACAGCAATTGATTTTGGTAGTATGGTGCCTTTGAGTCCTCCTGGGAAGTCACAATATCAGATGCATTCAAGTCACTTTGGTCAAAGATGTACCTTTACCCTACAACTACAAAATGATGAATGAAGGATTGTGAATCAGGTGTTTTTGCTTTATGCTTTCATTCAAAAAGGTGCTGTAAATCGAATTGTCATATGTTCATGATAATAATTAGCATAATTGTTCCATTCTATCATATTTTGTATATTAACCTTAGCTAGTTTTATAAAGCATAAAGCAAAAACACACCTGATTTACTCACCGATTACTTCAAATCGGACACTCAGATCAAAGAAATGGTGCATTCAATTCATGTAGGAAAGATCATATTTTACACGTTGAACGCACATGAATGCTAACTCATAGTAATAATTACAAGTGGGAAATTAGGAAATAAAAAAAAAAAAATCCTAAGTTTCCTATTTGCGAACGTGTCCGTGATAAAACATGTTGTATGCAGTGGATGCAGAGTCTGTACTGACGGTAAATTTGTTGAAATTAATGATTTTTTTAAAAATTCACAATGAAACTATCTCAGCTGCATGTACAAAATATGATAGTATTGTACAATTACGAAAGAATATGTAATAACTCAATTAACTGCAACTTCATAAATTGAATAAAAACAGAATAAGAAAAATCACAGATACTGATTTTTATTTATCATTTTGTAGAAGTTGAGTTTAAAAGACTTGAACACACCTGACACTGTATTAACGAGTTCCCAACTTGTAAATATGAACTTACCAGGAGGACTTGAATGCACCAAAAGTTTAGAGTTTCAATCTTATGATTTTGACTCGGTGGATCATAATCATGAATATAGTGGCTTTCATGTGCGTTCAACTTCTAAATACAATCTTTTCGACATGACTTAAACACACCAGTAGAGTTTGTCTGTCCAATGTTAAACCAAAACTGTTTGTTTGCCACTGTTTCTTGAGCACAGTGAATATGAAATAAATGTAGTCATCATTATTTTCTGCTACTGATGAAAAAGATGGAAAATACTAATGAAAACAACAGAAAAAGAATTTGAAGCAACAGAAATTAGATCCATGAGAACTCCAGAAGGTGAACTATGATTATCTGGATTCTGGATTTTTGTTTATATAGGCCTCTTAAATTGTATTCATTACATTTACAGATTAAGATGTCAGCTCTGCAGTTAATATTTGATATGCCCCAAAACCTGAAAGGCAAGTGAAAATCAGTAATCTTACTAGTCTACAATATGAAATGCAAATGACTTTTTTGGCTTTGTGTCCAAGAGATTACTACCACAGTTGGGTCATTTTTTTGTTATTATTTTTTAATGAGTTTCTTTTTCTGGCATGTCCTATATTCTTTCAAAAACACGTCAGAATTGTCCGTCTACGAGATGCTCGCGCAGATGGGGAGCTGAGAAGCAGGTCAGGCGCTGATCCACATGTGTCGTGGTGGATGTGTGCTGATGGGGAGTGGAGCCCTGCCAAAGCGCTGCGGCGATGTGTCAGACCTGCTCGCTCTTTTGTGGCGTGCCATTCATTCTCCTCGCATGCTTTGTTTTCTCATCTTGTTGACCTACTTTGCGCTCTTGGAATAATCCTCCTGGCTCGTTCCACGGTTGGTTGGGGTGGAGCATTTGCTATGCCTGTCCCTCATTAGAATATCAGATAGCAGGAGAAGGTCTCTCCAAAAAAAAAAACAAGAGAAAAAAAAAACAGGAAAATCCTCAAGGACTGTCTGGAAGTGGAGCACAAGGCCGTTACGTGCATTGTCTCAAGGGCCTGGGCTTGAACTCATTTACCAGAGCCTTGGCCTGTAATCGCAAAGACTATTATGAGTCAATGCATTTTTCTTTTGAATAAGGCTATCTATTCTTAGAAGAAAGACTTCAAGTTGGTCCCTAGTGTCAGAGGGTTCAATGAAATATAACCCTTTTTGAAGCTGGGCTGGTTTTATTTGCCTGTCAGACTCACTTAGAGCTCTTTTGTAGATTGTGAAGTCATTGTAATCTTATGCTAGTTTGACTAATGCCTACTCAAGTAACGTAATGTTCAATATGTTTAAGATGCAAAGCATTTTTTTTTTTTTTTGTACTGAAATTCAAGCTTAGTGTGTTTCTTATGTAAAACTTCCTGACAGATCAGAGCGACTTCTTGATGTTGTCATGATTCTGCCCTCGTGTCCTTGATTTTTCCTAGTCTTGAGGCAGGATCATGACAGACCCATGTTTTGTGTACAAGCGCATGGCCTTGTCTTTGGGCCATGTGCTTGTGTTGTCTCGTTCCCTTGCCCCGCCCCCCTTGTTAACCTAGTCGTGTCTTGATTGTCCTATCTGTAACACCTGTCGTGTCTTGATTAGTACCCCTATTTAGATCTCCTAGTGTGCTCTGTCTTGCGTCGGTTCATTGTCATTGAGATTTGTACCTGTGATTGTGTTCATCACTTGTGATTGTTCCTCAAGAAGTCTTTGTATACCGTGAGTGTTTGTTTATAGTTGGTGTTTTGTGTCTTGATCTTGTCTGCCCAGTCTTGTTTGGTTATTTAGTCTTTTCCCTAGCTATTGTTTTCCCCCTCGTGGGTTTTGTTTTCCCCTTTTTGTATTTAATAAACCCTTTGTTTGAGAATCCCTGTCTGCACCTGAGTTCCTCCCTTACCAAGAACCTGACAGAATGAACCGACCACAAAGGAACTCAGCAGACAGGAGGCAATGCTGGATGGCATCAGCCAGCCAGCGAGATTGTTTTGAGGGCTCTCGCCTTGTGGTGTTCCGGGGGACCAGGGGAGGTCGTTCCGGAGCGAGCGGGCGAGAGGAGGAGCCCCAGAGGTCCCCACCTACCCAGCTGCCCACGGTCCCAGAGGGCCGTGTCCTGGCCGTGGCAACCCTGGGGAATCAGGCAAGTCCCTCCCAGAGTCCTGAGGCACCTCCCACTACCTTCAGTCTCCCCAACAAGCGAGGGAGACGGTTTTCATGGGAGTCGGCTTCAGAGTCTTCGGCGTCCGAGTCTGCCCTGTCCGAGACCAAACTCCCCCAACCCGCCTCTGACCCAGCTGTAGCCTCTGCACCGCGCCCGAGGAGGAAGAGGAAGAAGAAGGGGCCTGCCGGTCCTGTGACCCTGTCTCCTCCCGAGCGCTGGCGTGCCCGTGCCAGCAGCGGTGAGCGCTGGCGTGCCCGAGCCAGCAGCGGTGGGCGTGCCCGAGCCAGCAGCGGTGGGCGTGCCCGAGCCAGCAGCGGTGGGCGTGCCCGAGCCAGCAGCGGTGAGCGTGCCCGAGCCGGCAAAGAAGAGAGCTGCAGTCGTGAGAGCGGAGGAGAGAGCCGCGGCCGACTCTGCAGCAAAGACTCTTGTACAGTCGGTCTCATCCCATAAGGAGCTGCCTATTATCCTAGCTGCTAAAGCTTTTTCTGATTATTTGTCCCGTCTTGTCCAAATTTTAGAAGTCCCCGTCAGTCCTGTTTTGTCCCCTGACCCTGTCCCCAGAAGTCCTAAGTGTCCAGCCGTTGTCTCCCCGTGTCCTGTTGATGTGGCCCCGTGTCCTGTTGATGTGGCCCCGTGTCCTGTTGATGTGCCCCCGTGTCCAGTAGATGTTGTATCCCCGTGTCCTGTCGATGTTGTATCCCCGTGCCCTGTAGATGTTGTCTCCCGTGCCCTGTAGATGTAGTCGCCCCTCGTCCTGTTGATGTTGCCCCGCGTCCCGTAAGTGTTGCCCCGCGTCCTGTGTCTGCTCCTGTCAGTTATCCCGAGAACCCTCCCCGCCCCTCACCACCCAGACCTGCCCGTACCCCCCGTCGTCAGCCTTCGTCCTGTCCTTCTAAGATCCCTACCCCTCCCACCCACCCTGGTCTGTCCCCCATGAACTTTGTGGTCCCGCCCCCTCCCCTTCCCTGTTTGTTTTTTTTGATTTGTCACCCCAACCCTGCTGTTGTGTATTCATGTTTGCCATTGTTATTATTTGTCATGTCCTGTTGGTTTGTGTCTGTGTCCCAGTCTGTCATGTCAGTTGTGTCCCGTGTTTGATGTGCCCTTGAGGAGCGTCTGGTAGCCGCTCCTTAAGGGAGGGGTTCTGTCATGATTCTGCCCTCGTGTCCTTGATTTTTCCTAGTCTTGAGGCAGGATCATGACAGACCCATGTTTTGTGTACAAGCGCATGGCCTTGTCTTTGGGCCATGTGCTTGTGTTGTCTCGTTCCCTTGCCCCGCCCCCCTTGTTAACCTAGTCGTGTCTTGATTGTCCTATCTGTAACACCTGTCGTGTCTTGATTAGTACCCCTATTTAGATCTCCTAGTGTGCTCTGTCTTGCGTCGGTTCATTGTCATTGAGATTTGTACCTGTGATTGTGTTCATCACTTGTGATTGTTCCTCAAGAAGTCTTTGTATACCGTGAGTGTTTGTTTATAGTTGGTGTTTTGTGTCTTGATCTTGTCTGCCCAGTCTTGTTTGGTTATTTAGTCTTTTCCCTAGCTATTGTTTTCCCCCTCGTGGGTTTTGTTTTCCCCTTTTTGTATTTAATAAACCCTTTGTTTGAGAATCCCTGTCTGCACCTGAGTTCCTCCCTTACCAAGAACCTGACAGATGTACATTAGAAGTTTCATCATTTAGATTTTTATGATCGCTCTCAGTCCCTGGTTAATAAACTGGATCTTGCCCAGGCCCTTCCCACTCCAAAGCAACCAGCATAATTACAGAAAGGATCTTTAATTAGGGCAAAGAGAAGAATTATCCAGCTGTGGCCAATGCAGTCGTCTCCTACATCATTTTCTCTTTCAGTGAGCCAAATATCAAAGGAGGGAGAGGACCAAAAAGAAAGGATGGGGAGGGCACCTTGGTGGAATTTACCCAGCAATGTTGTTTTTGCTTCCTCACACAGTTCTCTAGGACTTTACCCTCTGTCCTTTACCACAGATTGGAGATCAGACTTTTATATAAAATATTATATTATACACACATATTTTTAAGTTTTATACACTGAATCAAATATAAATGCAAATAATTTAATCATAATTCAAATGTAATATTTTAATTTACATTTAAATAGACATAAAAATCATTTAAGGAAAAAATGGCTGGAAATAATGAATTGTACTTGAATATATATATATATATACAGTATATATATATATATATATATATATATATATATATACAGTGTATATATATATATATATATATATATATATATACAGTGTGTATATATATATATATATATTTTTTTTTTTTTTTTATTTTTTTTTTTTTTGCAATTACACTTCTTAGACATACGTAAATATATTACACAAGCAATACATGAAAATAATGAGTTGCACTTGAATTGTGTATTTGAACAAAATGTATTTCATTCTCATGTGTTATTAGATATCTGTCAGACATCTTAGGTCGTTGTTTCACATCTCGCTGTATTTTCAGTGCTTTACATAATGTTTTTAAGACTAATATACACAGAAGGCCAGAGTGGGCCACGTTTGGGGGTCAAGCTGCTTATCAGCTCTTGCTACCAGGGAGAAAATGCAAGCAGGGTCATTCCAGTTCACAGCAAGCTATTGACATGCTGTTGCCCTGATTACACATTACCAAACAGTGGGAGGTAGTCTGGGGCACAGAGTGCTCCCGTGCCCTGGCATACGGGACAGGCCCCACCATTCATAACTAAAATCCCATTACTCTCTATTACAGGTCCAAAGGTTAACAGCCAGTGACCCCTTTCCCACTGCTTGCTTGCAAGACTCTGCATTGATACTGACACCGCTTACAAAGAATCATAGTGCTGAATATTTTTCTGTCTGTAATTCTCCATGTTTAGGGCAACACTACTGATGACTCAGAGTAAGAAGAATATATTTTGTAGAGAATAGTGTGTTTGTGACTTGTGTGCTCATGGACAACCTAGGAATTTTTGCCAGTGTATAGGTGTGAAAGGAAAATGGTCTTGAATGAAATGGATCAGCTTCATAAAGTTGCTTTATGAGCTGGAAATAATGGAAGTAGATGTCTTGACTCCGGCTGATTCCAATTATGAAACTATAAAACTGGATTAGAAATCCTGAAAACAACAATGTTGAAATTGGGTGTTTCTTCTGGTATTGGACTGTGGCTGTTTAGAAAAGAAACTCGCTTGCAGCACATTTTTTCACACTGTCACAAGAGAGTTCATTTATTTTGACTTCTACAATATAAAATTTATAATTCTGTGATTTTTTTCCCCTAAAACCTTAATTCTTCTAGACCAACACATTTTCACACCACTTCTCAAATGATTTATTGTGTTTGATAACATTTTGTGATGAAAATTAAATTTTAATAATTTTGTAATAAAATGTCTACCTCTTTAATCTTTAAATAAATTTGTTAAGATTTGTTGCACATCACTACTTTTTTAAATAATTAAAAATATATTTATTATTTATACAAAAAAGAAGTTCATTCCCAATGTAGAAAATCACAAAATCAAGTCGCTCATAAAAATACTGTAGATGATGAAACATCCATGAACAAATTACATTTCTATACTTATGTACAATAAATGAAAGTTATAATTTGGCTATGATTTTTGTTGCACCCGGTTATTTGCCCACATCCCCACTGCTTTGCCTTTCATCACAGATAAATTAAATGATGCCATTTGGGTCGGATGCTCAGTTATGTCTATTTAAGGGTATCTCCCAATTTGTTTGTGATACTAAATAAAACACAGATGATGAAACGACGTTGGTAAACTAAGGAGGCTGACCTTGTCCTGCCTCTGTAACACAACCCGTAGAATGATCTGCAGGTCAGCAACCTTCCCTTGCCCTCCTTTATCAGACCACTCTCTCTCCCTCTCACACCCTTTTCTCCTGCTTCACTTCCACACTTCTCTGTCTCGCTCTCTTTGTCTTACTCGCCCCACATGGGGGTTTCTTTCTTCTTATCAGTGTCAATGCAAAATGTAGGCAGGTCAGCTATTATACTCGTGCAGCGGCTTTTTTAAAGCTGTCATCACTTTCCTCACTATTTCCAAATAATGCAACATTATAATGTCAACCGAGGTCATGTAGTATTATGTTCCGTCTCTCCTCCGCATTGATCAATACACAGCAGAAGCATGTGCAAACTTCTAACTGCTAAATAACTGAGTAAAACTGCTAGTATGCCTTGGTGTGCGGTGAGGGACACGCATTTCCAGGTGACTGAATGATTATGACGCAGAGCGATGTGGAAAGCGCTCAGTTATTGCTGAAAAACGAGACAGCGTCAGCAGCTTCTTGATGTCTTCCATTCAATGAGTAATTACTGCAAATCTCAAAGGCGAGTGCCAGAGAGCCTGAAGACGCCTCATCCATTTTGACGCTCATCTTTGCAATTTAAACCACCGGTGATCTCTCAAAAGGGCCTCCACAATTGCAGCACATTTGCACGCCATGATTTTCACTTGTCCTTGTCTACCGAGCTCCTTATCTACAACACCCTTCGTTATTATTCTCTGAAAATAACTTTGTGTTCAAAGTGAAAGAAGCCTAGTGAAAACCGGCTCACTTTTATAATTATCTTCACAAGTCAGCAACATTTTCAGAGTATTTAGAGATTCACACACCTGCTATACATGTAAGCTAGTACCAAATGAATTCAAGGCTCCATGATATCAACATTGAGGTTTGTGGCTTTTACGTTTATGCATTAAGAGCCACAACCTTGGCCATGCTTTACTAGCTAAACTACAGAAACAGGCCTTTCATTTTAGTAAGCTAGCATTGAGGTCATTTTTATGCTAAAGTGCTAAATACGACAACATTTTGGGAAAAATACAAATTGAAAATGCAGTTCTATCTTCAGATCAATAATATTGTCCAATAAAACACTCTCTTGATATAGGTTTATTATAATGAATTAAAACTACGAAACAACATTGCTTATTTACTAAAATAACAAAGTAAAACTGAAATAAAAATGAACACAGTAATAAAAACTATATATGCATACTAATGAATCTAACATACTAAAATAACTAAATAAAAATGATAAAAAAATTAAATTAACGCAAAATTAAAAAATACAAATATTAATAAAAACTTTTTTAAATATATATATATTTTTAAATACATTTGATTCACTTTTTTCAAGTCAATTTAAATATTAAATTTTTAAAAACAGCACCAAACCATTAGATATTTCCACCCAAACCTGTTTGCTCTCATCAAGCAATTTAACAGGCTCTAATGTCAAATCACTGCACCACTCTGAACTGTGAGTGCCAACAAAACATGTGACCTGCACTGTGATGCTTGTTTTAAAGTTTTTATGAAGCATTAAAGTCCAAAGGTCAGATGAAATGTCCATTCCATCCTCTAGGGGGTTAAAACATAAGTCGAACATTAGTAGTGTTTGAAATAGAATTTATGTGAAATCCTCAGTAAACATCATCCTTCAGTGAATCAAACCATAATCCATGTTGCTTTAGCATTTACTGGACACCATTTGCCCAGGCATGCACTCTTGGCTTGTATCTCTCTGTCAATCACAGATGGCATTTACTGGCTTAAACAGGGACTGAAGCAATTTTGTGCCAACACCGACAGTCATCTGCCAAAGACAAATTGGTGCATTGAAAGTCATTTAATAGATAGGCTTATGTGAAATAAACGGGAAAGAGGGAGCACTTCTGGTGTTTGACAGCACTCAAAAATGAACATTTTGCTTGGTTTATGACATGTGTTGTCTCATTAAATATTCCTTGTTAACATAGAGCAGTAAATATCTAGCCTTTTTGCTGTACTGCAAAATAATAAGACACCCTAAGCTTTCAGGTATTTATGACACTAACACTAAAATCGTAAGACGTCTTAACGGGACAGTTCAACAAAAAAATAAAAATTCTGTCGTCATTTACTCACCCTCATGTCATTTGAAAACCTGTGTGACTTTCAAATGTTGTTTTAGACCAAACTGACATGCGCTTTATGCTCAAAGATAGTTGAGTTATTCTTCTTTTGTGTTCCATGGAAGAAAGAAATGCATACAGGTTGGAACAACATGAGGGTGAATACATTTATGTTTTTAGGTGCACAAATCCTTTATTCAATAAAAAAACACATACGCAATAGGTCTAAATGGTGATGTAGTGAAGAACCGTACCAGAGTCAGGTCACTGGAGACTTGAGGATTGACCAAATGATAGATAAAAACAAAGGTTTCAGTGGTCAAGCTTGTTATCCATGGCCACTCTGTTAGAGCCCTTATTTCCAAGAAGACAGAAGATTGGAAAACCAAATACAACAGTATTGATTTTGCAATTGATAGTTGCATGCCTGCTATTGATCAGGATGAAGCATCTGCCATTTGCAGAGGTGAGCATTTTCTATTGGTAGCGGGTTTGCAATTAAGACCCGATTAGCATTCCAAGCCCATGTGTGATTTGTTGTAATGGGTGTTCATTAACTTGCTACTTTGCTTTTGGAGGTCAGAAGACAGATCCCAGAATCCCAAGGGCTGTGGCCTTTTGCATTTATTTTGTGACAATTTGGTTGCACAGAATAGTTTAACTGTTATTTTGAGTAGTATTTAATTACAAAACACATCCATAAGCATCAGCAAGTCTGTTTTTAGTTGCAAATAAGAGAGAAATATGAAGTATGAAAAGCATAAAAGAATTATGAGAAATATTATTATAATTAAAAAGTTAGTATTTTGGTTTAATATAGTAGCTATCAAAGTTTTCTGACCCAGGGACCCCCTTCAAGACTCCACCAACCCAGAGACACCCTATTACATAAATACCACATTTTCTTGGAAACACTGTATATTAGCTTTAATAACATTAACAAACATTATTATATTATGCTAAACTAGTGTTGACCTAGTTTCTTTATTAAAACCTTTAATTTGGGATATCCTGGTTTTATTGCACAGCAGAAAGAAATCTGCATGTTGGTATACACTGTATAGAAGCAATCAAATCAACCAAAGACTATATAAAAGGTTGTTCAGTCTCTATTTTATAATACATATTTTCCATATAACTGTGTATATATGTACGCTTTAAGAGAATTGACTAGCAATTTATGCGTAAAAAATACACACACACTGTAAAATAATTTTATGTATGCATACTATAATTGAAAGTGAAGATTGTTTACACACACACACACACAAACACACACACACACACACACACACACACACACACACACAAACACACACAATACGTTTTTTAAAGTTGTCCAATTTATCACAGCTGATTCTGAACCTGCTGGGCTCCTTTATTAAGTTCTTAATTAGATAATTTGTGTAGCGTTTTCTGGACTGTAAACATGTCTGTGTCTGAATTACAGGACTTACAAACTCAAGGCCAGCTTTATCTCTACCCCCACTTCCATCTCTTGCTGCAAAATCAATGGAGTGATGTAGGTTTCAGAAGGGAGGACATGGGGACAGGCTTAAGCAGTCTGCTTGTCTGAGTTCCATTTCATGCATCAGTGGCTACAAGCTCAAACACCATGATCAGCCTTTGCTGTTCAACACCGCACTCCCTCACACTAGTATGAACAGTATGCATATGCGCACACAAAGCCATGCAGACACAAGACACATTCAGATGGCAACACAACATGTTATTGGATGCCACATTGATCTACTGAATATGAAGTCTCACTGCACCAGCGCTTCTGTGGAAACATTGCAGCATTCTTCTCTGAAAGAATAATTCAGCTTCTGAGAGTTTATACTCCGATAGCTATTTGATAGAACAGGACACAGATATGAACTTCTATATACACTTATATAGTTGACAACTGGTGAGCTGAGACTCAAAAAGAGTTGTGGGTCTGACAGCAGGGGGAAAATAATGATAAATACAATTAGCAAAATGCAACTAATCATATTAATCTAGCAATGTGTTAATGTTATCACATTAGACTCAAACTTACTGACTTCTCACACATGGTAAAACAGCTTCCTCAATTTTTTTGTTTGTTAAATTTTGTAATTTTTTTGGGGAGGGAAATTCTGTACTAATTTGAAAAAATTATTAAAAGGCCAGTCAATGTAAAATCTAGGTCCTAAAGCAAAACTTGAGAGTCTCTAATGGCTGAAGGTTATAGGATTGGATCAAAGTAACTCATCTTTATTGTACCCTTGGGTGAGGTGTTTAACAGGTTGTACTGTCTAAATGTACTGCTAATTTAATAGATGAATAAAATAGCCATAAACACAATTGCAGCCATTTTAATCATCTAAATCAGCGAAAAAAAATATTGTATTATATATCTGATTCTTTTTCTGTCAGTGATCGTCTTGTGAACCATTGCAAAGTCAGTAGCCTTTCCCATATTTGTGGTTGCATGTTCTTAATTAGCCCAAGCCTCAAATCACACTTAATCACACTAATCAAGTTCAAAATGGAATATTCTAATGTTTTGAGATACTGAAGTCATAACCATCAGAATAAAAAAAATATATATAAATTGAAATATTTCAGTTGTATGCAGCAGTGAATCTAAAATATAAGAAAGTTTTCTTTTTTATTCAGTTAAAAAAATAAAGACCTTTTCCATGACATTCAAATTGTTTGAGATGCATCTGTGTCATTAAAATTTAAAATAACTGTTTTCTATATTAATACATTTTAAAATGTAATTTAATCCTGTGATGACAAAGCTAAAAATATAATAATTTATATATGAAAAATAAACAGGCAGTATTTTTACCAAAACTTTGCATTAGTTTTTCAATGGAAGAAAAGTCAACTTAGGGGTTAGTAAATTATAACAGAATTTTAATTTTGGGGTGTATTGTCCCTTTACCTCAAAGAGTTCCTCAATTTGCAAGAAAGAGTTATCCCTTTAACACAAGGAATTATATGGTAGAGAAGTATTTGGGGAAATCAAATTCCTTTTCAACAGGCCCCTGTTAGCCGTTAGCCAGCAATAGTCCCCTTTATCTAATATATGCCAAATATAATTAGGTTATTGCAGCACTGCCTGTTGTTGCTCAGTAATTAGGCTAGTCTCTTATGGATTCACTCCAGGTTACAATGACCTTGAGGAAGAGGGGGAAAAAAAATTGCCCATTATTGACATCTAAACTGAGGATAGCAGGTCAATTTCCACAGCCGTCAGGTGCACCCCGATCACGTAGCATGCGTTCCAGCAGCAGCGATGCAGAAAACCGTTGGAAGCTGAGGACGCAGAGATGAAAAAGAATGTATGATGAAGTTTATCAAGGTCCTCAAGGAGACAATGAAGGCTCTGTCCCTCCTATGCCTCCTCCTGCATCTCTAGTCCGTGCTCTTGGCCTTACTTTTGAGGTAACTTAAAAAAAAAACAAGTAAACTGAACTGAGTTGCAGATGCACTTTTTGTTGTGGTCATGGATTAAAAAGCTGTTCTTTCCTGTTCATTTTTCACAAGGTGAATAAAGCAATAGCAAAACTAAGCTGAATTTCAACAGATTAAACTAGTGTTTTGCCAACCTAATGCCTTTGCTCCGCAGAATATGCTTAGCTATTTGCTTTTTCTGTAAAAAAATATTTGAATATAATATAAATTATATTATAATATGATTTGTAATGTCTTTATAACATTGATTATATTTTAAAGACAAATCCCAGTACACACCATTTTTATATACACTGCAAACTCACATTTACTACTCAGGTAAAATATGATATATTTTGTACTTTGTCATTGCAACTTTTCATTCTAAGCAGTGCTTTCCCTGGAAAACATTATAAATGATACTTTAAAGGGTCACCTTGTAAATTTTGTCTGTAATTTTCTACCAAGACAGCACTGTCTGCCAAGTGATCCACACTTTTAAATGTAATTTTTGTAGTGATAAATATGAGATTCCTGTATTTTAATATGGTGATAACTGATTTTGTTCATCCGTGCTGTTGTGCAATGAACAAGCCGTTAAAGATCTTCTGTCATTCACATTCTGTCAACATGGCTAGTTACAGTGTGGTAATTGGTCATATGGGATCCTTAATCAAAAAGCTCATTGTTTCTGCTGCCTGAAAAGGAACGATTACAGTTCTATGTGGTGAGATGAAATGAAACAATTAAATGTAATGGAAGCCAAAAAAAAAACCTTTAAAGAAAAAATTCTAGTTGTATGCAACACCCATAATGGCACTAATATGTGTCACATACAAATAATCCACACATTTATCTTATTCTTATTTAGAATTGGTTAGTATTTGTTATATGTAAAAGAAAATCTATTTGTAATTAAAATGTACATGCATTACACAAACATTATCATACTCAGTCATGATGACTCATTTATGAGTTGCTTGAGACAGGTTTATCAGTGTGCACCTATTTTTTTTGGCAGTTTAGTCTCATTTAGGCAAGAATCCCAATATATATATATATATATATATATATATATATATATATATATATATATATATAGTCAAAAAGTCAAAACGTTCCAGTTAACCTAAATTGTATTTTTATGCATGGCTTCTGATGAGATGCACTTAGGCATAAACTGGATAGGTGTTAAAAGCAGATAAAAATCAACAAGAGGTCACCCACAAGGGTCATCCAGTCATCAGTATGAAACGGGAGGTCATGAAAGGTCAGACTGATAAACACCTTCATTGACGGGTGTGAGCAACCAGCAGGGAAGCAAATAAAGAGCTCCACCCCTCAGGGGTCAGCAGAAGTTAAAGGTCCCAGTGTGGACACTGTTATATGACGCAGGAGAGTGCAGGCTGCTCAGAGATGAGTAGGCAGTATTGATGCAATAAAAGTTGTGAATCACCTCCTTCAAGGCAGGACAGGCTGAGCTGTTAGTATAACGTGAAGTCAAATGTCTATGGAAGGACTACGCCATTTCACAGCTTCAAAAATCTGCATCATTAATACATGAATGAATATATAAATATGCATACGTTAATGAAATTAATAATTAATTCACTTGAATAAATTCAGCGTCTTTCATTTTTCTAATATTGATGCTGCAGATGCCAACATCTAGAATGAATTAATCAATAGTGAAAGTAATTTACATGAGGATGGAGGGGATTTTAGGGTTTTTTTCATCTAGCAAGGTGATCAATATTGATGGCCTGTGGACGGCCCATAGCAGCTGAAATTGCATGAAGAATCTAATTAGAAGTGTGACTGACCAATCTAAATGAAAAATGACAAGCCTGACTATCTCTGTGCTTTTTACAAGCCCAATCCAGGACAAAAGTGATCAGGCTGGGCATGAGAGAGTGATTTTCATTCATTTATAGCAATAATAGCAATTCAAACATATGTGTATAAATGAGACAGTTTGGATTAAATTCTATTATTAGATATTGTAAATTTACATATTTAGCAGGCCCTTTTATCCAAAGCAACTAGCAGTTTTTTTTACCAGTATGTGTGTTCCCTGGGAATTGAACCCATAACCTTTTGCGCTGTAAACACAATGCCCGACCACTGAACCACATAATAGCTGGATTAAGATTGTGATAGTTTAGTTTGGGCTAGTCTACAGCAGCCAGTCAGTCTCTGCTGGTGGATACTACACAATTTATTTAGAAAAAGCATCTTTCTCCATTGATGGCCATTTAAATGTTATATGTAAAATCAGCATATTAGAATGATTTCTGATACTGACACTGAAGACTTGAGTAATGGCTGCTGAAAATTCAGCTTTGCAATCACTGAAATAAAGAACATTTTGAAACATATTAAAACAGAAAACTGTGTAATAATATTGGGCAATTTTACTGTTTTCGCTGTATTTTGTGATCAAATAAATGCAGCCATGGTAAGCATAAGAGACTTCTTTCAAAAACATTAAGACATTTTTTGACCCCAAACTTCATAATGGCAGTAAAAATAAATTATTATTATTATATTCAGCCTTACATTGTTGCCTTTCATGTCACATCTCGGTAAGACCTTAAATAAACTGGCATAGTGACCAAGAGGATGCAGCTGGACCATCTATCTGACTCCAGGCACTTGAGCTGAATAGACAGAGAAGGAAAAAGGGGGAGAATAAGAGTGAATGAGTGAAAGAGAAAGAAAGAGAGACGGATGAAGGCAGAAAGGAGTGTTAGACTCAAGAGCACAATCTGTGCACCTGGATAAAGCTCCCCCACATTACTCAGCTCTTATCCGGCCCGGTCCGGATACGCTCATCAAAGACCCCTCCTGTCTGAACACCCCTCCCATCTCGTGCAACTTTCCTTTCAGTTAATAACTCCTCTTCCTGCTCTTTGAATTATTTTTTACAGCATCACGTTCAAGCTTTAAATACTTCCTTGGACTCCGAGAGGTCCTGGAACGGTTTTAAGAGCCTTTTACAGAGGACATTTAGTAACACAGTAACATAGCCATCATTTTAAAGTTAGAAAAGTTTTTTTAAGAAAGCCTGAGATATCAGAGACACTGATTACACTGATAACAGTTTTGTAAATTGTTTTGCGTATATCCCCACTTTGCATACATTTTTTTTTCTGTCACAATTGTTGATTTAACTATTCTGAAGAAGAAAAAACAAGCCCATTTGTCTCCCAGCATGCTGCTGGGGCAGGCTGCTCTATAAAAGGCAGCTTTAACACAGAGACAGAGAGGCCAATGGCCTCGCATAGCTCTGAGGGACAGGAGTACAGAAGGTCATCTACAGCATGGCTGATGAGGCACTGTCTGTAACCCAACTCACTGAGGGAACAAAAGGCCACAGAGGTCACGACCCCTCACAGTCTCTCAGCTGAGTGCAAAGATAAGAGTTCAGAGAGACAAAGAAAGGGATGTTGATATAGTGAGTCATTAGCAGCTATCCAGAACCGCAAGTGTCATATACCCAAAAAAAAAAAAAAACTATTATAAAATATTCAAAAGTCAACAGCACTAGTGAAAATGCTTTTTTGCATTGGCCACATTTTGCATTGGCAAGTAATTTGTTTGTTCCATTTTTGCATCAAATTTAAGAACTTTCAAAGATCATTTTGTGCTTTTGTGCCAAGAACCTCTGACCGAATAATAATAATAATAATAATAATAATAATAATAATAATAATAATAATAATAATAATAATAATAATAATAGGATTTACAAAACACTTTTTCAATTGAAAATATATAAACAAAAATGAAGGATTTATATAACAATATAAACAATAGAATATTATTTAATATTATTTATGTAATATAATATAAATTATTATTATACATTACATTATTAAATTTGACAAAGATGGATTACAATATTAGAATTATTTATTATATTTATTCAATAACTTATATAATAATGCATGTATATTTATATTTATTTGTATATTATTTCTTGCTATAAATCATTATGTCTAGATTTTACGTTTCTGTTTAGATTTACATTATGTAAATGTTAAAATTATTATTGGTATTATTGCTATTACTATCATTGTAAATTATATAATTACACATACTTTATATTTGATGTATTAAATTATATTTGTTATTTTCATTATAAATATTTAATTATACATTTAAAACTAAAATTTAAAAAAAATATATGTAAAAATAATAATAAATATTATTATTTCTTTTTACATAATATTTTAATTATTTATTTTACATCATCATTTTTTTATTTATCTTTTTAGTCAACATTATCCAGCTGCTATAATAATTTCAGGAGTGAAATTTAATGTAAATAAAATGATAATAATTGTTGTTGTTTTTTAACTATACAAGGCAATATTTCAACAGATGAGCACCTGATGGGTCTTCAAGAGCTAATCTGCACTTCTTTCCCCATTATTTATGTATTGTACCTCCCACAATCACAGTAATACCTCTCTCCTAATCGCTGTATAGCACTAGGCCCTCTAGAAGACTTAGACTCCATCACTTAATCCTGTGTCCTGTTTGATTCTGCAAGGCACTCATTACAAGGCTACTGTACATGAACAGAGTGGAATATGGTTTCACACCCGGCTGGTTATTTGATTAGGTATACTGAAGGTTTATGTGATAAAGTGATAAAGGAAGTTCTTGTTCTTCTGAAACAGAGCCACTTATGAAAAAAAAAAAAAAAAGGATTTTGAAATAAACTCTGTGTTCTTTTTCAGAGAGGTTCTGGTTTAGCTTGAGGAAATAGAGCAATCTTAACCATCTTCCTTCCTCAAACTTGGTGCTATATCATTGATGCAACTTTCTACTGCATTTATCTAAGCCGTCCCTCACATATAGCATTATTGACATACATACTGCCGTTTTCTGGCTCTAAATAAATGTTTGTGGGTTTAGCTTTGGTTGGTAATCTGTTAACCACATCCATTCCTGCATTTGGCCCAAGCTTGTCTGCTGTGTGACATGAGGTGCTGTGGGCAGGCCGATTAGAAAACTGCTTCATTACCCTTTGTCACACTCACATCAGCTCAGATTTATGGCGCCTAATGGAGGACACTCTGTTTTTGCAATTTACTGAGGGAGATGGGAAATCTGCAGCATTTTGCTATCCAGTCCATTTGAAGGAAGAGAGAATTACTTTTTTAAAAACCTGCAAGAAAAGTCTGCTTGCCCTGTCAGACTTTTTTAGCTTGCAAATGGTGTCTTTTTTTTTCAGAGATGTACTGGCAAAGCAATGTGTTGAGTTGTTCAAATAAGAAATGCAGATTATTTTGGCCAACTGCATTCTGAAGAGATTTTAGTCATTCAGCTGTGAAACGCAAACAAAACAAGTGTCGCACTCACACAACCGATTGGCTCAAGGGCAGCATCTGCTGGCTGTCAACGGAACTGCAATCATCAAGTTTTTAAAATATTTATTCATTATTATTAAGTAGCCTATTATTACTATTCTCAAGTATAATAATAAACTGCAATCTGTTATTTTGTAAATAAAATAAAAAAAAGTTGATTAAAATTGGTCAGATAAATATGTCACTTGTTTGTATCATGACTGACTGTTCTGTTCCAGATGTCTTCCTTTGGACGTCATTGGCACAGATGAAGGAATTATGAAACGCCACTGCAAAGTAGCAGGTTCACCTTCAGAAGGTCACATGACCAACACTTAGTTCAAAACCATAAAATACTCGACTTTATTTGCTTCAACTCAGCTGTCAGAACATACAGCCTGTGCTTGAAGCTGATGTGCTACAAAGAAGTTTGTAAAATGTGATATTCTAAAGTTCAGAGAGTTCCAAAGCTCATATGAACTGGAAAACCTAAATCACAAATCATGAGCACTGTTACCTATATCCTTAAAGGCTATGCGAATCCCAAAATATTTGACTGAAGTGATTATTGACACAGGAATCAATTGCTTACTAAATGGAACTTTAAGCAATACATTTAATGCATCGGAGAATTACATTAGAAGCCCAAGATTTCATTTTGTTGAGTGGTATCCTAAAGAACTGTAAGCTTTCCAATAAATTGCTTTTATTATTATTAAAAAATAAAATAATTTATTGATAGATGTATGCTAAGGTTAAGTGATTTATGAATAAATAGATGGATAAATGGATGACTAAAGAGAGAGAGACAGATGGGTGGATGTTTAGGTTAAGGAATGTTTGGGTTTGTATATAATTGCTCTTTTGTTGATTTCGATTGCTTCCATTGTTTTCATTTGTAAGTCGCTTTGGATAAAAGCATATGCCTAAATGACTAAATGTAATGTAATGTAAGGAATGCTAATGTTCTTCTTCCAACACCTTAATTATCTTAAGTATTATTAATCAATTTAAATTAAAGGTGTCATATGATGCTGCTAAAAATAACATTATTTGGTGTTATGAAATGTTTATGCGGTTTAAGGTAAAAAAAAAACAAAAAACACACATTATTTTGCACGTACATTATTGTTTCTCGTCTATGCCCCACCTCCGTGTTGATTTTTACAAGACATGTCAGTCTGAAAAGCTAGGTGTGTTCTGATTGGCCAGCTATCCAGTGTGTCTTGATTGGCCAAATATCTCAAGCGTGTGATTGGAAATGTTACACCCCTTACCAAATTGTGATGCCTTGTCTGGCCGGAGCAACGAGACATAAACATAAAACTCTTATAACGCAATATATCATGTCCTCTTTTGGAAGATGAAACAAAGTAGTTTCCGTTTTTCAACGAAACAGCGTCACACACTGTGGCCTTGAGTGAGCGGATTGGCAACAACAATAAAAGGTATGCCTTCTTTCTTTGCATGAACATCTGGGCAGCGTTATGCAAATCTTCCCACATAGTGATGTAGAGATGTGGGGGCGTGTTAAACGAGCCATTTTGAGGGGTGAAGAAGAGTCTTAACTTTTCTAAAGAATATCTCTTTGGATTTGAGACTTTAGTCTTTGCAAATTTACATACCTTAAGAGCTTGTAACGCTCCAAAGAGAAAAGACAAATTGAAATTTCATCATATAACCACTTTAATTAATTATATTAATTATGAAATGCTAGGTTTGTATATTAAACTGAAATAGTTTGAAACAACATTCATGATTTATAAAAAAAAAAAAAAAAATCTGTTATGTCTTAAGTATACTGCATGAAATCTGTATCTTAGTCTACACGCATTGCTTTCCAAATTAAAGCATTAATGGTATATGAAATTAAACATTTAATTAATCTGTAGAAAACATACATTTTAATTAAATATTAACATAAGTAAATTAATAATATATTATACAGTTACTAATAATATATGTTCCAGTGTTGTTATTATTTATCTTTTTCTTTATGAAGTATTTTTGTTGAATCCTTGCCACCCAATTACTTCAGATCTTTGTTGCCCCCTGCAGTCTGTGCTTGTTAAACCGTTTGTTTAGATGCTACAGCGTTTGTCAAAAAACTAACAAAAAACTAAACAAACAAACAACAACAACAACAACACTATTCCTCTCTGTATATTTTCTGATTTCTGATTTTTCTAACAAAGCTGTTAATTTGTTAACCACATTTATGACTATTTCATGTAAAGCTGTGATAAACTTTACTTGTCTGATATTGTATTCTCAAGAGGAAAATATCCATCATATTGCCTCCAGTCCCCAAAGATCTCTCCGCAAACCAGTAAAGTCCCAAACTTCTATAGAAATGCCAGAGTCTAAAAACAATCAAATATTAATCTTTAGACAGATTACCCATGAGGTCTGTCCATGCCCCATGAGATGCAAGCTATTAAAGATCATTTTGCCAGCTGGCCTGTAATTTAAACTTTGAGATGAGATTTGCATTTTTAATAAGAGGTAAGAGGCCATGAGAGGTTATGAAATAACTGAGTGATTTAGTATAGAATGAGAAGTGGTCCAAGTACAGGTCCCAGTGGAACCCCAGAGGATTGTTGTTGTGCAGATTAATTGGATCTTTTCTATCGTACCTGACAGGCTTAGTAATGCAGGAGGAATATGAATTTAAGAGCTCTGCACTTAAGATGCTTATCTCACAGAATCCACAGAATAGTGTGGTTTATGGTTTCAATTATTAAAGAACTACATAATGGAATAGAAGTACAATCATTGTGATATTTTGGAAATGTGTCCTTTAATGGTTTCTTCCTAAGGATGTAATGCATTGTGGTAGAATCTGCTACTGCTGAAAAAACAGCAAATTTATCAGAATTAGAGAAATCTGAAACTATGGGCAAATAAGTGAAAAGATTAAGACAAAAATAAGTGATAGATTAAGAAAAGACATTGCTAAGCTAAGGACAGACAATGAGATAACCAGAGAATTATTGAAAAAATAATATTACTTCCTTGTCCAGGAGCTAAGCTGACATATCTGGTTACATGAAACCTGTCATACAGCATTACTGTTATGCTTTAGGAAGAATGTATTTGCTGTAAAAGGTGTTACCGAGGTATATAAAGAAACGTGTTCCTCTGCATGGTCAGACCAGCTTCCATCATGAAGACGCTAGTGTGTGCTCTTATTGTCGTGCTTCTCTGCAGTGCCTCAGGTAAGATAAAAAAATGTTTCTCTCTCTCTCTCTCTCTCTCTCTCTCTCTCTCTCTCTCTCTCTAGCTTTTATCTTGTTATTGAAAATATCTATTTAAATAAACAGGGGTCTAAGGGTAAGAGCTTACTGAATCATACAAATTCACAAATTAATCACTGTAATGCAATTTGGGAAATGATTCAACTGATTAATTCTGAAGAATAGACTGAAACAAATGGTTTGTTCATGAATTACACATTGCTATCATGTCTCGGAGAGGGTCATGATTTCATCACTTCAAAACAATGAGGAATTAATATTTTTTTATGAAATGTAGCGGAGTAAATTGTCAAATAATATGCTTTGGAATGTAGATAAAAGTTTTCAGATCTGCTCTGATGGAGTGCAGATACTTTCACCATTGCTATCTGTCTGTCTAATATGTCATTTCCCATTAGTGCACTCGCTGACCTGCTACACCTGTGTGGATGGGGACTGCAAGACCCCAACCGAATGTCCAGCCTCAAGCAATTTCTGCAAAACGGTTTCAACAGGTAAGCAATCAACATTAAAATAATTGATTTCCTCAATTTTCAAGTCATTAACAATCAGTGTGATTTTACCATCATTGATATACTACATTTTGTTAATATTTAGAAATAGAGTTTTTTATAATTGTTTGTGTTTTGTCATTTGTATTATTATATTTGATTATGTTTAGTTAAGTTTTAGTTTTTAGTATATTTAGTTGTAGTTATTTTAATGTTTAATACTTAGCGAAAATGAAAAATGTTGCCTTGTCAACTAGCTTAAATACGTTTTTTTTTTTTATATATTTTATTTATTTTTAGTTTAAGTTTATTTTATTTCAAGTAATAAAAAAATTTATGGTTTCATTTTTTGTTGTTTGTTAACGATAATAACCTTAGTAACATCTTCATATTTATCCCCCCTCCGAAGGTGAAGGAAAATGTTATTTCTTCATTAGAGATGTTTTCTACAAGTTTAGGTAGGATATTGAGCTGTTTTCTTGTTATGCTCTAAACCGTATAGCCACTGTGTTCAGCCGGACATGTGAGGAGTTCTGTGTTCCAGGAGTGAACATCTACTGCTGCACTTCTGATCTGTGTGACTGATCTCTCCACGTCACCAGTCCTGCTGATCGACTGTCCTTGAGTCAGTCACTCATGTTCATTGTAATAGTGTAACAGGAAAAATATCACTGGTTTACTCTAGGTATATCATTTTTCTAATTACTTTTTTTTCCATCTGATTCAACATGGTTCGCTTTGCATAGCACTACTTAAAGGAATGTCTAATAATCGTGGTTTCTGTCTCAGCTCTGCATGATTTATGAACTGAATAAAATCTACCCAGTAAAAGCTGTGTATGTGTGTGTTCAGTATCAAAGGAATGTAGGTCATTCGAGGGATGTTATGATGCCATACGTGTATGGATTAACTTCTGCTTTTAACAGATGAGAAGTCAAACATGCAGTCCAGGCATTAATATCTTTCATGAAATGCAAAAAAAATTAAATTAAAGAAATAAAAAATGCACATCAATTGTTGATTAAAGGTGATTTAAAACATAATTACTTGCTTGTTTCAAACAAGCTTAACTCCTTTAGAGTTGAAGCTCTGTACACTTTATCAACAATTCACAAGTCTTAGTCAATAAGTTTATCGTTCAGTCTAGAAATTATGAAAAAAGCTATTTTACATTTTGCACAGATAACTTATGACTCATTATAATATGCATAATAATACTAATTATTATTATAATTTTTTTAATGAACATTGCAATTTTCCATATAAATGCATTTATTAAACAATATTTTTAAAATTGCTTACGTGTACACAAACAGTTTGGACTCCTTCTAGTAATCTGAATTTTAATAACAAGGAAATATGGGTCAGGCATGAATTAATCCTCCTGTCTTTATTTCGGTTTCCATGACTGCAGGGTTTGTTATTAAAGAGATTGAGGATTTTCTCCCTTAAAAATAACCAGATGGAGACCCGCGCACCTTCTTTCACACAGCAACTGGGACAGCAATTTATCTTGTCATGTTCTCTAATGGACAGCAAATGATTAAGAGCTAGAGGCCTCAGCGTGTGAAACTGACATGGCATTTTTGTCAATTTACAAGTTCCAAGAAATAAGCAAGTGAATAAGCTGTCATTTCTGAGAAGCCGAGCTCTTTCGCTGATTAAGGGAGTGTGAGATTTCAAAGATTTGTCAAGAAAGAGAAAGAAAAGGTAGGAACAGGACACATAACAATGATGGATTGAACTTTAACTGAACTGAAGCTGTAGAAAAAGGCTTTGTCAATGGCCATGATCAAAGAGATTTCCAGTTTTCAACCCATTTTAGTTTTTAAATTGTTAAAATGATACCTTGATATCTATTTTGCAATAAATGTTATCAAAACAGGAAAGTTGATTTCTCAGAATAACACCCCCAATGGATTGCACTTGAATTCTGTGCATTAAGAAATTCAATAGGGTTCATTGTGATTTTTTGGTTGACTTTAAAATGGAATCTTCTACTTCAATTACCTTAAAATATGCATTTGTAAATATGCTAATTTACGAGATAATTTGATATGCATCACGTTGATAATTTGAGTGCATTAGTCATGCTAGTGCCAGACCAGCCATCACCTCAAACTGCTCTTTTTACTGCAACATAAAGGAAACAAAAAGATTGCATAACTGGGTAAACCCAAATCAAATGTCTGATGACCTCCATATTCATCTGCTTGCACAGTCAGAGAGAAACCATGAACACTTTGATTTCATACTGACCCATTTTCTGCACCAGTTTAGACTTTCTTTAACCAGATTTACCTCCTGTCCTGAGGTATGAAATGCTATATTGTGCACCACAATCTCCTGGACCTATTTTATTCCAGATATAAGTGACTTAAGGACTGTGGACAAGATATCACATGCACTTTGGCTAAGAAACACTCACTGTGCTAGCAGGTAGTGTCATATGCCAAAGCAGCACATCCTCAGCTGGCCAGATTTCCTCTAGCTGAGAATGGAAGCAAAAAACGTTTCCCAAGTGAATAATTACAAAATGTCAATCCACATTCCTCAAAGTTATAAAATGTAAAAAGTGAACTGCACTTAAGGGGAAGCTTTACAATTCTAATGATGGTGGTGAACCTTTTATGTATTGAGGATGATTCGTTCATATTAAATAGAATTTGTGAACTAAAGTTAGTTCAGTTGGTTCCACATAAAATATATATTTTTAGGTAACCCGATGTGTTTTACAGTGCAGTCAAGCTTTTTGAAGGTACTTAAATGATGAATTATCCTAAGGGCTGTGCTTTCATTTCCCTTTCCTTGTGAATAGAGTCAGAACATGGTGCTTGGTTAATAAAATATTTCCCTCTGCCATTTGTATATTTCTATGTAACCAGCATTTCCTATATAACTTATTTGTTTTCAGTCTACATTTAATGAAATGAAAGTTACTTTTTAGAGAAAATATGGCAAAATAAAATACTTTTCAAAAATATTATATAATAAAACTATTATAAAAGAAACACACACACACACACGCACACACACACACACACACACACACACACACACACTATATATACTATATATACTAATATATATATATATATATATTAGTTCAAAAGTTTCTTTTTACTTTCTGGAGTATGTAAGTGCAGCATCCAAAAAGAATGTAATGAATTACTTTTTTCTCTCTTTTTTTTTTACTTTTACATACCTATGTACCATATTTTTAATTTACACTGATGACTGGCATTTACAGTAAATTACACAAATAGCTGTTGTACAACTTTGTCATAGTGCAAACAAAAGCTCTCAACCCAGTTCACTGATAAGTAAACAGCAGCATTAACAAACTCAGCAGTAGATTGAGGGGCTGTCTGGAGTGGGAATGGTCCTCCACATCTATTGGATTAGAGAAAGGATGTCATTCAGTATTAATCTGTGGAGTATAGGCAGCCTGGAACACTAAGCACTCTGATCTCTGTCCGCCTCTGACTCGTCCTATTGTTCATCCTGTGCTGTGGGCACTGGAAAGAAACCATTCTTTCCAGAATGAATCTCTTCTGCTTCTCTCTGGTAAGATATATATATATATATATTCTTTTATCTTAGCTTCACAATATTTAAACAGGTCATGAACTAAGAAATCTAAATTTTCTTAATCTTTTGACATAAATGAGGTCATTGTACTATAAAACGCAACACTATCTAAGTTTTAGAACTCAAAACTGTCTTGTTTGTCTGAAAATATCTTATATTGAAGACAGTCTGCCGAAAAGACAGATTGTGGAATGTGCCACTTTATGACATAATAGTGTGGCTAAGCACTGCCACTGCAGAAGAAGATCAATGCCTGCTACTGCATCACTGCCTGTTTAGCCCCGCCTACTGATTCACGCATGTAGTAACAGAGACCAGAGAACACTCTTAAAGCGACTTTTGTAGTAGGTAAATAATGAGAGAGAAGAACTCATGTCTACACAGAAATCAAATGATAAAGTTCCAGACCACATCAGTAAGAACTTGATCCTTTGTTCACTTCATTTTACCATGGCTTTGTTTACAAATAAGGCACAGGTTGACGCAGGATTTTCAGAAAGATTTAAACTAAACACGATGCTGTGCTAATGTATATTGGATCCCAAAGTGTGAGTAAGTACAATGTTCTGGCATGAAACTCTAGATGGCGCAGTCCGATAGGTCTAACATTTGACCTAATGACATCATTTTCACATTGCACAGATGATTGGTTCTCACCTGTATCGGTAGCCAATGAGCTCGCTACTCAGCATTCAAATATATGACTAGGGCTTACCGTAGCAGTTGCAGCTGGCATCAGAAACCCTCCACCTTCCCCAGCTCCACCTGTATAGATCTGCTATGAGGTGACTAATGTATGCTATATGGGGGTTATGTATGTTATATTTGCAGTACAAATATTTCTTACATGCTCACAGCAGCATGTTGTGGATGTATTGGCAGTAGCAAGTCTCGCTACTTGCTCTGCCAAAGCAGCAGCGTAGCAGATCTAGTCTGCCAAGACCAAACACATTAACATTGTCATGTACAGTACCATGCCAATCCCTCCAAGAGTCGTCATGACAGAACTGTTTTTGTTATGTGGTCACTATTGTTTTGTCTGTTATTACAGGTAATTTGATGAGTACAGTACTGAGTATTCATGCATTTTTAACCTAAATCACAGCAGCATCCATCTACATAGGATGTACAGTAGGCTTTCAAACATATACAACTGTAAGCCAATCATAGCAGTGGGCATTTACTTCAGAGTCTATAATACGCTTATTCAAACAGAGTGTTCCGATGACGGGGGTCAAAACAGGACAGAAAATAGCCTATTATTTCTAAATTATGATGTTTTTTAATGTAAAAATGTTGTTAACATTCTACGTGGACCTTGGAAAACAGTATAAAATAATAAAAAAGGTAAATCATTACCCCTTTAAATGATGTTGTGCTGTTTTGTGCAAATTTATAATTAATGGCGGTCTAGCTTCACTGAATTCACACTGGTCTGATCTTCTGTAAGCAAACTATTGCTTCTGGTTATTTGCGTCATCTTTTGCACAGATGAATTTGCACACAAATGCACTATAAACACTGTAATAAATCAGGGTCTTAAACGGGGATCCCCTAGAAGATCGGTGGTTGTACTGCATTAATCTCAAAATAATTTCTGTAAAAAAACATTATTTGCTTTAGATAAATGTACAATATAAACTAAGTTTCAACCAAAGCTAAAGCTTAAATTCAGCTAAATGTTTTACTGTACCATCCATGATAAATATGATAGTGAAATTTAAATGCATTTGCATATTGACTGTATATAAACAATTATAGTTTTAATGTAAAAAAATTAACATATTTACTTATAATACTTACATTAATATAATACTATATGTTGTGTATAATACAGGCCAGGTTTAAAATGCAACAATTTTAAGAAAGGAATTTTATAACCAGGATTATTTTTGATTTGAGATGCCATTTAAGTTTGTATTCATATTTTCAATGTTTTCATTTTTATATTTTCTGTTTTAATTTTTATTTTAAAGTTGTAATAATTTTGTTGCTTTTGACATTTTTTTTTATTTCTATTTTTTTTTAAGTTTAAGTTATTTTAGTACATTAAAAAAAAACTAAATAATAATGAGAAATGTTACCTTGACAGCTTTCTGAAACTAAATAAGTTTAAGTGATCTTATATTTTCTGTTTTCATTTTCATTTTAAAGTTGTGGAATTTTTTGTTTGTTTGTTTTTTTATTCTTTTTTATAAGATTAAGTGCTTTTAATTTTTGCTTTTTACAGTTTATTTTATTTCTAACATAAATCCTTTTATGAATTTAGTTTTAGTTAACTATGATTACCCAGTTTATAACAATTTCTGACTCTCTATCCACCAAGGGATTGAAGACCCTTCTAATAAAATCTAATCTAATCTTTTAGTGTGTATTATACACTTTATGAGCAGCACAGGTTGTGACCGACAAGATGTTGTTTTGTAGGAGGGCTCTATGGACAGCCTGTATGAGGCCGTGCAGGAATCCTGTGAGGCTCAGGTGTACACCATCCCGAACAGGTCCTGCAGCCCAGCTGTTCTCTCAGATCACGCCACCAAATGGAGAAGCACGGGGCGTTCCATCTCCATGGTAACTATAGGAATTACTGCTTGAATGTTGAATGCATACTGCACTGTCATGGGAAAAGTATCGGCCATCTGGACGCACATTATAACACTGCTGTGGACATGATGAGCTTCTATTAAATGAATGTTGCTGCTAATAGATTGTGCTGCAACCATATGGAAATATATTAAGGTCTATCTGAGGCCTGTCTATGACACAGAAACCTGAAATGAAAGGCTTGTGAAATCTTAAAAACATGCCAGGCATGCATTTAATTTCACATTCATATTTCAAATAAGTATATAGAATAATGTATGACTTTGCATGTTAATATTTCTAGATAAAAATGAAACAACTGTCTCATACTGTATTTATTTACAGGAAATGTCACAAACCAACTCAGACAACACTAGAAAAAAGAAACAAAGGTGAGTTCAGTCTTTGTTTTTAGAGAGCAAAGAAAAACAAAGTTGAACTTCCAGTCTAAGCAAAAGTGAAAGAGCTCTTAAGGCTTTCATACTGACGGATAATACAAAATGACTCTCTGTGAATATGTGTACTTTCTTTAAATGTCTTCTTGCATCTTCTTTCAGTTCACTACCAAAATCTGTTTCTGAAAATGAAGCTTTAGGTATGTGATATTTTGAGAGCTATTTTAAACATTTTCCTAAACTTCTTCCTTCTGCATCACATGACTAAGCTACAAGGGTACACCTTTGTTATGTTTTAATGCTCATACAGCAACTTGCTTGACTGACAGTCAACCATAATGGATAATGAAAAAGAAAGGTTTGTAAAGTGTTGATCAGATCATTATGAACATGAATGAAAGGACAAACCAGATTTTCTACATTTTCTTGACTTCAAACGGGATTTCACAGAGTGAAAAAATAAAATCATGGAACATTAGTGGACCTTAAATGAACAAAGAGCTAATGGTTTTGATTTCCCTCCTGCAGATAATACCGTCTGCACTAATTCTCTCTGGCCCATTGCCAAAATGGAGGAAGATTTAGTCCTTCTGAGGAACAATCAGAATGAAGGTAAAACAGGTCTGAGGATTTGTAGATTAAGCCCGACTAGATTTCATTTACAAGACACACATAGCTGAGCAACATTCACTTGCTATTGGCCAATCAGACAGTCTATAAGATTCTGATAGCGTCTAATCCCATTGCCAATGAATGTAGAGAGTTGTGAAATGTTAAAGCACTTGCTAGTCCTGTGTGGGATTAATTAAAAAACAGCAGGGTCTTAATAGTAAATAGGGCACTAGACTTCATCCTCTTAGAACTGTGGAGGACTTTCAATGACAATGTAATGGGGTAGCTGACATAGGCATTTTAAATCAACATTTGAGATTGTAGTTTAAAATGTATAGGGGAGAAGTGAATATTTTAGATCTTATAATTGTCACCATTTTTTTCACGCCAATTTTAAACATCCGTTTACCTTTTAAATGGCCCTGTGGTGTGATACAGATATTCCATGTAATCTCTCAGTTCTTATTATTTTAGCTTTGTAAATGTTGCATAATATTTATAAAAGAATTGGTTTTGGATAGCGCATAGCATGTCACAACACAGGACCTAGACAAAACTACTCATTTGTTATTTACATTCTAACAAAGTCATCTGATTTTATTTGTAATGTAAGAATCTAATTAATGTTAAATGTAGGTTATTTTGGTGCTTTTTGTAAAGAATATTCAGATGATATTCAAATATTTACATTTATTCATTTAGCTGATGCTTTTATCCAAAGCGACTTACAATTGTTATACAGTATATGTCAGAGGTCACACACCTCTGGAGCAACTAGGGGTTAAGTGTCTTGCTCAGGGACACATTGGTGTCTCACAGTGGAATATTTTAATCACTGTTATTTTTAAAAGATAATGGAAAGATTATACGCTTACTCTAATCTGAATTTCAAATGGTGGTGCACATTCATTGTAAGGTAATAATGTTGCTGAACCTGTCTGTATAAATGTACCACATTTCCTTGACTAAGGGGAGTAAAATCATCTGCCACACGGTCTTTCCCCTCATCAAAAAACGTGAAGCAGCAAAACAGGAAATGAGGTGCAAAACCACATAAGTTTTCTCATACGGAATGTTCTATTCTGAGCTCCGCTTTGGTTTTTTGCATTTTGTTTTTCTTACCAGAGACTCTGAAATGTCTTGTTTTATGTGATGAAGTCTTGTGTTAATGCAATAAAAAAATTAAATAAAAAAGCCAACGTTTTATATTGTGAAAATTTAGCTTTTTTGTGCTAAGGTTCCTAATAATTTGATTAAATGTGCTTAAATTTCAGATATGGTGAGAGATATAAGAAGGGCTGAAAGCCAGACAATAGCAGACAGAAAACACATTTCAAGAGACATACAGCAAGAGATTCCTGTGCAGGTCGTAAAATATGCCATTCGTGTCTAGCAATAGAGTTATGATGGTTTATTTAAAAGTAAAATTTAATGACATTTAATTATTTTGTCTGTTTACAGCCTGAAACAGTAATTGCAGAAATGACACATCTAAGAGGGACAAGGCAGAAAAAAGTAGAGAGGAAAAGCAGTAAAAGAGGAACTCCTACACAAGAGACAACAGGTAAATAAACCTATTAAACTTGATGCAAAAAGTCATTTTACTATTATTATTATTATTATTATTATTATTAAAAGCTGTGTGTGAACATCATTGACAGATGCTGTTTTGTTTTGTTTTGTGTTGTCTTTTTTTTTTTTTGTCTGGTTTTGTTTTTTTTTCTGCATCTTCCAAAGCTCACATCAGTGGTGCCAAAGGAATGATGTGTGACACTGGGCCACAGTCAGATAATCGAGAGAATGCTATGGGGTCAAGGGTCACAGTGACAGCACAAGCCAGACATCGCTGGAGTAACCCCACTGAAACCGCCTTAAACTGGAGACCAGCCTACAACACCTGTCTACCTCCCCGCAATGAATATCAAGAGCACATCTGTGACTGCGCTACATCCAGAATCCAAGGTCAAGGAGATCAAATCAATGTTCAACACACAAAGAAAGATTCCTTGCCCAAAGGAGTGTTGCGTTCCAGCACCAGCGTAGATTTCTGTGCCTCCAGTGTAAGTCATTTTTGATATATACTATCACTCAAAATTTGGGGTCGGCATTTCCGGTCGTTACTCAGTCTTCAGTGTCACATGAATCTTCAGTAATCATTCTATGCTGATTTGGTGCTCAAGAAACCCTAATTAATTCACATTATTTTGTTCAAAGTGCTTGTAAAAAGGAAATTTCTATATATAGTAAATACACAAACTATCCAAGCTTTGTAATTCATATGATATAAACTCAAGATGTTAACCAAGATGTTAATCAAGCACTGAATGCGTGTTATTATATAAGACTCTTGAAGATCATCCTGTCACGCCAACCAGTGATATTTTCTCTCGCTTCAGGATGATGACCTCTAGTGTTTTCTGAAGGTATATAGAGACTATGTAAATTGATCATCTTTTCCTGTTTCCTGGTTTCTCATATGTATAATCTTCTAGCACTGAGTATGGTGAACAACTATACCGTATCACTCTCAGATAAAGTGAAGCTCTTATAAAAAGGTTAGGAAGTGCTGTTTGTTTTCAATGGCTTGTAGTGCTTGAAGAAATAGATTATAATGCTGTAATCCTGGATTTGGATTTTGTTATGGCCGACTGCTCACAGCTGGATTAGGCTGCAACTGTCTGTAAGGTTTTCCCGAACACTATTGGTCAGTTCATGCCTCTTACAGCAATCCCGCATTTTTAAGTAAGTCTTTCTTCAATGAAATCGGAAGTGTTTAATTTTTGTGCCTCTAGCGATGCAAAACATAATTGCAAAAATTATGATCATTTACCTCTTTACATATAAAGAGCCAATGACCAACAAGCTTTTTGTATGCAAATACATAAGATAGATTTCAGATAAAACTCGTCGTTGTGCAGTTTTGCAAAAAAATTCCTAACTGAGTGTTGTGAAAGTAGACAGGAAGTGTTTCAAAAGCATGGGTCCACTTCCTTGCATGCAGTGGAGTTACTTCCCCTATACAAAGACCAGATTTTGCAATTTGGGCAGAAACCAAAGGAATTTTGATTAATTTATATTTATAGTTTTTCCTATAATGTGAAATTTTGAACATGACAGTCATTGAAGTTATATGTATTCTTGCATTTATTCCACAAGCTGAGGGCCTTCATGAAACCAAACCAATATGATGCAAGGAGGCTTCGATTATGCAAAAAGCACCTCTATGGAAATTCTGTGCCACAAAGTCCCACTTACTGAATGTGTGTTACTCGAAATGACTGTGAAGTGGTGAACCACAAAATGCAAACTCAAGCATTTGGTGTTTTTCCCCTATAGAACTGATGCCTTGATAATAGACAGAATGCGCATTGGCTCACATCCTGTGTGATTTCAGGAAGTTCTTGTAATCGGTTGTTCTGCTGAAGCATTGCATTTTTACACTTGTGGAGCTGAGAGGTAAAACCGCTAGTTTCAGATTAGACTTTAGTACGCACACGTCAAGGCGATGCTTCAAAGGGCTGCTTCAAATGCATCAGACAAACCAAAAAGTCTTAAACCCAAGGTAGGATTTATTAATGTATCTTAATATTTCAGGTAATAATTTAAAGGTGTTATTGAGGTTGTTAAGATATCTTAGGGTATAATACAGTAGATATTTCATGCAGTGCTGTCATATCCCAGTATCTGATTTTTGAAAATACACCACGAAAAATTGACATTTCTCAAAACAATGTAATAAAGAAAACAGCTTGGCACCACACAGCATTACTGAAGAAGTACAGCTTTGTCAAGGTCAAATGCATGAGAATGGCTCTAATGATACCACAGTTTGCTATTTGATTGAGATTACGTGGATTTAGATAATTATTTGCATTTTCCTGTGAAAGCGCTGACAGGTTTTCAGCAGATTATGAATCATTCTGTGTTTTTTATGAAATTGAAAACACTAAAATGATTACACATCAAGTGAAGTGCTTTCTAACTTACAAGGACAGCTAATGACAATTTTAGTTTAATGCAAAGTAATATACATGTAATGTACATGTAGCATGTGCCTTAATGTTAATATATCAGTTATGAATGTGTTTGGTTTTATTCACCTGACACAGAGATCCACCAGTTTTGGAAGATTTGACACATTCAGAAATCAACACTCCCCTTCCAAACTTGAGGAAAATGGAGCAACTGAGGTAAGAAGAATTTGCATGAATAAGAGAGTTTATGTGCCAAAATATTTTTCACTGTGTATTTAAATGAAAGACAAGCAGCCTATTTAAATTATAATTGTCTAACTGACCACTAGATGGAGTTTTTTTTTTTTTTTTGTAAAAGGAATAACAAATCATTTTGTGTTTTCGGGTGTATAAAACAGGCGGAGGGTGAGTCAACAGCAGAAAATGGCGAGAAAGCGGGAAGTCTGGGAAAAAAGATGAAAGCCATCTCGATGACTATGCGTAAAAGGATGGCCAAGAAGCATGTCAAATCCTTCTCTGAGGACATGGTGAGTCACTTTGCAAGTTCCTCATCTGATTACTGACACTGATTAGGCAACTCAGTTCTTTATTACCCAAAATAACAGCCGTTCATCAGACAGTACAAAGAGATTGGGGCTTGGTTGGCACATTTAAAGAAATATTCAATTGGCCTGCATGTAAATATGAGGGGGCTGTATCATTCCCTTTGTCAGTTGTCACTATCCTGAAATGTTTTATTATTATTAATATTATTATTATATATAACAAAAATTATATATATTCAGATCTAATATGAATTACTTATTCTATTAATTTATATTAATTACTGTATGATATCATCAATGTTTAAAAGTCTGCATCAATATATAGCTGGTTTTCATTTCGGTTAACTAACATTTATATATTTTAACATTTAATCTCTTACAAAAAAAAAAAAAAAGTGCAAATTTGTATAAAAGGTAAACGGTACATAGAAGTACCTGAAATGTGTATTCTTAAAAAAAAACAAAAAAAACTGCTACAGTGACCAGACTGATATTTTGATTGGTGCAGGGTGATGACACTGAGGGAGAAATGGAGAAAGGGTCTCCAGCAGAGAAGAGCTCAGACCACACCAGCAACTCATTAGAAAGCCTCTACAGTGGACAGAGCTCATCCAGTAAGTATCTACACACATGCGACTGAAGTGGGAAGTGTTGTTTTGAGATTGTAATTATACACTTTTTGTTTATATTTATTGGCTCAGGTGGTGTTGCTAGCAATTCAGACGTATCCAGTAACAGAGACAGCCTGAAACTGGAGGAGGAAGTGCCCTACACGGGGCAGTTCTGCGGCCGAGCCAAAGTACATACAGACTTTCTCCCCAGTCCATATGATACAGACTCCCTCAAACTGAAGGTGAAATAAAATGTTGAGTTGTTTTTATTCAAGCTTGCATTCAGTTTAATTAATCATAGCACTCTTAAAGCGGAAACATTAACTGGCAACAGTGAGTTAATGATGTTGATGATTTTATTTATTCTTTTAGGTGGGAGACATCATCAACATCATAAGTAAACCACCTATGGGCATATGGACAGGAATGCTTAATAATAAAGTGGGAAATTTCAAGTTTATTTATGTGGATGTTCTGCCTGAGAAAGAAAAGGAAGAAGAAGAGGAGGCTCCAACAATAAGACCGGTGAAAGTATGCAAGAAGCCACGACCAAATACACTCCTGGAGTTATTAGAGAGACTTCATTTAGAGGTATGACCAGACAGCACACACATGTGTATACATGCACACATAGAAACATCACTTATCCTTCACGCTCACCTGCGTAATGCTGCAAAATATGTCAGAAAACTATCCCCAAGTATTAAAGTCAGTAGCTTAACCTCACACTGACTGGTTGCAACCAGTTCTAAAATAAAACCATTAAAAAAAAAATGTGTAACTGAAAAAAAAAGCTGAAATAAAATTAAATATAAATACTAGATGAAAAATGTTGCCTTGCAAACTACCGGAAATATAGAATTTTAAGTTAAAGTATTAAAATGATATAAATATAACAATATTACAGGTAATAGGGATTTATAATACAATATAAATGTTTTTTTTTTATTTTATTAAAATGACAAACACTTAAAAACATACTTACAAATCTAAAATGAATAGAAAAAAATTACTGTAAAAATAAAATAAATAATAATACTATAATAGTATATAAATAGTAAATAAATAAATAAACACTAGAAAATGAATTAAAAACGCCCACTCACATCCACACTAGTGGACATTCATATGTGACACATAAGTGCAATATAATTTTCCTAAGATTTCCATTAAAAAATGTCCATAAATTTGTCTTTGACTAGATAGTTTATAGCTGTATTGCACATTTTAATGTTTGAAATCTGTTTTGTCACAGGAATATGCATCTTCATTACTCATCAATGGCTACCAGACAGTAGATGATCTCAAACATCTGAAAGAGAGGCATTTGATTGAGCTGAATGTGACCGATCCAGAGCACAGACGCAGGTTGCTTGCTGCATCAGACTGCCTCTATGTCACAAGCAGTGAGTATCAATACAAGCAGTTTGATTGACAGCTGTGGGCAAAACTATATTTTGGTTTTCTCTGTGTCCCTCTCCGGAAACATTATGTCAGCAAGCCTCAGGAAGGACATAGATACTGCTATATTTGCATCGTCTATTTTTGTGTTCGGATGAAATTCTGCCTTTTTGAAATACTAGAGTTAGACTGCGAGCCCAGTATTACTGAAAGTCACAACCTTATCTGTTTTAATAGAATATATAATGCTCTGTGCAGTCAGGAACGGCCTTTTCCTGTAAATGCAGGTCAGGATTAATTGGCGTTTGGACGTGGGCTCTCTGTGTGAGCAGGTGGCTCATGGCTGGGTGGCTTGGCTGATATGAGAGTGGGATTATAACCAGGAAGACATATTGTCATTTAATTAACATTCATTTCATTAGGGTTTTGCACAAACGCAAACCTGATTTGTTCGGCAGAGATGAAATTAACGAGCAGGAATTTGTATGAGAGATTTAACCTTTCTTTGCTTTACTTACAGAAGACGAAGAGGGAGAGCTGAAGGGCGATGAGAAGGAAGACGAAGATAATGACTGTCCCAGAGACTCGGGTTGTTTTATTCCTGCAGAGTGTCCAGACAGCTGAGACTTATTTAATCTCTCTCCTGATATAATTTTATGTTAAAGCTACAAACAGACACAGTTACAACACTGTAAATGTTTTCTTTTGTCACAATGTGTGTTCGTCTTTCATTTGAATGTACTTGTGTTTTGTATTTACACATTCTTTGTTCAGCTTTGTGTTGAAGTGACCTGTTTGTGTGATTGTAGATGTTATGTGGACTCTCATGGTAACCTACTTGTGTTTGAGGACAAATGTCTATCATTACTGAATTGTATATAATGTTATTAAAAATAAATTATTTATTCTGCAGCTTTCTTTTTTTTCTGTCATTTTGCTGTTTGAACACTTTGCTACTGCAGCTAAAATTCATACTTGTAACTTTCCATTTGTTTCTTAAAATAAGTCTTTGCTTTGGGTGGGTGTTCAGTGGGATGACGTTTCAGATGACTAGTCACGTGCGATGAGGAGGTTTCATTTCAAAGAACTTTCCAGTTTTCATCCTTTGAATTAATTAATACTTTATACACAACTCCCCTCTCTGAATAATATGCTAATATATATTGGTAATGACTAAAATTTACTGATATAATCTTGATTCCACCTAAATATGTTTATTTTTGAAAAAAAAAAAAAATAGGCACCTCAGTTTGTCAGTTGTAAAAAAAAGAGAGAGAGAGAGAGAGAGAGAGAGAGAGAGAGAAAGATTTCATACATATTTATAAGGTCTCGGGGCAGGAAATATGTTATATGCAAATATAAATAATGTAAATATATATATGCATACATACATATGTTTGTGACCACATTTATTGTGACTTTGCTTGGGAAAAAAAAACTCAGAACAGATGCATATGATGAAAAATATTTTTAATTTGTATTATTATTATTACTATTAATTAATACTACTACATAATTGATAAATGCAGGTTTGTTGCGAAAATAGGGGAAAAAATTACAACTTACCTTTGATATTGTATTTCAAATGTATTATTATTAGTATTAGTATTATTAAACCATGCATAGTGTCATGCATACAGCACTTACAATGCTGAATTTTTCCGGTTTCAAAACTAAAAAATATATATATAAATATATATGTGTGTGTATGTGTGTGTGTGTGTGTGTGTGTGTGTGTGTGTGTATGTGTGTGTGTGTGTGAGTGACTGTGTGTGTGTGTGTGTGTGTGTGTGTGTGTGTGTGTGTGTGTGTGTGTGTGTGTGTGTGTGTGTAACAGGAAGTTGTGCAGAAGTCCAGTTGCGCTTTACAGTGCATCTGGGAAATGTAGTTAACAGAAGTAGTTCCGCTATAATTTTTAACCATGTAACTGATGAAAAGAACTACAACCCCCATCAGCCCAATAGACCGTATTAGGTCGACGTGTATGTTCGCTCAGCCGGCGCAGATATTGAATGAACAGCTCATATACTGTTATCCATAACATTTTGGGTTGGAACCATGGCCGGAGAAATGTCCATAATAGGTGAGTGTTAAATTAAACTAATGTACTCGGGAAGGTGTTTGTCAAATTTACCAGAATAGCCATTCATGTAGCCGTTAGCTGTAGTAGAACTGACGCATCTGGCATGAAAGACTCAAATAACTGACTGTACATAAATAACCATATCAGGCAGATATATAGTTACATTGTCCAGCGTTAGGCAAAACAGTCAGCCTCGAACATCAGCTGATTTTATACGCCACATATAGACACAGCTGGCGTCCGTTCTTCACTACAGATGTTACAGCGGCTGTCTAAAAACCTAGTTAGCTAACGTTACTTACTGTAAACAGCATGTTTGTGCATCAGCGCTCCAGGAATATGGTCTAAATGTGCCTTGTTTTAATTTTCTATATACTACATTTTTGGACAGTATACCATTGTATCCTTTGAAATACACAAACAACATATATGGTAACCATTAAGTTCAATAAGTTATATAACGATGGAAACATTCCCTGATTACACCATATTTTTGTGTGTCCATACAGGTTCTGTCATCCTGGCTTTGTTCCTGGCAGGGTATCTGGGACAGCAGTACTTGCCCCCTCCGAAGCCCAAGGTCATTGGGTTGGATCTTGGGACCACTTTCTGCTCCGTGGGAGTGTTTCAGCCTGGCACAGGCGAGATTGAGATTATTGAAGATGACAAAGGCCGCAAAAGCATTCCAAGTGTGGTGTCCTTCACCCCCTCCGGTGTGTTTTCTGGACATGAGGGTCAGGAACTGTCTGACATAAATCCTCAAAACACAATCTACGACACCAAGAGATTTATAGGGAAGATTTTTGACCAAGAGTCTTTAGAGAAAGAGAGCACACGATACCCATTTAAGGTACACATTTCATATTTTACATTCTTTAATTGCTTGTGCATTGCTTGCTGTGTCTCTATAACGTCTCTTTACTGTTTCAGGTGATATTCAACAATGGGAGTGCAGAATTTTTAGTCTCTACAAATAGCACTTTCACAGTTACTCCTGAATTCATCGGATCCCATCTCCTCCTGAAAATGAAAAAGATGGCAGAAAAGCAACTGGGAATACCTATTGATAAAGCCGTCATATCAGTGCCTGCAGAGTTTGATGAGAGGCAAAGAAACTACACAATAAGAGCTGCTAACCTAGCTGGTCAGTTCACTAAGGTGTACATTAATCACAAAAGCCAGTCATTGCATTAGGAATCTAGTTAGGAAATTTTAACACACACATTCACTGCATTGACCAACAGAAAGCTGCTTGGTTTGAAAGTAACTTCTGTGCGATCTCTGTACTATTGACTTTTTTTATTGCACACAAAATTTTGCTAATGTGACCACAGCTTGGTTATGTCTTGCTACTGGAATTTATGGAAGGCACTCAAAATAAAAAAGGTAATTAACAAGATATAAACTCAGAATTGTAAGAAATAAGTCTGAGTTAGAATAGAATTCTGAGTTTATATCTTGCTATTCTGACCTGTTTTTATTTTTGATTTCGTGGTGGAAATGGGCTTCCATAGAAATCAATACAACTATCCTTATAAAAGCTGATAATGTTCTGGTTAAAATCTGTAATAGTTAACTGATCAATCACTGTGCATGTCTTCTTCATCAGGCCTGGACGTCCTGCGGGTGATCAACGAGCCCACGGCGGCGGCAATGGCTTATGGACTGCATAAAGCAGAAGTGTTTAATGTGCTGGTGGTGGATCTTGGAGGAGGAACACTAGATGTGTCACTTCTCAATAAGCAGGGTGGCATGTTCCTCACCAGAGCAATGGCAGGTGAGCTGGCAGATGTGGCATAATGAATGTGTCAACTAGCAGAGATTTTACTATTGTAGCTATATTTGTGTGGGTATTAATGGGCAGGGCTGCTTTGTTATTTACATATTTGAGACACATCCTGATCTATATTTTCCTAAATATTGGAAGTTTTTTTATTAAAGCAAAGAGGAAGAAGAAATAATAGGTGTAAGATGAAACAATGTAGAATTGTATATGGTTGGAAAGCGGTTTATTTTAAATGACACATTCATATAGAATTCAGCTGAAATCCATTTACGAAATGTTAAGCTTTTATAATATTGCCTTAATTATTTTGAGCCTTTTGTTTTAATTCCAGTGTTGCATTCTTAATAATTTTCACACGATACTACACTTCTACATACTCCTTATGAATACTCATACGTGCAAACTCATATAGGCCATTCACTTAATTTGTGCAGTCTTTTCCTGTCTTTACTTCTGTATAATGCAGAATACATTGGTGTTTATAAGTGCTATTTCTGCTTTGCCACAAGCGCCACCTCCTGGCAGACACTGAATTTGCATTTTCTTACAAGAATTTACATTCTTACAAGAATTTACATTCTTACAAGAATTTACATACTTATATAAAGCGTTTTGCTTTTAATGACAATAATGAATTCCCTCCTGTCAAACAAAAAAGAGAGTCTTCAAATCATTCTATCTGTGTGCTGTACCGAAGTTTACTCTCATTTTTTTAGTTTCAATTCTCACATGGTCTTTGCTGGTAAAGCACGTGTTCAGTTGTCTAATTTTGGCATGTCATATCCCCAAGCAACACTATGCTTTGGGTGAAACAGTGTGGGTCACGTCATTTCATCATGGTGAAATACATTGAAGGAAGCAACCTACATCATACATAATAATAAAAATAAAATTTCCCTATGTGGGTGTACATCATTAAAATGTCTCTCCACACTGAATGCACCTTTAATATATAAAACGGTTTATTTTATATATATTTTTATTAAATTAATATTATTACTATAATAAATATATATTACATTGTCCATTAAATATCATACAGATTTAAGTTATCATAATAAATTAATATTTAAATGCAAATGTCATGGTAATTTCATTATTGTTTAAGTTTTTCTAGTTTTTTGGAATATCCTTTTTTTACAAATCTTTGTCCAGTCATCACAAATGATTAGAAAATAATTGAAATTATTTTTTTAGAAAATGTAGGGACCCTGGTTATGACCTTTTTGTATTTTAATACACATGCATTTCTTTCCCCAGGCTCTGTGGTGTGACCTCAAAGGGTATTTGGGTTTTAGGTTTGGGGTATTGCAATCTCACCGAAACCTCTTGACATTTAGCTAACACACTAAAAAAATGGAAATAGTGTCACATCAGGTGCACAACCCTCATCCTGTTTCAGCACGAGATTAACACATGGTCTTCTTCATCTCCACAGGTAATAATAAGCTAGGAGGGCAGGACTTCACCCAGCGTTTGCTGCAGTACACCATCGAGCGAGTGCGGCAGCAGTACGGCGTGCCGCCCACTCTTAAAGAAGACATCCACCTTCTCCGACAGGCCGTAGAAGCCGCCAAACTCAACCTCACCCAAGAACCTCATGTTCATCTCCAAGTTCCTATTCACCTGCAGACAACGGGAGCGAATGGAGCACAGGAGGAAAAAGTCCTGTTTCAGGAGAAGCTGACACGGGAACTCTTTGAGGAGCTGAATGCAGATCTCTTCCAGAAGATTCTGGCACCCATTGAGACTGTCCTCATAGAGGGCCATCTAGAGAAAGAGGAAGTGGACGAAATTGTCCTGGTCGGAGGGTCTACAAGAATCCCTCGCATAAGACAGCTCATCAGGCAGTACTTTGGGAAGAAGCCGAATACCTCCGTGGACCCTGACCTGGCCGTGGTGACCGGGGTGGCCATTCAGGCAGGCATCATGGGAGGCTCTTGGCCTCTCCAGGTCAGCGCAATTGAGATTCCAAACAGACATCTTCGCAAAACCAACTTCAGCTGATTGCTTGAGAGACTTGGTTGAAGAACTGTTACCTGGACATTTGTCACGTGACTGCGAGCTGCCAAAAAAAAAAAAACGGTTAAACAATGTGTGTGTTATGTTTTTGCTACCTTATATGCATTAGCTTTGAAGTGAATTCCTGATATTGGGCCAAACACAGTGGTTACTTGAACATTTGTGCCAATGTCTGGTCTTGTTGGTCCAAATTACAATTTATACATTGATCTTCAGAACAGATGCAGACTATTTTAGTTCTTTGTTATAAAAATTGCCATCTTTGTGCCTAACTGGTACTAATTGTGCAATAAGTCTTTGACAATTTGTTTTGCCAGGTTCAATGTTGTATTCAGGGAAGCAGCTGTTTGTAACTGAATGATCATTCCAGTCTCAGCTATTTATTTATTTATTTAGCTATTAAGTCTAGTTGATATCAGCTAGCTGTTTCTGTCTACTCGAGTTTTGCTTGTGACTTTTTAATCATTTCAACAGTTAAATGTGTACCGCAGACTAAGCATAGTATGATTTTGACTTTATTTTTTAAAGACTTGTCTTTTTTGTGTTTTTTTTTTTCCTAATAGAATTAAGTATTATTAAATGATAATACCACCTGCTGACTGTTAAATATAAATCATTTAAAATGTACAGTACCAGCATGACCAGTGTGGTATTAAGTTAAATTAAATCTTTAAACTGAAGCACTTACAAAAATGTGAATATATATAAAAGGTATAATATATATATATATATTAGTGTTTAATTTAGCATTTTCTGCATTTAAAAACACGGACCAAAAACAGATATTAAACTTGCTTTTTGTGTTGGCCTGTTTTGTTTACAATATTAGAAGTGAAATACATTATGCAGAGTGAACATTTTAACAGTTTAATGCACTTTACATACAGAAGAGGAGTTCAGAAGATTGCACAAAGTCAAAAGGGAAAACAGTTTATCAGTGCGCATGCATATTCAAAACTTTTTCCTGTAGCTGAAAAATACTGAATTCATATAAATCTATTTTTGTACAGACCTGTACCATTGGATTTGTTGATTATGCACAGAACCTGGTTTGTGTCATTACAGTCCTTTTAACTTTTGCTACTGTGTGAAGAAAATCAAACCTTGTTAAAACTGCAGTGTTTTTTTAATGACTGACCACTGAAACACATAAATTCAAAATAAAAATATCAAACAGCAGAATTGTTCAGCCTCGTCTTCTGTGTGACAGCACAAGCCACTGTAAACAATGTCACATCTCACATCTACAATATTAGGGAAAGGGTCAGGACATCTCTGCAATTGGAAGTCCTGAACAAAATATTTAATACATGAAAAGCTATTTATCCAAAGGGGTGTGACTAAAATGACAAAATAACAGTTTAAAAAAAAATTAAATGAAAATCACTGAACGATAGTCAAACACATTTTTTTATTATAAGACAGCGTCCAAGTTAAATTTCATGGCATCAAAACTCTAAGCCAACTTTTTGTTCTTAAACCACAGATATGTATGCCAAACATGTGCCTAAATTTTCCATTTAATCTGGCATCATACTGACCAAGAAAATAAGGCTGGGTGATTTCCTCCCAAAATAACAACTGAACCACATGCTAAATAGGTGGTATATTAAATACAATAAATATAGCTTGAAGACTAAAGGCAGGCACTCTGTAAACACCTGTTTATTCTTACAAATATTCTTCACAACCATTTGAACAGAAGGCATCATTAGACTGTGAATATCACACCAAATCAAGATCTAGAAATGTAAAAAAAAAAAAATTCTGGCATATTAGGTTATACTCCACATTGGCTGGCTATGGAAGATTATAAAAAATGAAATCCCCCAAAACCAACAGATGAAATCCACTATTTTATCACAGGCATGCTTTCAATACGAAGCAAGTAACAGGCATTCCAGGATCCTCAAGCGTTACGTAGGGGAAGAGGCCACAGATTTGGTAATAGTCAACAGAAGAACTGCCCTTCCTACTTCTCTTTACTGTCCAGAATTTAAAACAAGCAATTTAATAGCTGAAGAAAAAACTCAATTTTATTTACACACGGGTCCATCATAAACAGTAGGCTAAGAGTTGAGTCAGTAGTTGAGAGGAGACACCACAAGCTTGATCAGGATGTGATGTGATTTTTCGTTCAATGAGTCAATAAGCAATGTCTTAATTGGTGTAGTAGTTAAATCCATTTTCCGTAAAGGTATCATCGCTGGAGACTCCGTTGCTCACCTCTGTGGAATAAGACGAAAAGAGGCAATGCAAATTATGCTTAACACCCACAAAGTTTACAAGACCTCCACTATGACAACTGCAAACCAAGGATCTTGAATCATACTCGAGATACAGCTGCTCTGTTCCAAACCCTAGTGAGCTGCCTACTTCAAAAGTGTTTTATTGGGCATCATAGGCGCGATTCTGATGTGAAATAGTTATCATCCCCCTCGTACTCACCATATGCAGGCTACAGTTACCCTGGCCATTGATGCTACAGCCTTGCATGAGCTACCATTCAAGCTGTGGGATGTCAGCAGGGTATGGATTGATGGATGAATGGATGCAGGAAGAGACGGGATGGTGGCAGACAGTGAGAGACAGGAGGGAGAGGGAATGAGATGGAATGGGATGAAGGGATGCAGTGACACAGACTCAAACCCAGGAGGTGGACAGCTACTGTGGCTGACCTTAGAGACAGGGCAAACACACACACACAGAGGCATGCAAACACTGTTGGGACACATGCAAACACAATATTAATCCAAAAACACATTGCATGCAACCCTTGTAGAGTCACCTGGAAGTTAATCACAAAATAACCCCTGACATAGGGATCTTCTGAAGAAACATTATTACTTTGTGATAGTGATTGATGGCTGTACATTATTCAACTTATTAGACAGCTACTTATCAAATAAACACACCACCTGTTCACCAGTGGATCCTCTGCAGTGAATGGGTGCCGTCAGAATGAGAGTTCAAACAGCTGATAAAAACCACAATACTTCACAACAAAAACTCCACACAATTTCAGTCCATGAATTAAAATCTTGTGAAGTGTAATAAAATTAAATAAAGCTGCATGTCCTCTATCCAATATATCGCTTCTTTCAGTTCACAATTGATGGACTAGAATTGGGTTTCTGACGGCACCCATTCACTGCAAAGGATCCACTGGTGAGCAAGTGATGTACTGTAATGCTACATTTCTCCAAATCTGTTCTGATAAAAAAATAAAAAATAAAAAAACTCATCTAACATCTTCACTGGCCTGAGGGGTGAGTACATTTCAGCACATTTTAATTTCTGGGTTAACTATTTCTTTTAAAATAGATACTGAAGTCCTTTAGTTTTGAGTCAAAATATGTCACTAATGAGCTTTTCTAACTTCTTGGTATGAAAAGGGAGACATGGTGGAGTAATATATGAGACATGAAGATTATTTTGCCATGGACAAGGGTGAAATATCTAATTTAGTGATTATTATACAAATATTTGATTGACCAATCAATTATTTCATAGCACAGCGTAATAAGCTTACACATGGTGTTTCATCATGCCTTATAACAAACACCAGCAGGATGTGGTTTGGTGGCTCTTACCAGAGAAGATGAGCTTCTCCTTCATGATGTTGACATCTCTGCTGGATCTCCTGACGGCTGCACTCAGCATGATCTGCTCTGGGTTGTAGCTCCGCATCCCGCTCATTCTCCACCTGTGATCACGTGCACACACAAACACAGACCGTCCTTAGTGACCACATTCAAAAAGAGTTTATGCATTTCTAACTAATGAATCTCACAGTAGTTCATTAATGTTATTTGGAAGTCTATGATAAATACAGTGTATTTTCAAATGTTTGGGTTCAGTTACTTTTTTTTAAATTAGTCCTTTAAAGATACATTAAATAGATCAAAAGTGATGGTAATCAAAAGTGATGGTAAAGACGACTATTATATTACAAAAAAAAATTATATGTTCTTTTGAGCCTTCTATTTATCTATTTATAATCCTGAAAAGATATATCACAGTTTCAACAAAAATATTAAGTTACTGTTTTCTACACTGATAATAATAAACGTTTCTTGAGCAGCAAATCAGCATATTAGAATGGTTTCTGAAGAATCATGTGACACTGAAGACTGGAGTTATGGCTGCTGAAAATAAAACTTAAATAAATTACTACATTATATTTTGATATTAAGCATATTTATATTATTTCACAATAGTATTTTTTTTACTGTATCTTTGATCAAATAAAGTGACATATTTAAAAAATAATAATAAAAATTAAATACCATCCCCAAATTTTTGAAAGGTATTTAATTAATAATATTAAAATCTTTAGCTTTCAGATTCATGCATGAACTAAAAACAAAGCTGATAATATAAAGCTATTGTGACCATCTGTTCAAATTACCCAAAATACAATGCATGTGCTTTACTATTTATTTATTTATCTGGTAATATCTTTTAATCACACACCATCTGTCATCCTTCTGGTGTTTTTTTTTTTTTTTTTTAGTCGAAAACAAAATCATTTGAATTAAACTGGATAGCTGGTAGGAATACTGATAACCTTAACCTTAAAAGAAAGTTTCCATATAAGTGTAAATTGTTTTTGTGGCAAAAAAAAAAAAAAAAAAAACACTCTTCTGCAACAGTAGAAAATTATTCTCTGACTGAAACAAAAGCCATCTGAATAATCTGTAACCGTCAGTCATGTGATCGTCACCCCCTAGTGGAGAAGTATGGAATGATTTAGCAAAACTCTTAAGAATACTTCCTTAATCCAAGTCAATTCACATAATGTACCTCAATTAAATATTAATTATATGTTAAATGATAAGCAGCCATACTAAAGTGCATTCATGTGGGCTGTGGTTTAGTAAGAATTAGTAATAGCATTGACAAGATACAGGTAGAATGAAAGATACAGGGAGATAGATTGAAACAGGGTTATACAGAGAAAGAAGGGCAAGAAAGGGGAGATAAAGACTGGCAGCATGAGCCAACAGCGCTGACCCAATTACCTGATCATGTGATAGCTGAGAGATGCCAGAATGCAGCAGAGAAGAGGAGCATGCACATCAGGCAGAGAGCAAGAAGAAGAGGAGGAGAGGTGGGAGAAAGGGTACAAGAGCAAAAGAAAGGGAGAGAATTAAGAGGTCAGTTCAGAAAAGAAGATGCAAATGTCACTATGGCAAGCTCAGCAAACATAGAGGATCCAAATCCCCACATAACATTGAGTTTTCAATTCACATATTTACCAGTCATGTTGATCTCCGACATTAAACATTATAATGCAAAACACTCTTATCCGTCCTTCCTTCCTTCTCGCTCTCTCTCTCTCTGGAGGCAATCGTGTTTCACAATGCATTCATATTTATTTTGTAAAGGTCAAACAATGTGAATTTCACAATAGAAAGCTGTATTTGATCACATTTGATGAAACCCACTATTTGACTGTGTGAAACACACCAAGCCAAGTTTTTAAATGTCCGTATCCTAGAATGTTTTAGAAGTGACTTTAAACAATATTTAGCTTTCATTACTACAACATTACTGAAAAGTACTGAAAGATTTTTATGTTCACAGAGAACATACAATTAATAAAATAATTAAATAAAAACTTTTATTTAGTAGCAAAAACTAGGATTATTTTTCTGTAAACATTAATACTTTTTTATATTTGCTAATAATGGCTCGCATATGAGGTCACTTAATGCAGACGAGATTGAAATGATATTTTGTTTTTGAAATGAGATTAAAGTTTCATTAAAGTAATTTAGTATGAGAATTGGGAAGTTGGAAAGAATGACTTTGAAACTTTTAAAAACTAATTCTAAAACTTCTGCAAAATATTTTTCGCTAATTGGAATAAAATAAATTAATAAATAAATCAACACCTTGCTTTGTTCTACAAGTGAACTGAAGAGGGTCTAAAAGAGTTTAAGCCAACAATTCTTCTTTCACTACTTTCTCAAAACATTTCATTATAAGGGATGTTAGTGCTAGTGTCCTAAGATCATTTGGTGTTACAGCGTTTGTAGTTTTCAGCACAGGCACTACAGTGGCCTGTTTCCACAATCTAGGGTCTGAAAACACCCTCTGAAAAATATTATAGAACACTGGGGCCAATTGCTCAACACAAACCTTAATTAAATGCCCTCTAATGTCATCTGACCCTGGGCTTTTTTCTATTACACCCCTTAAAAACCTAAATTATAACCTTAACTTTAATTAACTTTGCTTTCTTAAATTCCATTTTAATATCTTTTTGCAATTACAATCTTTTCCCCAAATCACCCTTATTAAATGCTCTACATCCTTCATTCATAAATGCTTTCAGAGATTTTGTGAACTATGTCTTATTGTTTAGAAATATTTTATCCTGCTATTTCCAAGCAGGAGTCATAAAAAAACCATCCCAAAATAAATAAATAATCCAAAAATAACACTGAACTTGATCTCAGGTCTTACTTTGAATAAAACATTGTCCCTATAATCTACAGCATGCCATGTCAAACAAGAGGAACTTACTTCTGGAATATAAATATTCCCAGAACTACAGCAAAGGAGATGAGATCAGTAGAGATCCATATCAAGCAGTACTCATCTGGACTCTAGAAAAAGACACAAACACTTATGAGGCACACACACACACACACACACACACACACCACTAGATGGCTCAAGAGAAATAGATATTACAGCCATCGCTAGATCCTTTTATTTCACTATTAATTATCTAATCTAAAACATGCTTAATAATACTATATTAAATAGGGTAATAATCTCAATATATATTTGATACAAAGATGTCATATTGATCATCTCAATCAATGTATTTAATATATACCCCTTAATATATTTATCATATTTTTGTTATATTCTAGAAGATCTTTTTTTAATAAAGGCAGTATGCTTTTCATTTTGAATAAAGGCTAGAGCAGCAGATGTTGACCAATTATATATCTTGGAAAAGCGTGACAGCTTTGTGCCATTGCTTAATAAATAACCTATACGCAGATGAGAGCTCGTACCATGAGCCAGAGCGGATAGTGCAGCTTCCTCAGCACCTGCGGAGCCTCGGAGGAGACGGACGGCACCCCACTGCACCACAGCAGGGAATACAGCCACGGCTCGTTCACCCAATACAGAGTCAGACTGATGTTGTTTTCATTATACAGCCTATTAAAATAAACACACAGAGATAAATGAATAGCTTTTACACACTTTACAGTGCTTCTTTGGCTAAAGAATTACAGGTTTTTTCATTTCCATTTTATTACACTAGTGCCACAGACACTGCAGCTTTTGTTCCAAAACTGTCCTTCATGGTGTAATGTAGATGTTTTAAGTGAGACCAGGTGCCTGTAAATAGGGCAGTGTCTTACTGGATATCCTGCGCAGAGGCCTGGTTGTAGCGCAGCAGGACCCTGCTGATGCCCTTATGATGGAGTGTGTCGAGAGGCAGCTTCTGCACAGATGTCTGCTGTAAACCTGGAGCCGCTTTCCTCACCATCTCCCTGTTACTGTCCACAGTCCACATCACCTACACATAACACGCATAAAGCTGAATTTAAATGTGTGTTTAAATTATACATATATATATATATATATATATATATATATATACAGTACATATATACATACACACACATAAATATATATATAATTTCTATGCCAATTAGAAAAAAAATGATTATTTTTAATTATTTTATTAAATTCTATTTGCTTGCAATGTAAATGAATCAGATATTTATAACAGTATAGCAGACTAATGTATGTAAATATATCAGTTGTCACGTTGTATCTCCCAATAATATGTATTAATAAGGCATTATGCAAATATGATACCATACATTTTTCCTGTGTGACAGTAAGGTTCAATGCTTGGTTTTATGATGAAAGCTTTGTAGTTTCTATTGTTGATGGCAAAACATATAATGCAAAGCAATACAATGATAACAGAGATCATAATCACAAATACCTCAAAAACATAATCCCAAACGTTCCTCGAAAGCCTGGTATATCATATTTGATACTCAAATAACATGATTTTTCTAATTTCTAAATTATGCATGGATAATCAAGTAAAACCATGTTGCTTAAATCCAGCAAGTGTTTAAATACCATTAGTTATTTTATAAAAATCTAATTCTTACATTTACATGATCAAAACTTTGCAGAAAAAAAAAGTTTTTATAATGCTCATTATTTAGAGGCCTCAGAAATGTGTATAATTTATAGGGTTAACATTATAATCATCATGTAATTGATATTAGTCAGAGCTAGGGGGAGCAACTATACAACCACATAAGACAGGAACAGATTCGTATCCTGAATCATATACTGAACACATCTATTTCAACCCCTGACCAAGGACAATGAGATTTCCAGTAGCACATCAATCATTAGCATCACTTCCTCAAGACTAACCTGGCGCTGTGGTATTCCTGACCTCAGAACAGAGTCCAGGGTGATGTTGACCCAGTCGTGGTGGTGGGGGTGACTGGGCGGCGGTCTGCGCAGAGTAAATAGGACCGAGCTCTTGGACCTAGCCGCTAGTTTCAGCATCTGCTCCAAGCTGCACACTGTCTGATTCCCCACTGACCATCGCTCATACGTTGACATGTACTGCACTGTCCAGAAGGGATCATCCTGCATTCAGTAAAAGAGTTATATGCTGTTATACACACTTATACAGTCCTAATGTAAAAGTCACTTTTGAATTCAGAAGAAAACAAGGGAATTTAGTTAAAATTTTGAATTGATGACTTGTTAGATCTAAAAGGGGAATATATCACATTGGCACTAAACTCCACTTATAACTGGAGCAAAAGGTTCCTTGCACCAAAAACAGATAATTTAGTTTAAGTAACATTTGCATTTAATTAAATACACTGTTTTTCTTACTGTACCTTTAAGATCTCAATATGTTAATGTGCTGAGATCATAACTGTGACTTGTTCTAAGTGACCTGTTTTGCATAAATGGTCAAGAGAGGAACCTGTACATGAATATTAAAGCACATCTACACACAGTAGGGAAAAATGGCATAGAAATAATATTAATTCAGAATTTGCTAGTAATGCCTAGTAATTACAAAGAAACAGCAAGTACCATATTGATTTAAACATTTCATTTTAAAGTAGAAAGACTGAAATAGTATAAACATACTCTAATAATCTAGATTTAAAACTTTGAAAATTAATTTTAGTGTAGTTAATTGAACTCCTATTTCAAATAAGAAAATTAGTTTTTTTCCTGTACATCCTTTAACTATCCTTTAACACTGTTCAGTGTTACCATAAATACATGTTTAGAGTTAATGGGCCGTACCTTTAGAAACCACTGGCCTGCGTTCAGTGAGCTCAAATCAGTCCAGTTGAAGAGTGAAGCATCATCATACTGTCTCTCTGGGAACACTCTCCCCACGTTTGTGGTTCTCCTCAACGTCCGGTCTCTTATGAGGAACGGCACACCATCTAGACTACAGCCAAAGCCAGTGTTAAACAGCTGTATATATGATTAGACAGCACTTAGATTGCGACTGAGAAAATGCTTCCATTAGAGCTGGGTAATATTCAATGCTAAAAAACAGAGAATAAAAATAAGGAGCTGACTTACGCTGTGATTGACAGAAATACATCTTAAAACACTGAATAGTAGGAATGTTGTGCAATAGAAGTAGGTTTATTGCAACTCATTATTATTTACTGTATTTGGCAGATGCTTTTAACAACCTACAGACTTAAGCTAAATGCCTTGCAAGAGTTCAATGGTAGTACATTGTGAAGCACCCGATCTAGGGATTGAACATTCAGGTTACAAGCCAAGGTACTTAACCTCTAAGCCACATTAACCCATTTCATTTTAAAGCAGATATTCCCCAATCATAGCCTGAAAAAAACACAATACAGTGATGGCCCACAAGACTTCCTTTAAAATTTCAATTATTTGTATAGTGTTTCTCACAATATATATTGTTCCAAAGCATCTTTACACTCAGCTGTTGTTTTTTTTTTATGTTTTTTTTTCTGGGGTTTGGTGGTGGTGGGGGGGGGGGGACAACACAATGGGCAAGGTGGATGATCCAAACTGAAACCATTTGATTGTTTTTATGATTTACAATTATACCGTCCTATAATATATATAATATTTGTCAATAGTTATAATAATTTCATATTTAAAATGTAAATGATGATGATGATTATTATTTAATTTTTTAATTTTTTTAGATGACATTTTCTTTGGTACTCAAAATTATGCCAGAGATGCTGTCCATATTGTGTTGCTTGTATTTTTATACAGAAAAGAAATAAAGAAACCGTGAATAAACTGTCTAAAGGGCCAAGAGATGCTATCTCAATCTAAAAAGCCTGAGTGCTGACTGTCTTTAACCAAGATAAATTACAACCCAAATGATGGACATTTTCTGCACCATTATCTAAAGATGTGTGTTAAGTAGACAGTAGATTATAGCTTCTTTATAAAGTCTTCCTGTCTATTCCAGTGTTCAATTACTATGTGCTCACAGGGCTAATAGACGTCACACCAACCTCTCATTATAGCGGTCTCACACGGTCACACAAGGATTCACACTTTGAAATACACACTGTGTCCTTGTGCCTCTAAATACACACACTTGCACATGGCTTTGTATAACCTATTTATCCCTTTCAGTCAGTCACTCTGGACGTCACGTCGGATTACCAACGAATTAGAATCCCAATTCATCAGTCATCCGTCGTGATGTCTCCGTTCCCTCCTTCAGGGAACAAGGGTTACAATACGTGACCAAGACAATTGAACTGTACCAAAAGGAAAATAATTAATGTATGAATACCTGATGGTCACATCCACCTCCAACCCACTAACATTTCTCTGCAGAGCTCTGTTGAACGATAGGAGAGTGTTCTCTGGAGCGAGCTGTACAAGAGAAAAAGAAAAAGCAGACTGTATATCACAGAGTGTAAATATAATAAAAGTATATTTATTCTATTTTATTTACATATAATATAACAAATTCTTAACATATATATAAATGTATTTATTTATGTATTTTAGGTGTGTAACTGGACTCTTTATCTTCTCCCAGCATGATAACCGAAAAAAAAAAAAAAAGACAAAAGATTGGAAACGGAAGAGTAAAATGGTATTGCATATTTGAACCCTATGGAGTTCAGAATGGAAAGATCTTTTTTAAACCAAAATGTGAGACTCTTCTCAAACTGGAGCTAAGCAGGTTGAGCAAAACCTCTTTGATGTTCTTTGGATATAAATCAATAACTCATCTCATGGAGGTTCACTGAGTGCTTGAGTGCCAGGTTCATGCTTATGCAAAGGCATGCAAGCAGCAACTTGAGATCATCTGCACACTGCGGGTCTAGATGTACAGTGCATGTGACATCAATGCAAAATGAAAGACGCTTCTTTTGAAGCACAAGAGAATGTGGAGAGGAATATATTAAGATCAGTATGCATGTGTCTTTGGAGAGCACTTATGGTTATGACACTCATTTTTGAATTCTGTCTTTTAAAGCCATGGTGGTTGATACTACACTTATGATCTCCAACCAGCGCCTGCAGTGTTTTCATAAAGGCTTGTGCTTTTAACCCAAGTTTGGGTGTTTACAGCTGTAAATAAATTATTTTACTACATACAACATCTGAAAAAGGTAAATCCATTTTTGACTAAATAAATCAATAATATATATATATATATATATATATATATATATATATATATATATATATATATATATATATGTGTGTGTGTGTGTGTGTGTGTGTGTGTGTGTGTGTGTAATAAATATGAAACATATATATATATATATATATATATATATATATAAATAAATCAAATGTTTCATATTTATTTATTATACACACACACACACACACACACATATATACACACACATACATATATATATATATATATATATATATATATATATATATATATATATATATATATATATACACACACACACACACACACACACACACACACACACACACACACACACACACACACACACACACACACACACACACTAATTGATAGGCAGGTCAAATTGCCCACAGGTGGTAGTCATCCGAGAGTGTGGGGCAGACGGTGCTGCTACAAAAGGGCAGAGGGAACACTGCTTGGGAGAGGCTCACTTCTCCCCTGCTCCAGACCTGCATTGTGTTCCTCCCTTGATGGTGTAAGGTTCAAGTAGTTGTTACGTGTTTTGAACTGAATTGTATTCCTGTGCACAAGTGGTGTGTTGAAGCCACAAAGTGTAGCACATTTATTTTCTATTGTTATTTCTGTTAAGGTATTAAGAGGTATTGTAACTCACTTTATTTGATTTATCATTAGTATTGGAAGCCGTAGGGAGAGGGTGCCATTTTATTTTGTACTCCATGTTTATCCCTGTTTTTGGTTAGTGAGGGAGTTGAGGAAAGCTTTTGTTGTTGATTTTCTTTTCTTTTACTTGGATAGATTATTTAGTACTCCTCCTGCTAGTCAGCTGCTGTTTTGTTTGTTGTTTTGGCCAGGCCCTCTCCTGAAGACATTTGTTGCTTCCCTTAATAAATAAATTACTTATTTTCTTACTAAGTGGTGGTTTTATTTTCTGGAGCAGAGGACTGATGTGATTCCTCCACGTTTTTCTTTAATTCGTTCCTTTATAAATTTTAGTTACTCTGTTACTCCCACTCCCAACCCTAGACTGGGAAAGCTGGATCGTAACAATATATATATGTGTGTGTATATATATATATGTGTGTGTGTGTGTATATAATAAATAAATATGAAACATTTGATTTATTTATATATATATATATATATATATATATATATGTTTCATATTTATTACACACACACACACACACACACACACACACACACACACACACACACACACATACATATATATATATATATATATATATATATATATATATATAATTGATTTATTTAGTCAAAAATGGATTTACCTTTTTCAGATGTTGTATGTAGTAAAATAATTTATTTACAGCTGTAAACACCCAAACTATATATATATATATATATATATATTGATTTCGACCACAACTGTACAAAAACATTAGCATTTTTCTTTCTGTGCCTCTATAAAATAGAAATGACATGCACATGTTAAAAGCATATTTCAGAGCACAATACACCAATACTACACACACGGGTGTATTGAAAAGCCTTCATAACCACCAAACCTTGAACAACGCCTACACAGAGATTCTCAGCAGCTCTTTCCTGAGTTATATTTAGCTATGACAAGCCATGGAAAAGAAATATGAGAAAGATAAATGGAGGGAGAGGAAGAAAAAGAGAGAAAGATAGTGAGGGATGGAAAGACAGAGGAAAGAGAGAGAGGCACAGGGAGAGAGAAAGAAAGGAACAAATTGCCTCCAGCAATCCTTGATATAGCCTGAACTTGATGAAGCATCTAGGGAAGACAGGAAGTGCACAGCACGATATTGACAATTTGGCATCTCACCATAGGAGCTCCTTGATGGCCGATGATGGTGGGTGCTGCTTTGAGACTCCCACGCTCCATAATACAGGGTGAGGAGATTGACAGCGGAATGAAGTAAAGCGTGAGGAGAACACTCAGGTAGATGAGGAGAACCATCAACTGAATCCCTAGAGAACCAACAACATCGTTATCTGAAGTGACAAATCAGACACAGCTTAAAAAAATGGCATTAACTAAAATGGCTATAAAATTGCTTTTTTAATCAGTTTGAATGGTGATTTATGTCATCTTGGTTGCAGAAACGTCCAAATAAAAAAAAAATTCAAGAGAAAATGCCTAAATGGACATTTTAGATAAGAAACAAGTATACAATGCAGATGTGAATGCTTAGCCAATACACTGAATCTGTGCGGTCTCGTTGTACATATCTAATGTGTTTGCTATTGTTAGTGTTGCTGTAGGTAATTGGATGTGCATAGAAATGTAGGCCAAAGAATGTAATAACTTTCCTTTTGACTGCTTAAACTATAAAGATCTTTAGTAGTATTCTGACACATGTCTGAATGCATGATGTGTGGAATTAAGCTTGCACTGCTATTTAGTTCACATGCTTGCATACAGTATGTTTCGAGGGAGAAATGTAGGTTACTTTGTGAAATTTACTAATTATTAAAACAAAATACACTAACATTGAAAAGTTTGGGGTCATAGTATATGATACTTTTTATGCAGCAAGATTTCAATTTTAAGCAATTGTTGTCCTTTTAAACATTTTTAATAAGAAAGTATTATTGCAAACAAAATTGGCATTTCAGAAATATTTCTAAAGGGTCATGTGACACCTAAGACTGAAGTAACAGCCTCTAAAAATTCAACTTTGTCATTAAAGGAATACTTTACATTTTAAAATACATTCGAATAGAAAGCTGTTATTTTAAACTGTAATCATGTTTCACAATATTACTGCCTTTTCAAGTGCAGTAATGGTGAGCATAAGAGACGACTTTATTTTTTATTTTATTTATTTTTTTACTCATTGACTCCACACTTCTGAATGGTAGTTTATGCTCAGTGTATGTCCCAGAGGAACAGAGAGAAAGTCGTCTGATTAACTAAATGAGATGAGCCAGTTAAATTTGTGCTTGGATGAATCAGATGAGCTTGGGTAAACTGAAATGAGGAATCAATAGCAGTATATTAATTTTCCCTGTAATGCTGTAACATGAAACACCAGCGCATTGAGCTAGTGGTGATAGTAATGTGTCTCTGTGTGGCGATAGGAATGTATCGAGATTTCTCTGTGGAATGATTAACATCTAGTTAATAATGATGACTGAGAGACTGCTCTTTAAGCGAGGAGCTGGATTCGTCTTACTAGTTTTCTCTGCTCGTGCCACCTGTCCAGCCACCAGCCAGGCCAAAGCGGTAACTGCAGCCAAAGCACCCATGTGCAGGAAAGGACCAGTAGCCTGAACAAAAACAGAGTCATTCATTTGTTCTAAATACACAATAAGACAAATATCTAGACAGTGGAGGAACCTCAAGTGTCTGTAGAAAAAAAAAATTACAGAAAAAGATCTCATTCACAAGAAAAACTTGTAGCCTAAGACATAATTTAAAAAGCAATATTCAAAGGTTTGGAGAAAGTAAGATTTTAAAAGGTTTCTGAAATCTCTTTGCTCACCAAGGCTGCATTTGTCTGCTCAAAAGAACAGTAAAATTGTAAAAAAAATGTAATATTATGACATTACAATTTTAAATATTCTATTTTAACATAATTTAAAGATCACATGATATTTTAGAAATCATTTTTAATGCTTCTTTTGGTACTCAAGAAACGTTTCAATGATTCAAAACAGAAGTACTGCTTAACATTCTTGTGAAATAAAAAAAAAAGTTAAAAAGAACAGCATTTCCTTGAAATGTAAAACAATGTAAAAGTCTTTACGGTCACTTTTGATCAGTGTAATGTGTCCTTGCTGAATGGAAGTCTAAACTTCTTTGAAAAAGAAAAAATAATCATTCTGATCCCAAACCTTTTTTTTCAACAGTAGTGTAACTACAAACATTAACACAGAAATTCCCTGACATTTTAATATTCCCAATGTCTGACTTTTGAAATACCATATATATATATATTCAGGGTTTCCAAGACTGTGGGAACCCATGAAATCAGACATCTAAAAGAACGTACCTGAAGAGAAATCCAAACTACATCCCATTCCTCTCCCCACATCTGAGTGACCGATATCACACTAATTATCGTAGTGAGCAAAGCGGCTGTGACACCAACCTAGAGAAAAAACACAGACCACTTCATTTTATGCAATTCTACTTCATTTATTCAGCAAACTACACTGAAAATCCACAATGCTCCATTTCTGTTCATAAACAAACAGAAAATACTACTTTAACTCCGCAAATGTGGCCAGAAAGCCTCAGGGCATAACAAAGTGTCTGTGACACTGTGTCAAGGTTAATTTGGTTTGTCTCGCATAAACAGACAAGGTTTTCTTTTTCTATTCTGGGAAAAAACATTTCAGAGCTTGACGGGTACCTTGTGGAGCCAGTGGAGGTTTAACTGCTGCCCGACAGCCACATGGCACAGGGCTAAAATCTGGACCAAAAAAGGACAAATATTACATTCAGTGAAAAACTGGATGACAGCAACTGTTCAGATGAAGTGATAACTGGGGTATGGAGCTAAAACATCATAATAATGCCAAATGGTGACACATGTACTCACATGTCTGAAAGAGACAGTTACAACAGCAGTTACAACTCACCGTTAAAAATGCAATATAGGTGAAACCAGCTGCTGTAGCAGCCAATATGGGAACGGTTCCATCGCTCCACTCCCCTGAACGGTTATATAAAAACCTGTGGGAGCACAATACCGGAAAAAAAATGTTAGCAGTTGATTCTTCAGCGTTAGATTTCTTGCTTATCTTATGTTATGATCAGACTGCATTAAGGCTTAATCAAATAACCAAGCCCCTGAAAAAAAAGGCTAATAATCTTTCGATAGGCTACACATTTATCTTGCTCACTCTCATGAGAGCTCAGGATTATATACTTTTTACAAAAGAGGTGGATGACAGTGAAACTTTTTTAACAAAAAAGCATAATCTGCCTAGTGTGTACCTTTGAAACAAAGGGAGATAAAGCTCATGAGACTACAGGGCACAGCAAGGTCAGTATTAGCATTATTTAACATCTAAACTCATGAGAGTGTGATCAGAATTGAACACGCTGATTCATGAATATTGTCTGCAGTAAATCCTATATACTCCTTACTATTTTATTAAAATGGTGAGTGTAAAAGGTCATATTATCCCTTGATATGTTAGTAGTATGCTATGTTTGTTACATTACATATTATTATCATTAAATAATTTATTCTTATTTTTTAGTTTTTTCCTTCTGTATTCAATGTCATATATGTACAGATTCCTTGCTCATTCTGATCCTAAATAAGATAAAACGAATTAAGTAGCATTCAATAATAATAACAACAATAAAAATCATCTTTTCCAAATAATTCCCAATTTTATAAACAGAAATGACTGAATAATAAGATTAGAAAAATCTGAGAAGAAAATTTGCAGAAAATTAATTTCGCAATTATTCAGCAAAGATGTATTCAATTTATTAAAAGTGGCAGTGAAGACATTTATAATGTTACAAAAACATTTTGAACTTTCTGTTTAAAAATATTAATTGCCAATATGGTAATAAAATATATTTTAAAACGTTATTTTAAACTGTTCCAATGTTTCACAGTATTATTATTTTTCTATATTTTTTAATCAAATAAATGCATCCTTGGTGAGCACAAGAGAGTTCTTTCAAAAACATTTTAAAATGTTTACTGATATCAGCCTTTTGTGTTGTTGAGCACATAGAACACATGTACATCTATACTGCAGCAATAGTGTTGGAATGTTATTCTGAGCCTAGGACCAGAATGGAAAAATGGGGCAGGCAGATTATAAATCACCGTAATCACTTTAGAATTGATTGCCTAAATGTGTCTCAGTGGATGGAGCCATATCAAGGGTTTGCCTGCTAGATGCATTCCCTGTCTGATCACAGATTCTACATGCACAGTCCTTCAGGGCAATAACTGGAGGTCGTTGTGAATCAACCCTCTTGTTCTCTACAGTAATATCAAGGACTGTACCTCCCCTGAGACTGTGTGGGAGGAGAAAAGTGACATTGAAAAGGAAAAGAAAGCAGGAGATGAAAGAATTAAAAAGATCAGGAGAAAACAACCTTGAGCAACAAAGCAAACAATGGCTTTCGCTGTCACATTGTTTTTAATGTCCTCAATCAGTTTTACAGAGCATGTGGCTCCTGGAAAATGGAAGATTATGTATCAACAGTTACTGTAAAAATGTCAGAGAGTGACTTATTACCTAAACCATAACTGAATGTAAATGTGGGAGTTTGTTAATATTTTACAGGATTATGTAGATATATTTTAACATGATATATAAATGAATAAATACTATATTATAATATTATATTATCAGATTTTATTTAATATCAAAGTAATATATATGTATATGTTAGTATTTTATGCATACTACATACTTATTACACAAAAGTGAGCAACAGACAAACATTGAATTTTGTCTAAAATCCTATAATCCACTCTGCTCAACTTGACCTTCCATTTAATGTTTAACAAATTAACTGGAAATAATAACAGCCTCAGTTTCAACCTCTTTTTCTTCACTCATTGTTTAATTGGACTTACAAAACACATTTTTACAAAAAACTTGCATTCAAAATACAAAATAACTGCTTTTAAGATAACAACATACTACTACTCTTATTAATTTATTGCATAATGCATACTGTTTTGCATGCTAAAAGTAGTATGAAGTATAGAGTATGTACTGCAAAGTATGCAGTAAGGTATTCTATTCTGAATACAAGCCAAGAACAGCCCAGCATTTCTATAAAACTACATGCAATCTGTTCTATCAGAGACCTTTCCATGAACTCTGGATTACCAAGGGTAGGATTATAACAAATTTGATTTTGGAAAGCTCATGATGGAGACTGTGGGATCACTGATGAAAGTTTATAAGGCCCACTCACCAGTTAAACTCGCTGTAGTCATTATGGGCCTCCCACCAGAAGTAAAACCACACCAGTAACAGGGAGAAAGTGCAGAAGAGAATGAAGGACCACAAACACTCCCACTGGAACAAAGAAACACAGCAAACAAATAAAAATAAATATATATATATAAATAAATAGGAGTTCAAATAATTCTGTTATATAATTTGTGATTATAAGCATCAGTATTAATAAATGGGGTGGTGCCAGCATGAATTAATACAATCAATGTGAGAAACCATGCCAAAAGATAAATCGAGAACAAATATTTCAAAATACTGTCAAAGCTGTTTAAAAACTAAGTGAAATTTAATAGAGTTCTTATAGTGCCTCAGGACATGACTGCGTAGTCACATTAAACTCAGTTAATATGAATAAAGCTACTCCAATAGTGAGGCCTGCCTTCATCACAGATTCATTAGTGATACATTAGTCCAATTATTATTATTATTTTTAACACAATGAAATTGGGTTTGTGGATTAATGGCTAATGTGCAATTACATAATGAAAAAGAAAACTGAATAAATTAATGTTGGAATGGACTAATGTTACTATCATTTCCAAATCAAAATCATACAGAACAGTTAGAAAGCATGTATTAATTCCTAAGCCCAATAACGCCTAAATATAGATGGATACAGAGGATTATGGGTAATTCTGAGCAGAAAAATAATAGACACAAATAAATGCTGCTAAACCTGAGATCTCCCACCAGCATCACAGACTGAGTGCATCAAATCAATATCACACCATAAAACAGGTCAAATGTCAGGTTCAGTATTGTTTTTCCAAATTAGTTTTCCAACGAGTTTAAAAATGGCATCAGACTGAGAACAACAGAAATGTTTAGCACTGACAAGTCATTGCCGCCATAGTAAGAGTGTTGGTGGCTGCAGTAGAGAAGAGTGGTTGCAGAGTGTTGCTATGCAGTTATTACGGTACCAGTGATCTATAATATATTATATATATAGATATATTATATATATAGATCAGTGTTCGGTACTCTGATTAGCTTTTAACATGTTGCTAGGCTGTTGCTAGGGAGTTCTGAGTGGTTGCTAGGTAATATAGACCCAGGTTTTGAGACATAGCTCAGGTCCCTCATACAATGTAAGTCTATGGGATTTTTTTTTAGAGATGTACCGATATTAAATGTCTGTCTGATACCATTAATACAATAATTATTTTCATGTTATGGCTTATAACCAATAAACTGCCAATATTAAAATACCATACAATTTTTGTGTAAATTCAAATTAAAACACTAAAAACTAAAATAAATTCATTTTAAATCCTACAAGTTAATTTAGGCATCACAACCAATGGATATGTATTTTGAGATTTGCTTAAAATTGCATAGTTTTATTCAATTATTATTGTTTTTAAGATCTACTTTACGTGAGCATTAAAAGGTAAGGCGAATATAATCTACTTTTACAAATAGTGGGAATTAGCATAACAATACAGACCAATACAGATTTCTAAGCATAGGGTTTATCATAATTTATAAAGGAAATCAAAAAAACTAAAAACTAAAACACTTCTCTTCAACATGCATCATTCATCATGTGACAAATTTTAAGTTTATCACTCAAGTAATAAACTTAGTAGAACACACAACCTTAAGGAGACGACAATAGTTCAGTGTATGAATTGATAAACACGGCTGTGTTTTTGGCACTCATGTGGTTGTCGCAGCTGAACAGATTGCCATGACATCATCAGGTCCACTGAGCAACAAGCAGCATACATCTACACAGAAGGGGTTCAGAACAGCGCTGTGCAGCAAATCGTGTTTCCTCTAAATGAGAATATTATCTCATCATTAAGCCTCAAAAAGCTTATTTTGGAAAGCCTCGTTTCATTCCTTACTGCTGATCTAAGATGGCAGCACCACTCAACCCCTTAGTGGCCTACCAAAGTAAGCACTTTTTACACTATTTCCCGAGGGGAGAGTTGAATTTGTATTGTGTGTCTATGACAGCATCGACAACTGTTACATCAGGCACAGAAACACGTCTATGAAGAAAATCAAAGTAACAATTCCCTTTAAAACTATCAGAGTAAAGCTTTGCAAGGCGCAGTTGTTTTAACAAATTGGTTTCTAATTGGTTTAGGTGGGGTGAAATGGCATGGTTACAGTGGCAGCCTTTAATCATCTTCATTAAGTTAAACAGGCTTATCTGATGCTGAAATACGGGCATAATAATAATAATATCTCAAGCTGAGATCTGCCAAGGACTGGCTGCAATTATGAAAATTAGCCAGCAGATTTTTTTTGCGTTTCCTGAGGAAACAACCAAGCCAAGCTAAAAAAAAAAATGCCCAAAAACAATACAAACAGAAACCTAGAAACAGCGAAACGCAGCTTTTTCTTGAAGTGCCTTGACTTTGACGCCCCGGAATTATAAAATGTATTCATACAGTAAGTATTAGCTGCACACAACTGCTCCTTTGAGGCACCATCTGTAGTTCAAAATCCCACTGACTGCTAAATATTTATTCTACAGAGGCAAAGGGCAAAGAACGCAGGGAGGCCAGCTACCCGATGTGAGAGAGTGAAGATGAGGCGGTGGGTGGAAGTGAGCGGACTGAAAAATGAAGTGGATAATGTAGAGGAAGCAGCTGAGCAATGTCCTTTCATAACAGTCCCTCAGCAGTAAAGTCCATCCGTAAGCAATGTGCAAAATCAGGCTCTTTCTACACAGTGGACTGACCTGGTCTGGAATAGATGTCATGTAATCCATTAAAGGGGGGGTGAAATGCTATTTCATGCATACTGAGTTTTTTACACTGTTAAAGAGTTGGATTCCCATGCTAAACATGGACAAAGTTTCAAAAATTAAGTTGTACGTTTGAAGGAGTATTTCTGTTCCAAAAATACTCCTTCCGGTTTGTCACAAGTTTCGGAAAGTTTTTTTCGAGTATGGCTCTGTGTGACGTTAGATGGAGCGGAATTTCCTTTTATGGGTCCGAAGGGCACTTCTCCCGGAAGAGCGCACGCTCCCGTATAGCAGAGCAGAGACAAGACATAAACTGACCAGAGCGAGAGCGAAATGTCACAAAAGAAGTGTGTTTTTGGTTGCGAGGGCAAGACAACCCTGCACAGATTACCAAAAAAAAAACAAAAAAAAAACATTAAGGGACCAGTGGATGGAGTTTATTTTTAAAGAGCATCGACGGAGTTGTGCAAGTGTTTTTGTTTGTTCCCTGCATTTCGAAGATGCTTGTTTTACAAACAAGGCCCAGTTTGACGCCGGATTTGCGTATCGTTTATTTCTTAAGGATGATGCAATCCCAACGAAAAATGGTCACGATCGTGTGTTGGAACCGCAGGCGGTGAGTAAAACTGCTTAAAATTTCTCTGCCTCCTTGTTAGTGCGTCTGCCTCCCATGCCGGAGACCCAGCTTCGAGTCCCGCTCGGAGCGAGTTGTTGCTGCTGCTGCTCTCGTTCAGTTTCAGCCTCTGGATCATAAATAAACGGCTGAATCTGTCATGACTGTTAGCCATGGTTTGTTTTGGATGTTTTTTTTCCTCACGGTAATGTCACAGCTCCCAGACGCGCTCAACGCAAAAGCTTACTCGTGCTCGTGATTCTTTACCTCCGCCCACACGTCACGCCTCCAGCGGCTCTTGTTTTTCCGAAAAAAATCGGCACAGACTATTTTTCTCTTATAAATATAATAAAACTAAAGACTTTTTGGAGATATGAAGGATGCAGTACTACTCTATAGATATTCCAGATTAACAGGATATTGAGTGAAAATGAGCATTTCACCCCCCCTTTAACAGTACTGTTTAAAGAAAAGAGTGATTATTATACTGGTGTACAGCAGTACCTTTAGATATGCGACTCAAAAAACTAGACAACACAACTGAAAAGAAAATGTCATTGGAGGTAAAATTTATATTTGGTGGAATTAAATTTTGGCAGTATAACAGGAAATATGCAAAAATGACCTTCAGTAATCCACATGGATTCAATTTAAGACTACTAGTGCTTCATGGATTACTTTGATCATTTCTACTGAATGGACCAGTTGTAGTAGTGAAAGAGGTGTGACGTACAGTACATTTTCACTACAGTGTTGGCATTTCCATATGGTTATTTTTGGTCCTGAAAATTGTTCACTACAGCTTGACAGTGTCTGCTTGAGGGTTACAGCCAGAAATGCTGGATGTCTAAATGAAAAGGTTGTGAACATGACTAATTTCCACTTGAAATGACATCTTTATTTCTATTCAAAATGTTCCATTGATGTTAATTCTTATGTAAAAATCATTGTGGTTCAATAATGTGTCGGCAGCAACAAAGAGTACTTTTATTAGCTGCCTTTGCAAATATTTAAAAAAATTACAAAATGGAATGTGTACTTCAAAAATGAAACAACATGAATGACAAAGAACTAAATGTCAGATGCACATCAATCTCTATTCAACAGCACTCGATAGACAAGGTCTCTGTAAATTAATACTTAAAGGGATATAGTGAAATCTGACAAGAACTTGAATTGTAGGTAAGCCTTTTAAGAATGCGGCTCTGATCTGTAAACACAAGCCCTGAATGACTGCAACATGAAGAACATTGCAGAGAACAGATTACTATGTGCAAGACAGTGTCTAGGGGACAGAATGTAAACACAGACATAATCTGTATTCCTGAGGGATGGAAAGTGTTTAAGAGCCCCAGTTTGTTGCTGATGCCGTCTAAAGATGCATTTAACTGTCTGTGTCTATGAGTTTCTTCCAGTCGAATGGAAATCAAAGTCTTCAGCCTGAGGGAAAACACTGACTGGTTGGTTGGCCTCTGGTTAAGACTGTAATGGTTTTGTACATGCTGTAAGTGGGTACATGGGTAGAGTCACCATCTCTCATTCCGCATCATGTCTCTGGTGACACCCTGCCCTCAGTAGCGACGGGAAGAGGAGACATTTTAACATACAAAACTGTTCACCAGACAAAGAGCTATTTGAACTTCCTTTACCAAGGGTTTACCTAGTGAGGTGTAAAAAGGGATATTTTGCCCAAAAATGAAACCTCTGTCATCATTTACTCACATTGTTCCTAAATTTATTTGACTTTTTCACTTATGGAGTGCAAAAGAAAATCATTTGAAGAATGTTCCTAACCAAATAGCTTTGGTGTCCATGGAGAAAAAAAAAGGGAGGCATTTCTCAATATCTTCTTTTATTTTCCATGGATGAAAGTACTTCAGGTTAGAATAACATGAGAGTAAGTAATTGATGACGATTAAAATTTTGGGGTGAACAACCTCTTTAAAATATATATATTTTTAGGGATACACCATAGCTTGGATGCTATTGTCAAAAAAAAAAAAAAACAGAAACAGAAACTGTTAATTCAACTGACTGGATAACAGTGAAGAAAAAGCAGCACAATTGTGAAATTATCCTGGTTTAATTACTTTTAACATAATCAATGGATGGTTTACATCACATGTATATTTAAACAATATTTTCAATATTTTTGACCCAGGGATGTAAATTCACATCAAGGAAACTAGTCACCATCACTTAATAATTGTACATTATTCTACATTTTTTCTTTCCAATATTTTACTTTGTTTTACTATGTTTACACAGCAGCAGGACATTACTGTCAGTCCAGTTTGGAGGCTTACTATGGTTACGTTTATAGAGAAATTGGATATGAAAGAGATTGACAACCACTTTCTATAAACAGTGACTCACAGCCATATTTTGAGTGAATTCAGTTAGTTAATGTGAGCCGTCAACAAATAGCTGAACAAAGCAAATCAAAAACATTTAAAACGTCTTACTGAGCCCAAACTTTTGAACAGTACGGTCTATAATTAAACAGTTCTTCCACTATATGCCGGACGCTGCTGGTATTGTGTTTTGTGAGTTATATTGGCTTGCACAGACCATGCAGGGGCCCATGGGAGAAAAGAACACTCCCATTCACATGCTCTTTGTGTTGGGATACGTAAATGGAAAAACTCTCAATTATTACTGAAGAGGGATCTCTTTTCAGTGGAACACAGCTTAAACAGGAGATGATCACACATTTCTCTCTCACACACATACTCTTACCAGACACGAAGACAGGCTTCATATAGAATAATTCGACAGAACTAGTCATATTAGACCACTGTATCCCATGCTCTTTTGGGGTTAAAGCACAAAGCCTTTGTATTGCATTTGAAATGCCAGATGGGATCTCTCGGTTCCAGTGAAATATATATACGCTTTGCATCCTCCCTGGTCTCACAGCTGAGATTTTGATATGAGAGTGGGACAAATATAAAAAATTATGAATTAGACACATGGTCTGAACTGGCTGTTTCTGTGGACAGGGTCAGGCCTCCCGTTGCAGACAGTCAAGACTGAGCTGAAATCGCTGACAGCACAGTACAAGCAGCTGAGAGCCAGAGAACAACAGGAAACCAGGCAATGGCTTAGTCTTCTTCTGTAGAATTAAGATGGAAATCTTATATATCTGTTATGGCTCATTTTATTATAGTAGGCATTGATCCAACTGCACAGTGATTGATGCATATCATATCTGGTTGACTCACAGTACAGTATGTTCGGAATCTGAAAAGGGTTTAAAAGCAAGCTCATACCCCTACCATGAGCATGGTACCATGAAGGCCAATGGTTCTGAATGGAAATACTATGGAACTATATAACAGAAACGGATGATTATCACATACAATTATCGGGATTCACTTAAAAGGAATTCACTTTAAGGTATTTGAATACCATGGAAGGACAAACATACAGTGGGTAAAGAAAGTAATCACCCCCCCCCCCCTTTAAAATAATAACTTTGCAGCCTGAAATGAATACACTGCTGCCACCACCATGCTTTACTGTAGGGATGGTACTGGCCAGGTGATGAGAAGTGTTACTGTAGGGATGGTACTGGCCAGGTGATGACAAGTGTTACTGTAGGGATGGTACTGGCCAGGTGATGAGAAGTGTTACTGTAGGGATGGTACTGGCCAGGTGATGAGCAGTGCCTGGTTTCCTCCATACATGACGCTTGCCATTCAGGCCAAAGAGATCAGTCTTTTTTTTTATCAGATCAGAGAAGTTTGTTTGTGACCATTGGGTTCTTGCTCACCTCCCTGACTGAGGCCCTTCTCCCCGATCACTCAGTTCAGCCCACTCTAGGAAGAGTCGTGGTTCCAAACGTTTTCCATTTTCAGATGATGGAGGCCACTGGTCTCATTGGGACCTTCAATGCCGCAGAATATTTTCTGTACCCATCCCCAGATCTGTGCCTTAACACAATTCTGTCTCGGATGTCTACAGACAATTCCGTCTCGGATGTCTACAGACAATTCCGTCTCGGATGTCTACAGACAATTCCTTAGACTTTATGGCTTGGTTTGTGCTCTGACATGCACTAACTGTGAGACCTTACAGTATGTAAACAGGTGTGTGCCTTTCCAAATCATGTCCAATCAACTGAATTTACCACAGGTGGACTCCAGTCAAGTTGAAGAAACATCTCAAGGATGATCAGTGGAAACAGGATGCACCTGAGATAAATTTTGAGTGTCATGGCAAAGGCTTTGAATACTAACAACTGTTTTTTTTAATATAACTTTGGAAAGATCTTAAACTTCTTTCACATTGTCATTATGGGATATTGTTTGTATAATTTTGAGGAAAATAATTAGAATTTAATCCATTTTGGAATAAGATGAAGTGCTGTGAATACTTTCTGGATGCACTGTATATACAGTATGTATTTACATTTATATATTTTATATCATTTATATCATACTGTATATATATTTATATATGTTTTAAAAAAGCTTTACAGTTATGTTACTTACAGTAAAAAAAAAAAGCAATTTAAAATACATTAAAATATTTTTTCTTAAGTAAAAGTAAAATGTAATTTATGTTTAAAAAGGTCAAATTTAAAGAAGATGCAAGAGAAGGTTGCCAGGCCATTGATATGCAGTTGCTAAGATGTTTTGAGGGGGGATTTAGCATGATGCTACTGTATGCTTAGCATGTTTCACCATGTTTAACTAGTTGCAACTTGTTACGTTGTTCTGGGTGGTTGCTTATCACATTTTTGGTCCATATTTTAGTCCAGAAAAAGTTAAGTCTATGGGATTCTTTCACTCATTTTATTGACTAGCAAGCAAAAATATATAATAATAATAATAATAATAATAATAATAAATAACTCGGATCCATTGGAATAGTCCCTGTGTGATTTGATGTCTGTAGTACAAGTAAGCACCAATAACAAAAGATATACTTAAAAATATTTAAGCAAAAAAGTTTGCAAACAATTATCAAACTTCCTCCCACAGATTCTTTAGAAACTGATGTAGTTTCCCAGGTGTTATGTGACAGTCCTCCTTTCATAATCGACATGCATCTGTACTGATAAGCCTCTAACTTTATCTTGGTTTCTCTGACAACCATCTCTCCAGCTCTTCTCAGCAACATGACCACGGACAAAATCTGTGTCCCTTATTTTCAACACAAAGCCTTCTCCTTTCGCTTGCGTTCTCATCTTACAGCCTGATTCTCTGACAAGCAATTGTGTCCCAACTCTCTTTTCCCACAGGGACCTTTACGGAGTACACATCTGAAAACAGCAATGCTCAAAGGCAAAACTCTCTCTGAAAAAAGCAAACATTAACAAATGCACCTTCAAGGACTTTTAAAGGATTTCTGATTAGCATAATAAAAAACATTGAATGAAAAGACACTTCTGTGTTTCTGTGTACACAGACATCCCCATGACACAGAGAAATCTGCAGCTGCTGTGCAAGCTACACATTCCACTAACGTAAAATTTAAACAGACCTGAAATGTTTTGATAAAAGCCTTCTTTTACTGAAGCAGAACACCCCCCACATGGGCTCTTGGCCTCGCTCACTGCATTAGGCATAGGCAATGAGGATAATACCATTTGTTGGCAGTCTGGAGACGGCTCTTTCAACATCCATAAATAATGTCATGATTCCTCTGATGTTCAGCGCATGTCCTATAATTAAATGCAGGGAAGCAGTATGCTAGACAAAAAGTACTTGTATGCATAAAACACTGATCTTTATTTGCTTATACTTGACTCTGTTAAAGCAGATGAGAGCAAACCCAAATCAAAAAACCTTTAAAACAAAAGGAGAGTGAATAATATGATTCCTAATTAAATGTTTTTAACACCTATGACTAATATCTGCTTGCTGAGGTCAATTAATGTCTAGAACATAATTCACTATAGTAAAATCAGTAATGAAATGCGTTCTCACTTTTTATGTTTTATTACTGAATAAGGTCTGGATATTTTATATGTACAGTATTCAGTGCAAATGTTAATTCAAAATACACTGAGAACATTTTTTAATGACTGACCATGTGATCAGATCTTCAGCTGACCTCTTAATGACCTGGAATTTCTTAAGCTTGTGTTCTCGTATTGACACTAAATCATGTCTATACACAAAACAAAGATAATGACAGAGGTGTCTGCACAGAGTTTGTGATCAGCTAATGAATTTTTACCCCATATGGCACTTTGACCCTTAATTGACTAATTTAACTGATGATCTTTTCAAAAAAGTTTCCTTGGAAACTATGACTCAACATGTGACCTGATTATTTTCTTATCCTAGATAACCTACACTTTTCAAAATAAAGGTTTCAAGAAGGGGATTTAGTAGCAATGCAACAGAAGAACCATTCTGTTTTTCAAAATAACCTTTCTATAACCAGTTCTTAAAGAACCTTTTTTTATGTGAATAATATTTGTATAGTTTTAAGAACCTTCCATTATAAATGCAATGGAACCTTTAATGCCATTAAAGAACCTTAATTTTTAAGAGTGTGTTATATATTTAAAACGATCTGCATATGTATAGGTTGTTACTTAAAAGTTAAGAACCTACAGAGTTTTCTAAAGGACTCCACACAACAACTAACATGGTGGATCAGCATAGTCTGATTCACAGAGGAATCATTTATGTGACTCTTTTGAGTCAGTTCTTTTAAACAGATCAATTAAAATGACTCTTTATTGGGTTTGAATTAGTCTTCAAATAGTAAAATCATAATGAAATGACAAAGAATCAGAAAAGTCAACAATTGCTTGTTAGAGTCACAGCAGTTTTTTTGGGCAGTGTGGACCTGCCTTAAAAACTGTTCATGGAAATCTGTCCGAATCACTTTACCACATCAAAACTGTTCACATAAACAATCAGGTCAAATAACGTGTGATAAACTTCAAATGAGACATCTAAAATATTAGCTTTGTGATTGGAGCTGTAATTAAGTCTTCACATCATATCAAGACGGCTTGGCGACGGATAACTCACCTTGGTGGTGTCATCATGTGACCGCTGATAGCGCTTCCAGCGGCATCCGTAGATCCCGGTTAGACATGACAAACACAGCTGTCTCTCATAGACCTGTAATGGTTGGTGCTTCACCATGCTCCTTCAATCCAGACTCCAAACCGCCTCACTATCATCCCACTCACCGCCAAGGACCCTGTAAAAAGACACACACAGAGCATTGCATAAAACAAAACGTGTGTTAGCATTAGCACTATGTAACACTTAAAATAGATAGACACATCCATAAATCTTATGAGGGAAGGAAGTGGAGAACTAAGAGTCTATGTCCAACATTGTCACTGCTCAATGCCATTCCAGATCCTCTAAATAGAAGTTTTTACTACATGTTTGATTTAAAAATAAAGAAATAAATACAGCCTACTTTCTGTCTGATCCCATTAACACCTAAAAACTGCCAGTGTATCAGTAGTGGACCCTCAACCGTCCTCGCGTTCATGTGTGTCAGTCACCAGATCGGCACAGTGTCTGTATTAATCATCGCTGAATTGCCCAAGAGAATAAATTCACATTCTTGCAGCCTCAGCTCAGAAATGTTCCCCTACTTATCAGTCTCTGTGAGTGCGGGACTAAGCCTCTGGAACCCTTATCAGGGAAAACAGGACGGCCCTGGAATCAGCCAAAACACTGTCATCTCATTTGCACAAATCTAAGCACTGTGGAAAAGCTGACAGAGAATTACTTTCAATGTTGTCTATTGTTGTATTTCTGCTACAAATTCAGTTTTAAAAAAGTTTTATGTTTAAGAAATGTTTATATTACTGTTCAGAAGTTTGGGGTCAGTATTTTATTTATGCATTTATTAATTTATTATTCTGAAGGAAAGAAAGAAATACTTTTATTCGGCAAGGATGCATAAACTGATCAAGAGTGACAGTAAAGACTTTTCTTTTTATCAAAGAATCCTGTTTTCAGCATTGATAATAAGAAACGTTGCTTAAGCCTCAAATCAGCATATCAGAAAATAAAAATATTACACATGATTTCTGGTTCCACTGTATTCCTAATCAAATAAATACAGCCTTGGTGAGCATAAGACTTAAAAATCCTACCGACCCCGATCTTTTGAGTGGCCATATATATTTTCATAAACTTTTTAGGGCTGTAAAAATATGACATATAGGCTGATCTAGACAGAAATAAAGTTCATGAAAACAAGTCATGTCAAAAAAATACACAAGAAAATTTTCCAAATAAATCTCCTCGCTGCATCTGATGAGGGCTCCCGTATTTTATTAGCATGGCTCATCATATCTCTGAACGCTTATCTGCTAAATAGATCATTGCGAAGTGCACCCAAACATTAATCAGGGACATCAGGGAGAGAGCAGAGACCACCTGCAGTCTTCCATGTGCACTGCACTGGTGGGAGGCGTATCTGGCATTTAGAGGACCCAACAGAGCAGTGGGAGTTAGTTTACATCATCAAGGTCTCATGTGAATGTCCACTTCAAAAGTAACCCAAAGGTTTATGGAAAATAATAGCAGAGACTCTTCTATTGATTAGCTGAACATAACAGGCAACATCAGACATCACATCACCTCATTTCAACAATGATGAATCTGCAAAGGGCTACGTTGAAGGTTAGGACCCGTGATTTTGAACTAGCATCAGCTACTCTACTTTAGAAAAACCAATGTCCTTGAAGATAAATATGAAATTCTGTATTAAAATGCTCTGCTTTTACAAGCCAGACAGAAACACACTCTTTTAAGGGTGTTTATATGACGTAAATGACTTCTTACATAACCAGAATGAGCTTCAATGACCTTGTGTTTCTATAAATTAGCTGTCCGTGTTTGTTAATTGTAATGAAAGCAATTATTTTTGCTCTCACATGAAGAGAAGAGAATCTATTTTGGAGAACTGCCAAACAATGAAGCATATTTCCTGCTGTGTGTGTGGCAGTTCTTGGAGAGGAAAGGTAATCTATAGAGCAGGTAGGATAATTATAGGGTTAATTTGATCTGGTCATGCCAGACATGGCTGAAAGACTTCTTACACCAAGTTTTTAAATTTTTAATGGATACCAGGAAAATCTAGAATGATATTTTTTTTATATAAAAAAAATCATCATGTATTCACTCATTTATTTCAGCCAAACATTAAATGGCACAATAAATGAACACAGGAGGTTAAAATAATTAAGTCACTGTTGTTATGAACTAGTGATGAAATGCAGCCGTCAGCTGTTCCTTGTCTCAACAGAACTCTCTGAAAAGGAAAACATGCTATTACACAAGACCACGCTGAAGTCACATTGCAATACAAAACTCTACAAGTCTCCTTAAATATATCAGCTTTTTGCTGGGTCACCAGTTAATTAAATTATTAGTTGAAAGGGTGAAGGTAAACACGGTTAAGCATTTGGGAAGAAAAAAAAGGTTCACTTTTAGACACTGTCAGTGTAATTGTGCATATAGAATTTTCCCTATGATTTCTACCGGACTTCTCAGAAAATAAAACACATAAAGACACACAGATTCTGTTGACTTAATCAATGTGAAAGAAAGAGTTCATGTCTAGTTGACTCTTGTACCATTTTTTTAAGACTCTGAAATGGGTGAGAGCTTAGGAACAATATTCTCTTTTTCTGCTACTTAATTTCCTATTGCCCCGCAACAGTGACAAACAGCCTCCATTAAGGGAAACGGTTCAGCAGTTTGCATCTCAGATTAGAGTAGTACGGAAAGGTTGAGTTAAAAGTGTATATATATATATCAAAGACAGTTTCAAGAGCCTTAAAGTGTGGTCACATTTGTGAATTTTAGACTAAATTTTGTGGGCAAGAAAGGTCCATTGTGTTTTGTCAATATCATAGCAATGCATGACCCTCACATAGAAGTCAATATCAAAACCAAGCAGTTTTTTGTTGGTCAGTTTGGTAAATCCATGTGTCCAACTTTAACCTGTTGTGAAATCTGCTTGGAATTATTTGCCCTCAGATGCAATTCTCATTTAGGTGGATTCTTTTTAAAATGACTGGATTTCGCCAGCCAAAACTTGCTGAACAATGCTAAATTTGACCACACCTATCGGCAGAAAAGGCCTCTGTGAGTCAATCTACTATTAGCATCTTAAACATGTTTACTACATACTCAGGTCAAACTAATGGTCACACTGAGCAAAATACAAAGAAGTTAGACAGCTTGCAGTGACAAACTAAACAAGCCCCTGAGTCATTATTTAAGAATTCATTGTGCTACTATGAGATATTTAAAGTAACCTCAGGCAGTCAAGGACTCTTCAAACTGATGCGCTACAAATGACCGTCATCGGTCCTCAACAAGTGAAGAGACAACTGCAGAAAATATTAATAAAAGCCTGTTAGCCTTAGGGAAAGGTAGAGGACATTTTGTTTTTATTCAGTGGTAAGAGGTCAAAGCTTATCAATTTACAGGACAAAGGTGTGGCATTTTTCCACAGGAGGAGACAAATTGCTTTCCTAAAATTTACTTTGCTTGTTTCAGGTAAAATATTCCCTTAAAGCATCTATTATTCCATCCACCGGAACTGGAACAAATTGCTCCTTAAAGAATATTTCGTATAATATCCATGAAATATTTTGTATAATATGCACAACACATTTTGTACTGTTAATTATGAGAAAAGAAGAATATTGATTAGCATGAGAAATCAGCAAGAAGACAATAACAAAAAAACTATTTTACAGCCAAGCTGGCATTTATCTAGTCCGAACCATGTACTGTATCTAAACAGTCTAAAACACATTGTTTTTATTTTAATACTAAACCATAGCAAGTAAGTTACTATATGATGCACCTTGGACAATGTACTAAACAGAGGGTTTGGGAATGATAAATATAATACAGGCCCTGCCATGACCTGAGTCATATTAGCAGGTTGTTTATGTCTGACTCCCTCCTAAATGGAAGCATTTCAATGCTGTGTCAGCGGCACCCCTTCTCACTCTCTCTATACTAAAAGCTATTCTGATGACCCTCTGTTAGCTTAAAACACTTTGTACAATTGCTGAGTTGAAATACTCCCTCACAACGAAGAAGAGAATGTGACCTCACAGATTAGACGCTCACAGACACTTTATAAAACACTTCAGGCTGGAATTTACAAAGACCACAAACAGTTCGGACTTGACCTCCTCCACAGCACACCTAAATAAACACAGACAGAGTCTGAGTGGTGGAAGTTGTTTATTATATTGTTAATATTGTTGGAGAAACTATTTCCCTATTAAGCAAACTGAAAATTATGCGTTAGCTCTTTTTGTACAGTGAAAACTTTTGTGGTTGTGCAACGCACGCTTCTTCTGCCTATTAAAAGCTTTTATTCTGCTTCAAGTTTTTTAACAGCCATACTTCTAAATTATTATTTTATAAAACTTCCTGGAAGAGCTTGGAATTTATCCAGTATCGTTTAGCCCTCAAACACATAATAAGACCAAAAATTTGCAATTTCGGGAAAAAAGAGAGAGAGAAAGGGCATATGCAGGACATATAACCTGTGTAACCAGTTAAACCATTTAAAACCACAAAACCATTTAACAACCAGCATATCTGGCGCCAAACGTGGGGCAATAGTACATATAGCAAAAGACTGATATATTGACCAGGATACTGATCTTTTCATCAGCATATTTTCCATTTTTACCCTACTTTTTATATGTTGGTATCAGCTTCAGAGATTAAAAATATGTATTTGTTAATCAGTAATCAAAACACTGAGAAGTAACTACCTTCCGGTCGATCGGACAAAGTTAAGTACACTGAACACAAAAGCTTTTTTATATATATGCTTGGTACACTATATTATTTATGGGGGGAAAAAAACGGATCAAGTCCAATTAGGCTTATTGTTGGTGACAGAACACTGACAAAAGCTCTATGTCTGATTGATTTCAGACATTGATCTATTTCACCCAAAGATGCTAGCATGAAAAAAGATGTGCCGACTTCACAGACCACAGCCCACTAATGAGAAGGACAAAATGCTGATGTGGAAATATGTTATTTCAGAGGGTCCACAATGCAGAAATAGCAACATTATGACATAGCGGCTAATGACACAAACATTGTAATGGAAAATGTTTATGTAACAGCAAAGTACGTTGTTTGTGAAGCTCTGAGCCAATAAGTGACACAAAAAATGACAAATAAACGGCCAAGGGTTTTTTTTTTAAGTGATTACCTCACCTTAGATATTAAATGAGCCTGAAGAAAACACATGGGGATTGCAGTCTACACTTGCACAGATTAAAAATGTCACTATCAAACTGGAGAGGCTACAATTCTTCATACTGTCAAGAAAACAATGGACCTCTCTTACCGTAAGTCATTATGTTAAATGGCCAGGTCCAACATCATTTATAAGGACCGTTAAATAGAGTTATGAATCAAACAACAACATTCCAAACCAAATGCTTTATTGCTCACTAATATATTATGCAAAATGTTTCTCTTTACCAAATTTACCAATGCTACATTCACATATCACTCTGCAATTTCTAGTTTTTCTTTTTTCTTTTTAGTAAATAAGCTGGTGGATTGTCGTAATGAAATACAAATAAGTTAAATAATAAATTATTTCCTGATCACGTTGTCAGGGTTTATTTTGTGATAATGACCATCTGACCATTCATTACATGCCGTTCCCACCTGTTCCTTACATAAGAACTTAAACAGGAATTGTTTTAAAAGTGGAAAAAAGGTGTTTTTTAATCGGTCTCTGACATGTAAATTAATTAAAAGGCTGGTTCAGGGACACATGGCAATCAAAAACAAATAAGCAAGTCCTTCATCTCCTACTACTAAATGACTTACAGACTGCCATTACATGACAGCTTTCATAATCATGATAAACCGCTCATGATCGGTGAGCGTATGAAGTGGGTCAAATGTCAGATGAAATTCCTTATTCAGTTCTCACTCACTGAGGGCTCTGTCCTCTTGGGTGGAGAGATCAAACAAACAAGTTTTTCACAGGCCAAGGAGAGGATCTTCAATGGACAAAAAAAAAAAAAACAGTCCGCAAACACTGAGACACGAGCATCTAAAGGAAGACCTTGTACCGACTGATCGAAGACACTGTAATATACTTGAGTTAAATATAGCTCCTTTCCTCTGTTATACAAGCTACCTTGAACACAGCCGTTAGATGCTGCCATTTTTTTACTTGATGTCTTTTTAGAAGACACACTCACTGTCAGGACAATATGACTTAAAAAAAAAAAACCTGAGAGAAAATTATACACTGGCTCTGATTAAAATGGCATAATAAAAAATGAACAGGTAATTACTAGCTAATTGTGAATAAGACTAATTTATCAGAAAGCTAGTCTCAGAAAGCAAAATTTAGCACCGTAAACTGGAACCAATTAAAAGTTGCCATAATTTAGCAGTTGTGAGAAGTGACACAAAGCAGTTCTCTCAGAACAACTACCTATGTTTTACAGCGCTAAATGCCAGTCAGAGTAATTATAAGGCTAGTAATATAGTGTTACAAACGTCTCCTTCCTCCCTGATTGGAGACAGTCTATGATTTAAAATGCCAAAGATGAGAGCAGGGCGGTGTCTGTGGACTCCGGATATTTTAGTTACTCTCTGGCACTAATTAAAAGCAGCAGGTGGTGCCATTTGGGAAAAAAAAGTGAGACCGTAGAGGAACAAAAGCCAAAATCATGACTGACCTGCAACACTACACAACACAAGTCTAAGCAACAGTAACCACCAAGAAATGTGATCAATAAGATTTGTTTTTAAAATTACAGTGTTACAGTTTCCTATCAGCATTATTTCCAAGTTAATTATGATCCAGATTAGCTCTGTTATAAAACCTAGACAGCTGCCTAGATGCATACTGCCTACATACAGTAGATAGCAGATGCCATCCTGATCATGTGACCTCATCAGCAACCTCTATATGTGCCACACAAATAGTGCATTACTCAGTAAGCAATTGATTTGAACAATTATGTTACCATTTTACTAAGCTAATGGAGTGATACTCAGATAAGCATAACATTTATAAATAACAGGTCAAATAAAAAATGTACACCACTGTTTAGTTTTTTTTTTTTTTTTATTAATACTTATATTCAGGGACGGTTCAATGAATTGAAAATAAATGACAGTAAAGGCATTTATGTTTCCTTAAGATTTCCATTTCAAAGAAATGCTGATCTTTTGTATTTTCTAGTCACCAAAGAATCATGAAAATACATATATCACAGTTTCAAAAAAAGTAAGTAGCATATAGTTTTCAACATTGCTTGTAATAAGAAATGTTTCTTGAGCACCAAATTAGCATATTCAAATTATTTATGAAGGAGCATGTGTCAGAAGACTGAGTTTCTACTTTGACATCACAGAAATCAACTGCACTTTAAAATAATACAAATATAAATACATTTTAACTAATATTTCATAACATTACAGTTTTTAATCTTGGTGAGCAATAGACATTTCTTTCAGAAACATTAAGGGGGGGGGGGGGGGGGTTGGGGGTGAAATGCATTGCATTATCCTTAAGAAATAAACGATGTGCAAATCCGGCGTCAAACTGGGCCTTGTTTGTAAAACAAGCATCTTCGAAATGCAGGGATCAAACAAAAACACTTGCACAACTCCGTTGATGCTCTGTAAAAATAAACTCCATCCACTGGTCCCTTAATGCTGTTTCTCTTTTGGTAATCTGTGCAGGGTTGTCTTGCCCTGGCAACCAAAAACACACTTCTTTTGTGACTTTTCGCGACGCTCTCGCTCTGATCAGTGAAGTCTGTTGTGCTCTCAGTGCGCTGCTATACGGGAGCGCGCGCTCTTCCGGCAGAAGTGCCCTAGGACCCATATAAGGAAATTCTGCTCCATCTAACGTCACACAGAGCCATACTCGAAAAAAACTTTCAGAAACTTGTGACAAACCGGAAGAGGTTTTTTTGGAACAAAAATACTCTTTCAAACGTACAACTTAATTTTTGAAACTTTGTCCATGTTTAGCATGGGAATCCAACTCTTTAACAGTGTAAAAAACTCAGTATGCATGAAATAGCATTTCACCCCCCCCCCCCCTTTAAGAAAATCTTACTGACCTCAAACTTTTAAACAGTAGTGAAAAATTACAAACAACCATTCTTAAATATTTTTCTCAGTATACTGAATTAAAAAAATAAAGATGTTTAATTTAGAATGCATACAATAGTTATGTTTAGACAAAATAATCTCTCTCTCTCTCTCTCTATCTCTCTCTCTCTGACATCTTTTGTACAAGCGTATCCACGCACATCAGAGATAATATAATTTAAATTAAGAGCAGAAAGATCAAAGATGACAGGGCACCCAACTTCACCACACACATTGTGCTAATGTGGAACAGTGCCATTTTTGAAAGATCAAAAGTGGTTAATTTAATGCCCCATCATTTATTCAGGAGAGCTAAATGGAGCTAAAGACACAACACTGCTCAGTGGTGTTCTATAACTAATCATTCCTCCTTAGCCATCTAATTGACTGCCTTCTATTGACCGTCTTTGGTTAGAATTTACTCCTATGCCAAGCTTTTCTGGTTGTGTTTTGAGAGCCCTTTAAGGCTTTTTTTAAGACAGGCAGCAAATACTGGTCAAAACAGTACATCCAAAAATGAATCCAATCCATAATTCAGATGAAAATAAGTTTCACTAAGGTCAGAATGAATTTCACTTATTAGATTTATAATACAATCAAAATGATGTGGAATATGAACAAACCCTTAGTGGAGAATTTCAAAGCAATAATAAATGCAAATTAAATCCTAATTAAATTCAAAATTAGTGGACAAAAATCTTAAAAGAGTGAGACAAAGTGAATCAACACCTCCTACACACGAGGGACAGAGCAAAACGAACAACAAACCAGGATAAACATACTGTGCTCAGATGGCTTCACTCACTCCAAACAGAGGGATGCTGAGCTTGGCACGTTCTCCATCCAGCTGAACCCGCTGACCCTGAATGCTAATGCCGAAAGCACAAGAATGGCCAATTGGAGTAGTTTGCAACGACCCCTGGTGATTAAGTCCAGTGGACTGGTGAGAAGAAAGTAATTCTGGATCAGACTTTAATCGTATACTAGGTGCTGAAACATTTCACTGGAAAACCAGCACCTGACAAAGGCATTCGAGGCATGCGGACACAGAGGGAACATTGTTCTGACCGAAACTAAGGCCATCAAAGCCTTAACCTTTCCTTTGCCACCTGAAATCTGAGCGGTAGTAAGCGCAGGTGCCAACTGTTCAAATGAGCAACGTATGCAATATGTGGCCAATTAATAGTTTTCAAATCATGTGACGTGCAGAGACCTTGGCAGCAAAACATCCATAGAACTGCAGCACAGGCCTATCAGTTTACCACTTTCAAGGCACAAATATTTAAATCACCCCTTAAAAGAAATAATAAAAACAAAGTTTTGGTCACTTTTATATACAGCTTACTGTGAAAAACGCTAGAATGAAACGGAAGTGGCGACAGATGTTTTTTTTTTTTTTTTTTGTGATGTACATCTGAGTGTAACATATTTTTCTATGCATTAGTTGTTAATTGGATGCTGAGATGTGCACTTCACATTTGAAGGGGCGGAGTTTAAGTGAACTAAATGATTGGAGGAGTCCTGCATACATCACAAGACGGAAGTCTGTCATTTTTACCAGAAGTAAAGTTTAGTTATGAGATTTCATTCTGATTAGTAGTTATTATACGGTAGCTTATGCCAAGATGATTTATGACTTTGACCTTTGACCTTTTGACAGGTTGAACTTCCGGTAACCTTATGATGGATGGGCGGAACTTTCCGACTTCAAGGGTTAGCCTATGACCTTTGCAATCATCGATCATGTGCTTTTGACAGAAAGTTTTACCCTATTGACCTAGTTAGTTCTAAATCATGGTTTTGACGGCTAGTTTAAACGGAAGATGAAAGACTCCTCACGCATCGATCATGTGGTTTTGACAGAAAGTTTTACCCTATTGACCGTTAGTTTGTTTGAAGTCTGTGCCAGATAAATTGTTTGAAGTTTGTGTCAGTTAGCTTGTTTGAAGTCTGTGCCAGATAACTTGTTTGAAGTTTGTGTCAGTTAGCTTGTTTGAAGTTTGTGTCAGTTAGGTTGTTTGAACTCTGTGTCAGTTAGTTTGTTTGAAGTTTATCACAGTTATACGGTTATGTGTGTGTGGTTATACGGCTTCTCCCCCTCCCATTACGTTTATGAGCGGTGTATAAATGGGGTCTGTGTGTTCTACATTTATATATATAAAACATCCTATAATTTATATATATAAAACAATTAAAGATTGAAAAACATTTCAGTTATATAATTTATATAATCTAAAACACATTTTAATTATTTCACATTTATATATAAAACATTATATAATTTATATAAT